>NC_138725.1:67722261-67840521 GCF_965113295.1 Leuciscus leuciscus | reverse complement strand
CCTACTATGTGACTATTTCACAAAGTCAACGGAATTGTGTACATACCACCGTGTGTAAGCTGCCATGGCCAAACAATCTCGTCAGATAGAATGGTGTCCAATGTCAGTTTTTCTGCATTAGGAACCAAGGTGTTATACTTCTCCACTACAGAATTTACGATTTTTTTTTCCTCCCTGATCTTTCGGCGGATTCGGGCACGTCCTTTGCATCCGTCACTGTCCTTATAAAGACGCTGGGACCTCCTCTTAACACTTGCCACCAGCTCCTCTATTCGGCTGGCAACAGCGGCAACATCAGCATCATTTGGGGATGTTGTTGCTGAGAGGAAGAAATGAAGAGATAAGAAATATGCTTCTTGATTCCATGAAAAAATATTTTTGGTGTATGAGCAAAATAAAGCCTCAACAATCTTTTCATATTTCTCTGTAACTGAGAGGCTACACTTGTAGCTAAGTTTGAGTATAGTTAGGTTCTTTATTGTCCCCATGGGGATAATCTTGTCCACACGTCATCAGCAATCAGAGTGTGTGCTCTTTGACTACGATTACAATGAGCCTCTTTGGAATTGCAGCCAAGCTTAGTCAGAAGTGATACATCAAGCACCATATCAAACAGTATAAAACAGTATATCCTACCTTCTGCCCACTCATTGACATCAAAGATCCACCTCTCCAGTTGACTGTCTGAGATGTCCATTACCGTTTTCATGGCCTCCAGGTTATGCAACTGGCATTGCAGGGCTATTTTGGCCTTCAAACATAAATGACAATGAGGGAAACGCCTACAACTTTAACAATAATTGTTGATAAGGATTGTGAAGTACCTTCACTATTAGAAAACCACATACAACACTAATTAAATATACAGTATATTCGTATGTACTTGGACTATCAATATATATGGTATGAACATTTAATATTTTATTTTACAATATCGCTATGCATTTTGCATAAGGGAAAACTGGTGTCTTTACCTTCCGATATCGGCGGGCAAGGGTAGAAGCCAAGTTGTCAAACTTTTGTTGGTTCCAGCGCATGGCCATGATCGTCAGCATGTCTATGCGTCCTGCAAAAATAAAAAATATGAGATTATCACCTTTCTTTCCAGTAGCAGTAGGAGAAGAAACTGTGCAGACTTGAATCACAAACTTTTCAGAGATAATAACTTACAGTACTATGGAACTATTAATCTGCTGTCTTGTGCCATTTGATTACTGTCCCATGAAAGGGTTAGGTAAATAGCACAGGATAGTGAAGAAATAGCATGAAACAGTGGCGCAGGACAGTAGTCAAATGGCATAGAGCACTATGGCAGGACAGTAGGTGAATGGTACTCTGATGTCAAGTCAAGTCAAGTCAAGTTTATTTGTATAGCGCTTTTCACAATACAGATTGTATCAAAGCAGCTTCACAGTATTACATTAAAATAATACAACAAAGTTTGTTTCAAGAGGAATTTATTGATTGATAAAATTAAGTTAAATATCCCCAAAATATCCCCAACTGAGCAAGCCAAAGGCAACAGTGGCAAGGAACCAAAAAACTCCATCAAGTGACCTAATGGTGTCCTAAAACTCCATCAGGTGACCTAATGGAGAAAAAAAAACCTTGGGAGAACCCAGGCTCAGTCGGGGGCCAGTTCTCCTCTGGCATTTATGAGCTAGAGGCCGGATTGTAGTTTGAACTGTAGGATTATATGAATGCCTGGCTGAAAAGATGCGACTTTAATCTAGTTTTAAACTGGGAGAGCGAGTCTGAGCAACGAACAGTATCAGGAAGACTATTCCAGAGTTTTGGAGCCAAATGTGAAAATGCTCTCCCTCCTTTGGTGGTTCTAGATATCCTAGGTATGACCAAAAGCCTTGAATTTAGTGATCTTAAAGAGCGCGATGGATTATAGGGTGATAGAAGATCCGTCAAATAGACTGGAGCTAAGCCGTTTAGGGCTTTATAAGTCAGTAGCAATATCTTATAATTAATACGGAGCTTTATAGGTAACCAATGCAGTGATGATAAAATCGGTGTTATATGATCATATTTTCTTGATCTCGTAAGAACTCTAGCGGCGGCATTTTGGACTAACTGTAGGTAGTCCAAATAGGCTGTTCATGGAAAAACGCCCATACAAATAAGCTGCCATTGGACTCATAGTGCCCCCGATGGACCGTAGGGCGTATATGGATGACAACTGCCCATTAAATAGTGGGCATTTGTCACTTTGTGATAACCTCTGCATCCGCAAAGCACTTCCCAATTCCCCCGGAATAGGTGGTATACGGACAGCCTTAGGGGGCGATACTGAGTTAATGCCCCCATAAATACCCCAAACCTACCCCCACCCCCACCGACCCCCAAGCCACTCCCACATCCCACTAACCCACTATTTGTCCAATAACCCACTATAGTATGCTAATGTCCCCTTGACCTCCCCCCACCCCTCCCACTCCCAGGCCACGCCCCCCATCCCACGAACCCACTATTTGTCCAATAACCCACTATAGTATGCAAATGTCCCCTTAACCCCCCCCCCACCCCACTCCCAGGCCACGCCCCCCATCCCACGAACCCACTATTTGTCCAATAACCCACTATATTGTGCAAATGTCCCGTTGACCCCCCCGACCATTCCCAAGCCCCGCCCCCATCCTACGGACCCACTATTTGTCCAATAAACAACTATAGTTTTCACAAAAAAAATTGCCTTCGCTCTAGAGCCCTACGCTTTCGGTATGTCGCTCGGGGCATGCCCAGGGGTCACCGTGCCGAATTTGGGGCCGCTGGGACTTTTCTATAAAACTCCCACCCGCCCATTAAATGAATGCGTTTGCCACAGTGGTTTCGCGGACACCGCTTCGAAAGGGCCAATCGACTAGGGGGCGCCATTTTCCGTCTCGCCACGGCCCCCTGGAGCGGGCGGAAAAGTTTGGTGGACCTACAGCCTCGTTCTGTGGTCGAAAGGTCAAAAAAGACACTCCATAGTGGTTTCTCTGACACCCCATCGAAAAGGCCGATCGACTAGGGGGCGCCATTTTCCGTCTCGTCACGGCCCCCTGGAGCGGGCGTAAAACTTTGGTGGACCTACGACCTCGTTCAGGGGTCGAAAAGTCAAAAAAGACACTGCACGTCCATCAACAAAGGGCCCCTTGGACGGCCCCTGTACATAGACGCAGGGTCGTGGTTCCTTGAGATTTGAGATTTTGACCCTCCAGGGGCCCCCGATGAATGGCCCCGAAGCGTTAAAGTCCAGGACCTTCCTGAAAAAACACCCATCCATCGCTGCCATCAAACTCAGTCCACTTTCGCATCCAACATAGAGGCTGAATTTTTTTGTCTTTGCTCTACAGACCGGCGCTTTCGGTATGTCACACGGGGCGGGACCAGGGGTCACCGTGCCAAATTTGGGGCCCCTGGGACCTTTCTATAAAACTCCAACTCGCCCATGAAATGTTAGAGGCTGAAAATGTCAGTTTTAGGCTTAGGTGTAGGGTTAGGGAAAATGTTTTGCCTTCGCTCTAGAGCCCTGCGCTTTCGGTATGTCGCTCGGGGCATGCCCAGGGGTCACAGTGCCGAATTCGGGGACCCTGGGACTTTTCTGTAAAACTCCCACCCACCCATTAAATCAATGCATTTGCCACAGTGGTTTCGCGGACACCGCTTCGAAAGGGCCGACTGACTAAGGGGCGCCATTTTCCGTCTCGCCACGGCCCCCTGGAGCGGGCGGAAAAGTTTGGTGGACCTACGACCTCGTTCAGGGGTCGAAATGTCAAAAAAGAGACTGCACGTCCGTGAAAGCCCTACACCAACAAATGGCCCGTGGGACGGCCCCCGTTCGTAGACGCAGTGTCGTGGTAACTTGATATTTTAGATTTTGGCCCTCCAGGGGCCCCCGACTCACGGCCCCGATGCTTGATAATCTAGGACCTTCCTAACAGAAGTGTGCCACTTATAACCAACTTTCACTCAAAAGGCTCTTAGGGTATACAAGTCAAAGAGACATCGGGCAGAGATTAGGGTTAAAGGGTGAAAATGTGTTGCCTTCGCTCTAGAGCCCGGAGCTTTCGGTATGTCGCTCGGGGTGGGCCCAAGGGTCACCGTGCCGAATTTGGGGCCCCTGGGACTTTTCTATAAAACTCCCACCCACCCATTAAATGAATGCGTTTGCCACAGTGGTTTCGCGGACACCGCTTCGAAAGGGCCGATTGACTAGGGGGCGCCATTTTCCATCTCGCCACGGTCCCCTGGAGCGGGCGGGAAAGTTTGGTGGACCTACGACCTCGTTCAGGGGTCGAAAAGTCAAAAAAGACACTGCAAATCCATCAAAGAAATGGGACCTGGGACGGCCCCCCGTTCGTAGACGCAGTGTCGTGGTACATTGATATTTGAGATTTTGACTCTCCAGGGGCCCCCGACGCACGGCCCCGAAGCGTGAAACTCTAGGACCTTCCTAAAAAAAATGCCCCTCCCCCGACATCAAATGATTTAAAGGCCTGAAAGACCCTTTCAGAGTGAGAGTGAAATAGCCTTGAGGTAGAGATTTTGCACAGAGGCTTAATTTTTTTTGCATTCGCTCTAGAGCCCTGTGCTTTCGGTATGTCGCTCGGGGTGGGCCCAAGGGTCACCGTGCCGAATTTGGGGCCCCTGGGACTTTTCTATAAAACTCCCACCCGCCCATTAAATGAATGCGTTTGCCACAGTGGTTTCGCGGACAGCGCTTTGAAATGGCCGATCGACTAGGGGGCGCCATTTTCCGTCTCGCCACGGCCCCCTGGAGCGGGCGGGAAAGTTTGGTGGACCTACGACTTCGTTCAGGGGTCAAAAGGTCAAAAAAGACACTGGAAATCCATTAAAAAATGGCACCTGGGACGGCCCCCTGTTTGTAGACGCAGTGTCGTGGTACCTTGATATTTGAGATTTTGTCCCTCCAGGGGCCCCCGACACACGGCCCCGAAACGTGAAACTCTAGGACCTTCCTGAAAAAACGCCCATCCCTCACTGCCACCAAACTCAGTCCACTTTCGCATCCCCAATAGAGGCTGAATTTTTTTGCCTTCGCTCTAGAGCCCTGCGCTTTTGGTATGTCGCTCGGGGTGGGCCCAAGGGTCACCGTGCCGAATTTGGGGCCCCTGGGACTTTTCTATAAAACTCCCACCCACCCATTAAATGAATGCGTTTGCCACAGTGGTTTCGCGGACAGCACTTCGAAAGGGCCGATCGACTAGGGGGCGCCATTTTCCATCTCGCCACGGCCCCCTGGAGCGGGCGGGAAAGTTTGGTGGACCTACGACTTCGTTCAGGGGTCAAAAGGTCAAAAAAGACACTGGAAATCCATCAAAAACGGCACCTGGGACGGCCCCCTGTTCGTAGACGCAGTGTCGTGGTACCTTGATATTTGAGATTTTGTCTCTCCAGGGGCCCCTGACACATGGCCCCGAAGTGTGAAACTCTAGGACCTTCCTGAAAAAACGCCCATCCCTCACTGCCACCAAACTCAGTCCACTTTCGCATCCCCAATAGAGGCTGAAATTTTTTGCCTTCGCTCTAGAGCCCTGCGCTTTCGGTATGTCGCTCGGGGTGGGCCCAAGGGTCACCGTGCCGAATTTGTGGCCCCTGGGACTTTTCTATAAAGCTCCCACCCACCCATTAAATTAATGCGTTTGCCACAGTGGTTTCGCGGACACCGCTCGGAAAGGGCCGATCGACTAGGGGGCGCCATTTTCCATCTCGCCACGGTCCCCTGGAGCGGGCGGAAAAGTTTGGTGGACCTACGACCTCGTTCAGGGGTCGAAAGGTCAAAAGTCCAATCGACCAGCTGCGGCACAATTGCTATGCCCACAAGACTTGAGCTCAATAGGGGCAAAAATAAGGGTGGTGCACTACCATATCTCAGCACCTGGTGGCGCTAGAGAGACGAGACCGAGCCCGTTCGACTGCGCATGGCCCAGTCAGTACACGTACCGAGTTTTAGCTCCCTGGGACCTATGAAACTCAAGATATTGGGGGGCTCAACTCGGGTGGGGGGGGACTCACCTGTATCTACCCAAAAACTCACCCGTATGTTTTTGACTTAGTAATTTTCAGCCAGTGAATCCCTGTAACGAATTGGGGATTTCAGCATATGTGCTGAAGTCCACAATTCCTTACAGGGATTCAACGGACCATTGTATGAGGTCAGACCTGCTGTACACCACACAAGGGACACAACACAACACACTGGTGTACATTTCACCCATTAATTGTGCAAAATTTGCAAAAATTCATACTGTCCACGGACAGCGCACAGGGGCCCTGTCAATTAAGTTGCAGGTGGGATGCTGTTTTTGACTTAGTAATTTTCAGCCAGTGAATCCCTGTAACGAATTGGGGATTTCAGCATATGTGCTGAAGTCCACAATTCCTTACAGGGATTCAACGGACCATTGTATGAGGTCAGACCTGCTGTACACCACACAGGGGACACAACACAACACACTGGTGTACATTTCACCCATTAATTGTGCAAAATTTGCATAAATTCATACTGTCCACGGACAGCGCACAGGGGCCCTGTCAATTAAGTTGCAGGTGGGATGCTGTTTTTGACTTAGTCATTTTCAGCCAGTGAATCCCTTGGTGATGTCGATTCTCGTTAATTAAACCACCTCCACTGTACTAAGCACACTCGACTGAACATGTCACACTGATTTTCAGTCATTTTAGTGCTTAATTTTCATTAAAATGCAGTGTCCGTGAAACCACTATTTTGCAGCCACTGAATAGGTTGGAGCTGGGACATTTATGTGTTTTTGCTCTCCCGTCATGGGTGATGTCGATTCTCGTTAATTAAACCACCTCCACTGTACTAAGCACACTCGACTGAACATGTCACACTGATTTTCAGTCATTTTAGTGCTTAATTTTCATTAAAATGCAGTGTCCGTGAAACCACTATTTTGCAGCCACTGAATAGGTTGGATCTGGGACATTTATGTGTTTTTGCTCTCCCGTCATGGGTGATGTCGATTCTCGTTAATTAAACCACCTACACTGTACTAAGCACACTCGACTGAACACGTCACTCTGATTTTCAAGTCATTCCAGTGCTCGATTTGCATAAAAATGCAGTGTCCGTGAAACTGAATAGGTTGGATCTGGGACATTTATGTGTTTTTGCTGTCCCGTCATGTGTGATGTCGATTCTCGTTAATTAAACCACCTCCACTGTACTAAGCACACTCGACTGAACACGTCACACTGATTTTCAGTCATTTCAGTGCTTAATTTTCATTAAAATGCAGTGTCCGTGAAACCACTATTTTGCAGCCACTGAATAGGTTGGATCTGGGACATTTATGTGTTTTTGCTCTCCCGTCATGTGTGATGTCGATTCTCGTTAATTAAACCACCTCCACTGTACTAAGCACACTCGACTGAACATGTCACACTGATTTTCAGTCATTTCAGTGCTTAATTTTCATTAAAATGCAGTGTCCGTGAAACCACTATTTTGCAGCCACTGAATAGGTTGGATCTGGGACATTTATGTGTTTTTGCTCTCCCGTCATGGGTGATGTCGATTCTCGTTAATTAAACCACCTCCACTGTACTAAGCACACTCGACTGAACATGTCACACTGATTTTCAGTCATTTTAGTGCTTAATTTTCATTAAAATGCAGTGTCCGTGAAACCACTATTTTGCTGCCACTGAATAGGTTGGATCTGGGACATTTATGTGTTTTTGCTCTCCCGTCATGTGTGATGTCGATTCTCGTTAATTAAACCACCTCCACTGTACTAAGCACACTCGACTGAACACGTCACTTTGATTTTCAAGTCATTCCAGTGCTCGTTTTGCATAAAAATGCAGTGTCCGTGAAACTGAATAGGTTGGATCTGGGACATTTATGTGTTTTTGCTGTCCCGTCATGTGTGATGTCGATTCTCGTTAATTAAACCACCTCCACTGTACTAAGCACACTCGACTGAACACGTCACACTGATTTTCAAGTCATTTCAGTGCTTAATTTGCATTAAAATGCAGTGTCCGCGAAACCACTATTTGGCGGGAAAACAGTGGCGTTGCGACACGTGGATTTTAAGATTAACTTTCAAAATATTTTGATGAAAACCATTTATCAGCACTCAGCTCGCTCCCCTGAGTCCGTGGCACCAAGTGTCATCCCAAAATTACACTGTCCGTGAAACCACTATTTTGTACAATGGAATAAATGGCACGTGGGATCTCCATATCTCAGCTCTGGAAGGCTCTAGAGCCTCCAATCTTGCACTCCTGTCTGCGCCTCATCACCCTCTATCAGAATCCAGAGTTTCGAGAAGATCAGAGAAACTTTTTTTTTCGACCCCAAAAAAACGACAGGCTATATATACTAATCTAATCTAACATATTGTAATGGATAACAACATGTTACACTCACCCGGGGGAGGGCGACTGTCGTAATCGTGCTCCTGCACCAGCAGCGCGGCATCATTATAGCCTGTCGTTTTTTTGGGGTAGAAAATTAAGGTTTCTCGGATCTTCTCGAAACCTTGGATTCTGACAGAGGGCGATGAGTTGCAGACAGGAGTGCAAGTCCTGGCTCTCTACACTTCTCCTGAGCTGAGATATGGAGATCCCACGTAGCATTTGTTCCATTGTGCAAAATAGTGGTTTCGCGGACAGTGGAATTCTGGGATGAAACCTGGTGCTACGGACTCTGGGGGGCCTGCTGAGTGCAGTGAAATAGTTTTTATCATGACAGGAACTTTAATTAAAATGTCTAGCAACGATACTGTCTGAAAACCCATACAACAGATTGCATGTGGGACTGTCCAATTGCAGCTCATTGAATGAATGGCGGAAAAACATTTTCAAAATATAGTGGGTTATTGGACAAATAGTGGGTTCGTGGGACGGGGGCGTGGCTTGGGAGGGGTTGGGGGGGGGGTCAACGGGACATTTGCCCAATATAGTGGGTTATTGGACAAATAGTGAGTTCGTGGGACGGGGGCGTGGCTTGGGAGAGGGGTGGGGTGGGGGGGGGTCAATGGGTCATTTGCCCAATATAGTGGGTTATTGGACAAATAGTGGGTTCGTGGGACGGGGGCGTGGCTTAGAGGTCAAGGGGGGGGCAACTGGACACTTGGTCACTTTAGTGGGCAATCGGACAAATAGTGGGTTAGTGGGACGGAGGGCATGTGGCGCCACACTCAGGATGAATGGCGAACTGCATTGGGGGGGGCTCGGATTTCGGGGGCCTCCCGTCGGGCCCCCGAGGGGGTTGGGGCCACTCGACCCCGCCCGCGTCAGTCGGTCATTCGGGGAGGGTCGGCTCGTGGCGTCAGCCGACCCCCCAAAAATTTCGGGGGGTCGGCGCGCACGTCCGCCAACCATCGTCCGCGAACCCACTCCCTGTGGACCGTTTGGACGCTTTCTGAAGTTCGGGACTAGCTAGAGCTTGTTTATAGAGGATGCAGGACAACCAGCTAATAAAGCATTACAGTAATCCAGTCTCGAGGTCATGAATGCATGAACTAACTTTTCTGCATCAGAAACTGATAGCATATTACGTAGCTTAGCAATGTTTCTAAGGTGGAAAAAGGCTGTTTTTGTAACATATGAAATATGATTTTCAAAAGACAGGTTGCAATCGAGTATAACACCCAGGTCTTTTACTGTAGAGGATAAAGTAACAGGACATCCTATGATGTTAAAGTTGTATTGTGCGAGGTTTTGTGGGCGGTTTTTTGAACCGATAAGTATTACCTCTGTCTTGTCTGGATTTAATCAAAGAAAATTACGCGTCATCCAATCTTTTATATCTTTAACACACTCTGTCAATTTGGAAAATTTAGCGTTTTCATCCGGCCGTGATGAAATATATATTTGAGTGTCATCAGCATAACAATGGAAACTAATTCCATGTTTCCTTATAATATTTCCAAGTGGCATCATATATATTGAAAATAACAGAGGGCCTAATACAGATCCCTGCGGCACTCCATAGTTTACTGGAGTTATGATCAATTTTTCTCCATTTAAATAGACAAAATGGTAGCGGTCAGATAGGTATGATTTGAACCAGCTTAGTGCTTGTCCTTGAACACCAGTATAATTTTGTAGTCGATCTAAGAGTAATGTATGATCTATAGTATCGAACGCAGCACTAAGATCAAGTAAAACTAGTATTGAGATACAGCCTTGGTCAGAAGCTAAAAGTAAATCATTTGTGATTTTAACGAGCGCAGTTTCAGTGCTATGATGCGGTCTGAATCCAGACTGAAACTTTTCATAGATATCATTTTGTTGCAAGAAAGAGCCCAGTTTCTAATATTTTAGACATAAATGGAAGATTTGAAATGGGTCTATAATTTGCTAGATTATTATGATCTAATTGTGGTTTCTTAATGAGAGGTTTTATAACTGCCAGTTTAAATGTTCTTGGAACATGACCTAAAGATAAAGACGAGTTAATAATATTGAGGAGAGGCTCTTCCACTACAGGTAACACTTCTTTCAGTAGTTTAGTTGGTATAGGATCTAATAAACATGTTGTTGTTTTAGATGAAGTGATAAGTTTATTGAACTCTTTTTGTTCTATAGTTGTAAAGCACTGTAATTGTTCTTGCGGGGTGATAATTGAAGCTGAATTATAAGGCGCGATTGAAGATTGAACGTTTACAATTGTGGTTCTGATGCTTTCTATTTTCTCAGTGAAGAAGTTCATTAAATCATTACTACTGAACTGTAACGGGATATTTTGTTCGGGTGACGTCTGTTTATTTGTTAGTCTAGCCTCGGTGTTAAATAAAAACCTTGGATTGTTTTGCTTGTTTTCTATTAGTTTGCGGAGGTGCTCAGCCCTGGCCGCTTTTAGGGCCTTTTTATAACGTGACATACTGTCTTTCCACGCGATTCTAAAGAATCGATGTGTATTTTTTAATATTGCACTGCCCTTCCTTATTATCCTCACATCAAATAAAATAGGATGATGGTATTGTAATCGATCCATCCATTTATGTTGAATATTCTGAGCTTTATATTTTCAGAGTCAGCATATATGCATGAGCTCAAAGTGGCTCACCATTGTCATCAGGATCAAAATTGACTGGTTACCTTACCTGCTTTTGACATGTGCTTTGTCGTAACAGCAATCCTCGAGAGGAAGGCGTTGCACTGCTCCACCTCTTCCCCAAGAGTCGAACCAGCCCCCTCCTGATATGCTCCACTCCATTTAGAAAAGAAAACAAAAAAGAAAACCTAAGTGGCAACAATCTTATGCAGGATTTCAGGGAAAGAAAATGTCATGGACAATCATTTTTTCTTACCTCACATTTGAAATCATGAGCTTTGGCATGAAAAACAGAAAGAAATGGCCTCATGGTGAGGAGATCCTGAAGCTCAGGGCATTTCTCTGTCACTCTCTGGAGGTAAGGCCAGTATTTGCATGCCACATCCATTGCAAAAAATGTAACTGGCTTACAGGCCATTTGCTTTTGTAGGTACAGGGGGTAGGCAAAAATCTCCCCCCTGAACATATTGAGGGCACGAAGGAGAACCCCATGACGACATACAGCGAGTTCCAGGCCCTCCTCGTCTGTTTTTCCTGAGGACTTCTGAGACGTTTCATGCGCCGATGACCATTGCCCTCCACAGACACCTCTTCCAGAGACCTAAAACATGGAAGATGAACAGTCCAAACTTGTTCAAACAAAGTACTCTGTAGGACGTGGTGTTTTATAGGTAAATATAGTGAAGTTGTGCAAGTTTACATGACTGGTTGAGGTATGGACATAGTCCACAAATTTTGCAACGTCATCATCATTCGCGATGAACACGCCATCAAAGATGGCTTTTTCCTCCGATCTAAATAAAAGAGATACATATTAAAGGTGCTGTAAGCGATGCCACGCGTTTTTTAGGCCAAACATTTTTTTGTCACATACAGCAAACATCTCCTCACTATCCGCTAGCTGCCTGTCCCCTGAACACACTGTAAAAAAACACGGTCTCTGTAGACACCACAGGCTCCACAAACGGCAACAAAAAGAAACTGGGCTCACCCGCACCACGAAACACAACAAACAGTGTTCCAGCCAATCACCGACAAGAAGTATTTGAGGGTGGGGTTTAGGGGGTTAGTGCGCGTGCACATGAAGTGGGTGTGTGGAGGAGAGAGAAGCATGAAGAGGGAAGTTTGAATTATGGCCGAAACACGACATTCCGATGAACAAATTGCAAAGAAGAGGGACAAGGATAAGGAACGCGTGAAGTCCCGAATTTACATCGGAAAAACCTTTTAAAGGTGGGAGAACTCCGCCGGGCAGAAGGGCTTCCGATCCACATTCAGTTGCTCTGTTTTTGCAGAACAGGTAAATCCATATTTCTTTCTAAATTGACGTTTACATCCAAGGATGTAATTAGCTAGAACTATGCAGTCAGCGTTAACTTTGGTGAATACAACATATATGTTTCTAGCAGAGCTCAATCTCTATTGTAAATGATCAAGCAAATTCACAGTAGGGCGACAATTTGTGTGAATGATTGTTTTCATCCACTGTTTGTTATGAATTTGAATGTTCATTTATAGGCTGTTGACAACTTTGACTAAATTTGTTTACGCCGCCGCCGTTGTTTATGCTCACTGGGAAACGCGAAGCTACGTTATCTTGCTATTATTGCGTCCTTGTATGGGAGCTATAGTTATAGCTTCAGGTGGCAAAACGATTTTAAAATAATGTTTCTCTTTTTCTGCATTCTGTTCTGCATTATATAAAACCCTTTATCTAACTTGGCGACATTACACATTGAATGAAGTATCAGTAAAACTTAACTTTGTTTGTAATGACTACTTTGACTTTCCTTTATGCCGGAAGGGAGGGGAGGAGGGAGGAGACGGGATGAGGAGAAGGGAGGGTCTAGCTAGCCTCCGTTTTGTTTGACAACAATTCGAATGTCAACAAGAAGTTACGACTCCCGGCATCGCTTACAGCACCTTTAACTTTAAATATTCATATGATTTTGAATTCACAGCAGTTTCTTTCAAAGTAATGGACCGTCAATGCACACACAGTACCTTGCTGCACTCTTGAATCTGTAGTGCTTACGGTTTCCATCAACGGATACTGCAAGCATGTCTGGGTTGCACGCTGGGCAGTCAAAGTGGTCCTCCTGGCATAATTTGTCCACTTCGAATCGGACAGCTTCCCACTCCAAGAAGCTTTTCCGGAAGCTGTCTGCTGTGATGTTTCCGCTCTGTTTCAAAGAAGAGTTCAGTAAAAGAGAACAAAAGAGAACAGTAAAACGGATCAAATTAAACAATATACTACACTGAAGTAAAATGTTCTAAATGGATACATTTTGGGATGTTTGTACAAACTTTGTTACCACTCCTTAGAATACATATCAAAGGAAATAAACAATGTGTAAACTTCACTCATACACTATACACTGGTGTATTTGGGGAACCTGGCCATTAAACATACAGGATATTGTTTGACATTCAGTCTAAATCTATACGCAAAGAGGGCTACAACGGCTTCCATACTGTTTAGAATTAAGCCTGTGCAATGTTTAGCCCATTAATCCAAGGGAACACTTCTGGGATCAGGAAATTATATTGGGGAGAAGATGTCAAAGTCGGTAGCCATTGGAGTTGAATTTGAGATCTTCAGAATGACCTGTTTTTTCATAAATGTCTCAGTGCAAACTGCTGATGAGAGAACATGCAGGGCAGGACTTAGGTTGGTGGAGGCCCCTGGGCTTGAGTCACTTTCGGGCCCTACCTTCTAGGCTATACATTACTTTAAATAGAACACAAATGATACATACACAAGCTATGTATTAGAGCTACACAATTCTGGATAAACTGAGAATAAAAATAGAGATCACAATTCTGAACAAACAACTAAACAAAATAACATAATTTATGTTAATTGCTGAAGTCTATTAAAAATGTTTAATTAATCTGAATTATAAAAAACAAAACAAAAAACTTTGGTTTGAATGAATGATTCAATTCCTCAATCAAATACACTTGCTTCATAGATGAATCAGCATTTTTGAACGAATCTCCTGAATGAACGATTCAATGACAAATGTTTTTTTAAAAGTCATTTGTCGCCATCTGGTGGCGTAACAATATAATCGATCCAATCGTTATTTGAAGTGCAAAGCTACTTTCAAAAGGTGACTGGTACCGTAGACAGTGTTACATGTTAAAAAAAACGTAATAATTTATTTATATGACCACTGATTGAAGCTTGAAAAAGTTTTTTCCAATAAATAAATAATGATTAAAAAAGTTCAAAGTGATCATAAGTTTATTGCAATGCACAAATGTCTTGGTCAGAATGAGAATAAAACACTTATTTACCTGGAAAACATATGTTTTGATTGTGGCATTTCTTTGAGATTTAGAATCCAGTATTCCTATAGGCTAATTATTGTTTCTTTTATGAATTTAATAAAGAACTCTGTCTCGTATTCTGTCCAAACGATCCATGTAGGCTACTTTTGTGTCCATTCGTTTTTCCTTTTTTAACCCGTAATTGAAAAAACGAAAAATGAACGGTTGTTGTCTTTTTAAAACGCAAAGTTGAACACCAAAATTTTTATTTGAACTGGCTACACCAACTGCTGCGCAAAAAAGTAAATATCGACGCATTTTCAGATTTTTGTTTATGACTTTTTGCCCCTTTATTAAACATTTAAAATATTCACAAATTAATATGGAAAACATGTCGATTTGACTGGTTTTCTAAGGCCAAATTAGAACATGGAATTGATGTTTTTCCCGCAGTGCTGAATGAGAAGAGCCATTAATATTATTAATAAACTATTGTTTTGGCTAAAATCACATCTCCATCTCCGCTGTTAAGCAGATGCGCTTTTGGAGAGAAATGCACCTTTCATACGGATTAATCAGAAGGTATTAGCTTTCGATTCGAATTTGTTCGATTTAAAGTGGACATTTCAAGCTTTAGCCTACATAAGCTATATTTTGTTTCAGTTCTCGCGCTCCAGTTCACGGAGATCATGAAAGCGTCTGATTGTTTTATTTTATTTTACAAAAGCACAACATTTTCTTGTTATTGTGAGTTTACACAAATAAAAGTAGATGGGAATAATGTATTATTATTTTCTGTATGACAAGAAATGATAGAGTAGCCTAGGCTATTTTAAGTTGTTTCCACTGTTGATAGGAAAATGCAAGTGTTCGCGCTCGCGCCTCCGTGTCATGCAGTGCGCGCTCCACACTCAGCTTTGTTCCTTTTTTGCATAAAAGCGTCTTCTACATATAGCCTATTAAATGTTATGATAAAATAATATTAAATTATTATTATTTGCGTAGCTATACATGGACCTCAAACACACCGCGTCTTCTAAGTCAGGTGACTGTAAATGCGCAAAAACGGTTTCCATAGCAGTTTTGCGAAATATTCCTTTTTCGAATTGCCTGAAAAACCTCCTCATGAGAGCGTAAAAACTTTTTTGCGATAAACGGGAGTTTTTGCGAAATTGACGTGTTTCCATTGTGCTTATTTTCAATTCGCAATTTCAATTTGCGCAATTTGAAGGGTAATGGACTCCAGGACTCCAAGTGGCTTCACATGCTTTGCATATAATCTGAGGCAATCTGAGATCATATCGCCCTGGAAAAAGAAGGAAATATATACACAAAGTTAATTCTGACAGACCAAACTGTGTCATTCTGACAACTGATATGGGAACATTTGACTAAGGATGGATCAGGAGGACACTTCTACAAACATTTTGTAAGACACTCTATAGGAAGTCACACTTTTGTCAGGCAAATTAACTATCCCCATTCAAACAAAGGTTAATTGTTTTCCTCCACATAGGTGGGCCCAGCCAATCTAATCAACACACAACCTATTGACACCTCTGGATTTCCATCCATGATAAAGAAAATCAGAGAAAATCAAAAAGAAAATTCTACAGAAGTGACCCCCACCCAAACCCATAAAGTTCTTCTTACCATTCATTGTAAACACAACTATGGACTGTCCTGCGATGACACTGGACGATACTTGTAGACAACCGCATATTGTCTCTGGCATCTCCAAAGGAACAAGACGCTCTTAAAAAAAAACAAAAAAACACATGGATGAGAATTAAACAATAACATTTATTTACTGGAAACTATTTTAAACAAGATGCACTTGACGGCTTCATCGACCTATCAGAAAACAGCATTTTGTTTTTCAGTCAAGTCTAAGAATGTGACTTAAAAACTACAACTTACCACACTGGGTTAGAACCCTCTCCACAACACAAGTTGTGGGAGGCAATGGATGAAAAAATGCAAGTGTCATCGAATCCCTGTTGTGGAACACTTGACCTTGGTGGACCCTGACATCACACTGGCCACAGAGGAATGGGTGTGGTCGGCAGTCACAACAACGGATAACGGCTGGACCATTTCCACAATGTTGGCAGATCCGAGTTGCCGCATGTTGTCGAGCCACCATGGTGTTGACCAGTCGGGGTCTCTCTTTCTCCCACCACCCTGATATGAGGCTCTTTCGAGTCGACCAGTCTGCTGAGGCTTGAAGTGCCATTTCATCTTCATGTATGTCCTCACCCAGTGAGCGTTTAAGCTCTTGAAGGAAGGACTCTGTTAAAACAATGCACAATATTTAAAAACAGTAGCATTGAACAATGGCGATTTTATAATAAATGAACATACTGTTTTGAACCAGTGAAGTCAAAATAAATAACACACCTGCAGTAACGGAAGGAAAGTCAATGGTCATTTCCGCACTGGTTTCCGGAGCCCTGACATGAGAGACACCAGTCTTTCGACTCTGGCTGTGACTGGGACCTGCTGTAGCAAAAAAGCTGTTGCTTTTTACACTCAATGACACAAACTTTACCTGATGCTAGGCACAGGTACGTAATAATAACCTCAGATATATTCTAATTCAGACCCATGACTTGTGATTATGTTTTATACCTTTCCAAGATACAAAACTAGATCTGGAGTCTACATTTTAATAAACATTAATGTAGAAAAAATCGTACCTGCTTGTTTCCGGGATGATCTGGGCCTGCCGTAAATAATGTTTCCCTCACTGTCTTGCTGTTTGATGGCCGGCTGGTGGACGGATTACTGGTGGAAGGCTGACTGGTGGATGGTTCTGCTTCCTGGTGCATGCCAATGAGCTGTTGGAGGTGAGCTTGATGTTCAGCCTGATCAACAAGGTCACTCATCTCATTCAGGAGACGGTCCATCTCAGGATCAGACATGGTCAGTAAGACAGCAAGAGAGAGAGAACACAATACAACAGTAGAGAGAGTAACAAGATACAAGACAAATGTGGCTCTTAAAAGTGCCTTTTTTTCGATGTAATGAGGTGATGTTTTTTTTTTTAAAGGACAGGGATTAAGGAACCTGCAGAGAAAGAGAAGAACAAATCCAAAAAGAATAGATCACCAAACTACATATTACAATATGAATAACTACTAGGCTAAGAAGTTAAGTAAATGGTGCTCTTGTTCATTCATGCAATCACAATATCATAAAAAATTAATGGCTTTAAAAATAAGTTTTTGTGTGAGCTTTAGGGTTCATGATATTTTGAACACATCCTTGTGTTTGGATAAACAAACAGGAATAACATGATCAGGATACTTGTATAAACTTTGCCTTGCCAGACTTAAACTAATATATATTTATATATATATATATATATATATATATATATATATATATATATATATATATATATATATATCCCCAATAATCCCTCAATAAGCATTTACACGTCCAAAATAAAATTATGAGTTTATTTCCACACAAAATGGACTATATAGGCGCTTGCAACAGACTCATTGCCACCAAAGCGCTTTACAGATTGCCTCACATTCACCCATTCATTCACTCATTCATACACCGACGACGGTACCCTGTCCTGATATATATATATATATATAGGCCTACAACATGTTTTTTTGTTTTTTTATAAACTCGTAATTGTATTACTTTTGGACGTGTAAATGCTTATTCATTTCTCTTTCTTATGAGACTGTTGTAAGCGACTTACTGTGGTGGAATCGCGCTGGGCAATGGTTTCTGCGATGGTCGCACACAGTGACGTGTTGCACAAAATTGCGCCAAAATATCAATCATAATTAAAAAGTACAGTCTTAATATTTTTTTATAATATTTTTTAATATAATTTTAAAGGGTCAGCATAAATGTCTAAGTGAAGGAAACACGGGTATATGTAGCCATTACATTTAAACACACCAGAATGCATCCATCACTTTGCCAAAGGATATGTCCATATTAAGCAATATAAACATTTCTGCAGTAGGCTATTTAATTTATTACAACATCATAATCAGTATTGAGATGAAAGTTCTATAAAAGTAGGCGAATATTGTTTATTTATTTTTTTTGTCGCAAAAAAAGCAAAGTTGTAGGCTCACAAATTGAAATACCATCGGCAAAATATCCCACCTAAATTAAGGCATGTTTTAAGCCTACAGCAAATATGCAGTCCTGCAATTATGTCGTTTTAATGTAGGCCAAAATTATATATATAAAAAAAGAGAGAGAGAGAGAAAAAAAAGTCGTGATACCGATTTAGTCAAGGGTTTCTGCCCTACGAAAATGTATGGTCACCGCGCCAATGATTGTAACAGTATATGCGCCGCACGCTACTGTAAAATGCACAATTGCAGCATAATTAATCGCCTGAAACCATACTTTCCAGCTGGATGGATAACCCCCATTTCGTCAAAATCCAAAGATGAGGGATTTGCATTCAAATATCGGACGACCCTCTCCGTTGTCAAGCGACGAATAGGGGGTAGCTACCCTCAACGTCGGCTTATGGACGTGAGGGGGAAATGACTAAACGGCAGTATGTGACGAATAGGGGTGAGACCGTGTTGATCTGGAACCCTTTCAAAGAAGGGGGTGGAAATAGCAGAAGAAGTCCTACAGTATATAGTTTGTATATGCCTCTTATTCAGTCAAATAGACTATACAACAAGATAGACTGTAATAGTAAGAAACGTCCGCTCTGCATCCACCAGCACTGAGACCTTAGCTGGGGTCAGTTAAACCTTTTGGGAAATCCTGGTAAATATTATTACTTTATTATTTTAATGATTTATAATAAATAAATAAAATAAGAACCGTAGAACTAAAAGGACTATTATGAAGTGGGTGTTTGATATTGTAAACATAAAATGTAATAATTTTATGTCATCTATAATGCCAGTTGTGTTTATGGTTTTTACTGACTGATAAATACATGATTTAAGAAAACGAAATATATTATTGTAAATGAATAAAGAATAATTTAATTGTATTATGTGAACAGGTATTATACTATAGTAACAAACAAATCTGGGGTTAGAAAAGATTATACCTTAGATTTAACTAAGGAGACGTTTAGGGTGAGAACTTCTGATAAGATGATTTAATTATTGGGTTAATTTTTGAGGATTTAAAATGTGTGTGGTGCCACCAAATACTGATGTAACAAAGTGTGAACCTTATTATAATGGGGATGTAAAGATAATTTATAGTAAGAACTTACTGAAAATAATGTTGTTGTTTTTGCTTTTGAAATATTTTTAAATCTTTATGAATTAAAGAATTCATTGGCTTCAGTGGACTTTGAATGTATATAATATATTAAGGAAATTAAAATATATGCTATGCTAATTGAAGAAGAAACTCTTGTGACCGTAGGGCATGTTAAAAGATGAACTTGTACATTTAATTTAAAATATAAAATGTTTAAAGATGGACATTATTAACTTAAGAGATTGTTTGCAAACTTTACAATGGGAACCAACAAGGAACAAATTGATTTATTGACTTATATAATTTATGTTTGAATATATAGTGTTCTCAGATATTAAGGGAAACATTAGAATAATTACTCTGGATACAAAGGTTTAATAACTGGATTATTCTGATTATAGTAAATGTATGAAATGTAACCATAATTAACCAGATAAATAATTGTAGGATGTGATATGTTTATGCAACAATTACTACAAAAGGTTTTTTTTATATTTGATGGTACAATTATGATATCTGAGAATCTGTTAATGCTTAAGAAATGATGGATTTAGTGTAAGATATTTGAATGAGAAAATGAGTTGCATGACAATATTTGACCCAGAGGTTTGGAACTGGACGTTTCAAGCAATAATAAAAAAAGAAACCTTGTGCACTGTTTGAACATTGAATACATTTCAAGACTGGTACAAACCAAGGGGGATGTTTAAACTAGTAGTTTGGGCAAGAAAACCCATCATACCCCAGAGATACTAACTTTGTGCCCTAAAGGCCGTAGGAGATGTCAGCGGCTCACGTTTCCACGTTTCACCTGGAAGCTGGGCTAGGGGTGGAGCCGCGCCTCTAAGGGGGGACCGGGTGCTTGAAGTACTGGATTTTTGTTGGGATCCAAAATGGCCTAATACATGATAAACAAGCAGAGCACAAAGTTTTGCCCCTTGATAAATAAATAATTTTAATACAATTACAAAAGAAATATAATTGATTATTTCTGTTATGGGAACCAGAAAACAAAACTGGGTGAAATATTGCATGAACTGTAACAAACCAATCTATTTAAGAATGATGGACAAATGTCTATGTTATTGGTAAAGTTTGATGAAGTGAACAAAGTCTGTGCTACAATTATGAGAAGGAAGGATAAAGAGTCAGGATAATTGCATGAAGGGGGTGTTGTATAATATCAAGAAAATGCAATTACCTGCCTCCTTATTTATTATAGATGCCTTTTTGTTACACATATTTAGCCAGTGTAATGCATTGCATTCAATGTTGTTATTTATTTTGTTTGTAAAAGATGGCTTATATTGTTTTGGCATAGATGTACAGTAATTGGTTATGACTGTGCCAACCCATGTTAAGAGGAGCAGAAAAGTGCGATTATGTGTGTGCGCTAGAGGACTCCTAGAACTTTAAATGAACTCAGCCATCTTAGTTGAGTTTACTGTAGTTCAAGGACATGAAGAGGTGGACCGCTTGCACCTGACTGGAGAAGGATCTGGGAAACTTTGGAGGAGTGTCAACCAAATGCCAGTTGTAAACAAGGAGTATAAAAGACTGATGAACTCTTGGGATACTGATACGCCAGAGCCCCCGACGCCTAGAAGCCCAGAGCAGAAGAGAAGAAGCCCAGAGCTTACTACACCTTTGTTTCAAAACATGACTATTGTATTTTATACTTAAACGATTAAGTTGTATTCGCCTTTTATATTTTTGTTTATTATAAAAAGAAAAGTAACCAATTAAAAGAAATTTAATTGATTACAAAATCTGCCTACTGAGATTTATGATGCTGGAAGACTTTTAATGAGAACATACCACAGAGGAGTCTTCTGACCAAATTGTAAGTACCTTTTGAACGCTTACGGTTTAGGTCAGATTTGACTTTCTTTACCTTACCTGAGAATAATAAATAAATAGGTAAAAGGTGTTAAGAGTAAAGTACACACCGTAAAACAATAGGTAAAAGGTGTTAAGAGTAAAGTACACACCGTAAAACAATATATATATATATGAGATTCGAATTAAACATACAAGTGCACATTCAATACATTTAAACACGCATCTTTTTCACAAGTGAGGGATAGCTAACATTTGTCCTAATTATCTGTTCATAATTCATATTTTTGCTTCTACATATAAAGCGTGAGATGATAAATGAACTTAGCTGAATGAGTAATATGATTGTCTTTGCAGGTAGAGAAGAAACCAGAGCGGAGAACGGACAATGATGGTGATCAGCAGAGATGGCGGATGGTAGTGATTGATTCACTTCCGTCGCAACGATCATTAGTTATTAACTTAGGGGCCGCTAACACGACACCGTTTTAACAGAAAACTCATAAGTTCTTTCTGCGCAAACTTCAAAAACGCGAACCAGTGAGAACGCCGATGACGTGCACATGCGTATTACGAGTTCAGTCTGTAGGTATGTGCATTTGAATATATGTGTAGTCCTTCCCTACAAATCAACCCTCAACATACTACTTGTCTGGCCTTAAAATTAATAATACAGAATTTTTATGGCTTCCACGTAGCCACGCGAACCGGAATTATCCCGACAACGCTTTATCTGTAGAGAGGTAAAGGGAGGGGAGGGAGGCCTTCACAGGGAAGAGCCTAGTTGACATTTCAGGACTGCGCTATCGTCGCGTCCAGGTGCAGGTCCTTCATCAGATCTGGATACAGCCTGGATCCGGCGGACTACGGTAAACCTCGGGATAAACGGAGACTAATATTGTTGTGGCAAATTCATAGTTCCTTCTTGGCTCAGGTCTCAAAGAAGTATCTCAGAGTCGAGGTTCCAGGTCAGAAGAATTAACTTTATTGTACAAACAATAAAGGAGAAGCCGGCTGGCCATCCGGACATCCAAAGTTACATTGGCCAGTGTTCATGTCTTATACTTTTTTCATATCATCAAGTCTCCAATAGATACTCTCAAATCTATCTCTTCCCCTCTGTCACGCCTGGTGACCTTGACACAATTAGCTCTATTGGTCAAACATCTCAAAACCTTACATAATGGTGTCCTGTTTCATACAGTATTTTGACACCTTGCATTTCTTATGCATACTGGGTATTTTTCCATTCTCTCATCCTTTCCAGACCTATTTTTTCATGCTTGTAATTTTTCATTGCATCATACTTAGACATGAATCAAGGGAAAATTCTTCAACATATCCCCCCTTTGGGACTAATCCAGTCCCACCTTCATTTCTGTCCCAGAATGTATCTACATGATCAGGCTTCTCTCCAATACCTTTCAATCATGGCCAATATGGACCATCCATCTCTCTTATCAATAAGCCCACTCACGAAGGTACACCCTGGAGGAATAGTGAGACCAAACATCTCTGCCCCCACTTGACCAGAGCGGAGTAAAAGATCCCATCTTCCTTTTCTATTATCAGTCTTGAAGGGATAGATTACTTCAAACATTTGATTTTTCAGCATAATCAACATATCTCAGTGTACAGACTTGAAGTCAGAATTGTCCCACGGTGCCAGAGGAACTGCACAGGCGCTTCCGGTGGCCTGGAGTGCTATCTGGGTTGCTCCATCGTTGCCAGAGGTGCCCTGGGCACTATCTGGTGTTGGAGCAGACAGCAGGTTTTTAAACCACCAGTTGAGTCTGCCCTTGCTGGTCCGGCAATTGGTGACCGCGCTTGTAATTAATTTCTCTGTTTTACCCCGTAAAAACATTTTACAGTAGTCTAATGCATATACTTCACATTTAATTCATAAAAACTTCAAAAGAACTCTGTTATAATGAGTAAAATGATTAGTTAGTGATAAAAATAGTAAAAACATTCTTATCTTTTCCCTTTATATCTGGTTGCATTACCTCGTACCACGGGCAATGACCTGCTTCAAACCTTGTATCATCCCCTCTCATTCACATATTCATATTTGTGACAGTTAGTGTGATTATATGTAAAAGTATTCTCAGCAGGATTATAAGTGTAAAAAAAAAGAAAACACTCAGGAAGGGGTCCTTTATAAAAAATCAAAGAAACAATTAAAACCCCTCTAACTAACTCCCTACTCTACCCATGTTCTAATGATCTGTCTAATTTTACCCCAAAAATAAAATACACAGTGTGGCTACCTCCCTCTCTATCAAAAACAGTGTAAAATTGTTAAACCCAATAATTGTAAAGTAAAAAAGAAAAAGAAAAACAAGAATAACAAGAGTAACTTCCTTTCTCCTCCACCAGGACTTCTTACAGGAAGTCGTCTAGCTCGTCCAGTCCTGGCCCAATTAGGTTCACTCTTGACTCGAGTCTGTGCACCCGATGTTAACTCCAGATGGTTTGACTGACACATTAATCATCTGTTTGGTGGCCACGTTGGCTAGCATGGATCTGAGAAAAGGCACAACACAGCAGAACAACAAAAGAAAAATGACAACAGCCACAGATATTATTATTCCCACCTTAATGAACCATTCTTTCCAGGACCCAAATATACTGTAGAGTCAAACCACTATCCAACGTGTCTGTCTCTCTCCGCATTTTCTTCTTGTCTCAGATCCTTCAGCTTCTTCATGGCCCTAGAAAAAGCTCCATCAGAGGCTGTATTATTTGGAATAAAGGTGCAACAGTCAATTCCAAACATCACACATACCCCTCCTTTTTCTGCCAGTAGTCAATTCAGAGCTTGTCTGTTTTGCCATGTCATTTTGCTGGTGTATTTTTAGCTGATGGCCTAAGGCATCCATTGCTTGATCTTAGTCTTAATTGTTCTGTTGATTGTCAGAGCTAATCTGAGATGGCTTCTTTGGTAAAAATTTTTTATCAGTTTCTGCTCCTTGGTCTGCTGAGGGTTCTGCTTCGACCCATCTGCTAAATCTATGAAAACTGTATCTGTATCTTTTTCCTCTTACTGATTTTATCATGTCCTCATAATCTATCACTAGATGTTTGAAGGGTCCTTCTGGAACTGGGATAGAGCCTATTGGAGTTGCTGTTCCTTTTCTGACATTATTTTGTGAATCTTTGTCTTTTTTATTTTTCAAATTTTATTTTTCTAATAATCTCCCCCATCTGAAATTAAAATAGTAAAAAGGGTTGCTAGTGTAATTATTTGTCTTATAATACCTCATTTGTCCAATAGTCTGAAGTTGAGGGATTTGCTTATGCCTTCTTGACGAATGATATAGACTTAATTTTATATTCAATTATCTATTCTAAATTCCAAGGTGCAAATACAACCAATTGTAAATTGGTAACACAACTCTGATAACAAAAGCTACTGCAATGTGGCATTCCCCATTTGACAGTGTCTAAATGTTTTGAATAACACAGCTGGTCGATATCAGTTGCCATTTGATTGTGTTAAACACTGCTGTCATAAACCCCACATTTTTCAATATCTAATAGAGAAAAATTTCTGGTCTGGACATGCTGTCGTTTGAAAAACCATTATCAATTTCTCTTATCTGATTTGTCATTCATCTGTTAATTTAATTTCTCTTCAAAATCTTTTCTTCTGTTGCTTATGAGATGCTCTTTTAAATGGCTGGAGATTTTAGCATAATCTCGAATTCATGACCAACAATATTAACATCCTGAAATCCCTGATAATGACAGCATTTGTGATAGCATGTGTTTGTAATTTATGTAGTTACCATTTTTATTTCTAAACCTAAAAAAAATAACTATTGACCAAGATGGAGTGACCGGCACCATAGCTTTATCATCCATATTTTTTGTTTTTGAACATATTATGTCCTCTTTTTTTCCTGATAGAGAGCTCAGTATCAATCAAGCTTATAAAGCAGAGCCCAAAAGCTCTCTGTTCAACATGGACAACATCATCAATTATCTAATTATGCACTTACCCCTAGTTGGTTAATGCAGTAGTAGTCCCTCACTATGCTAAGTTCAGCGTCAGTTGTAGTTTTTTTTTTTTATGCTTACATCTGGACTAATGTCTATTGAAAGAAAGCATTAGAGAGTGTCAGCTTCACAGAATATAGAGAACTGCTGCTGGACCAGTGAATAATCAAAATACAATTAATATGGCCAATCAATGAAATCTGAAGCGGTCTCTGTAGTGATCATTGAAAACGCATCACCTGTGCCCACTTAGTAAAGGATGCAGTCCTTCTGCTTGGACCAGCGATCAGTTGAACTGGTTGGGCTGCTGTCTGAGTGTTTCCCTCCTCATCCGATGCACTTGATCTGTCAGTCTTTGTTGGCATTCAGGGGTCTGGTGTCATGTTGGGACATAGTGGTTTGACTCTGGATGCTGTTGTCTCTCTGCCTCTCCTCAGTCTGGCTTTTGGCCAAGCCACGGAGTCTGCATGATGATTTTGCATGATGGCAGGATGTTTTCTTGGTTGTTTCTGCATCAACACAGTCTTTGTCCATACCAGCCCCTCAGAAGTTTCAGCTTCCTCTTCCAGAGGGGATGAAGGCCCACCAACCGAACGCCTCTTCTTTTCTCTGCAGCCGTGTCCTTATGTTTCTCGCTCTCACTTGTTGCACAGTCCAGTTGCTGTTGGTTATGTTGAGGGAGCCGTCCCAAGTGCTGTCTGGTGTCATCTGGAAATTGAACACTCAGAGATCCGCATTAATCAAATTCATCCTTTATAAATTCTGCAACCATCTCTTTCAATTGTCCCTGAATTTCAGAAGTCTCATCTGGTTGATAACAGCAGTTTCCCCATGCAATTCTAATAAAGCAAGTTCTTCTTTGCAGAAAAGAGCAAGCATTTTTCTTCTTTGCAGTTTGCAGAAAATAGCAGCCTTTCAATCTATCTAAGTTGCCTTATTTTCAGTCACATATATAGTATTTTTATCACTTGTTATATCGATCCCTACTCTCTCAAACATTTTAGGATTAAATCAATGAGTCTCATTACTGTGAAATGTGTATAATACAGTATGGCTGTTAAAAATGTCTGTTTAGCGTGATCACCCAATCCTGCTCATTCAACACAATGCACAAGTTATTTTAAGTTAACGGAATCCAAAGATCTCAATTTCTGCAATGGCTCAAATTTAAAACTGTCTCGCAGGGACAACAAGATGCTTCACAGGCCATGTCTATATATAACCGGTCAATCATACCCACATCTAGCATGTCTCTCTCTATATATATATTTTATCTCTAAATGTCAGATATTTCTATAAACCTTTTTATCAATTATTTGATTTTCCTCTGGGAACTACACAAACCACTTATACTAAGGAGAAAACTCCAGTGTTTTTGATGGCCACTAGTTTGCGCAATCCTCCATATCAATCCCTGTTAGGCCTGCTTATTAATTGAATTCCCCCATAGACCGGTCAACTAACATTTAAGCAATTTTTATATTTTCTTTCAGGTTAATTTCTTATCAGTTATTTTTATTGGTGTTTTCTTGGTATTTGTGAAATTAGTCTACTTTTAATTGTTGATCATAAGAGTTGATCATTAAAAGTATTATGTTCCCTCAGCTGGTCATTTTGTTTTTAGGCTTCTTTCTCCATTTCTGGAGGGTTGTCCTATAGTATCTCTGCAAAATTAATATTCTGATCTTGGTATCTCTACAGGTGTTGATGCCATTATAATCTTAATTATTATCAGTGTGTTTCACTCCTTTTTAGTATACCTTACTAACCCCAGCTTGCATCTATTCTTAACTAGTTTTCAGACATTGGTGGTCAGACATTTATTAAGATATTTCATTAGTCTTTCTCAGGTATTTTAAAAATGCAGTTCCTCTATTACAGGTCCACTGGTGGGGACGACAGTTACAAATAAAATCTCTCAAAGTGTTGTTCAAAGTGTATGTTGGAAATTGTTACTCACTTTCTGGTTTATATGCTAGTCAGAACTAGGAAAGGTGAACTCTTTCTCTCTGTCTCCCTCCTTTCCTTCTTCACACACACACACACACACACACACACACACACACACACACACACACACACACACACACACACACACACACACACACACACACACACACACACACACACACACACACACACACACACACACACACACACACACACACACACACACAGTCTCACTTTCTTCTTGCAGCCCCTCCTTTCTGCCTCTCTTTCTCATATCACAGTCACAATTTACTTTTGGTATATGAGAGAGAAACATGTGTTCTTTCATAATTCTAGTTTCTCTTTATAAATGAATATCGTTCTTTTTCAAACAGTCCTAATCTGTGCATTTTACGCGCACACACACACACACTTTTACTTTATTTTTCTTGTAACAATGAAGAGGCAAAGCCGAATTATTTCTAATTAATTTTTGTTTAAGATTTGTCTCCCCGTTTCCTCTCCTGCCCCTCCTATTTGTCCATCGTTGCAACATTCTCAGTTGTTACTGACTGCTCTTTTTGACAACTGACTGCACTTCTGTCTTTTTCATGAATTTCTACCAACATATGACTGGTATGTTTGGGGTTGCTCCTCAAAACTACCACTACCACCAGTTTTTCCAGTGTCCAATTATCTACCTGTGCTGGTCTGATTTCTCCTCCCTGTCTGACTTCAAAGATTGTGTCACTCTCCCATTTCACTGACCTAATGCACAAACCCACCTTTATGTATACATTTCTCAGAATGGTTGCCACTTTCAATTCTCTAGGCAAATTCCTCCTTTCCTTCCTTTTCACATATGGAATCCATATTGGATCTATCTTTATTTCGATGGCTGTGAGCTGTGGGTTCAAAAGAACTGTTTTTGGAAGATTAAATTTGTTCAAATGTGGTCTCAGGGCTTCAAGAGTTACCTGTTTTTTTTTTTTTTTTTTTTTACATCACGCCAATCCACCCAGGGCCACTTTCGTTCAACCTGGTTCAAATTTGTTATCCCTGTCAATTTTTTCAAAAGCTCATTCTTCCCTTGGTCTGTTAACTCCTGTCTCTGTCCTTCATTATCTGTGAACTCTTTTTCTAACCAGAAGTTATTCTTAATACCTTTGGTTAGTTTTAATGCCTCTTGAAAATCATTCTCATCTTTTCTTTCTTTCTGCAATAGTATCCTCTGCCTCATAATTATCTCCCACTTTAGACAACATGTGTACTTTTCTTCAGGTGTCAAAAGGTCAAAAAAGTCTATCACTGTCACTTCTCTCCCTCCTTATTTCATTATCTCAATACAAACGCTTTCAATCTGCTATAACGTACACTCATACACCCGGGATTTCATACACAGTCACACAGCCTCACACATACAGTCGCACTCAGAGCCACACACACACACACACACACACACACACACACACACACACACACACACACACACACACACACACACACACACACACACACACACACACACACACACACACACACACACACACACACACACACACACACACACACACACAAAGCCACTCTCACCCGCAAAGCCGCTCTCCCACACGCCGTGCTGCTCTGACACACACACACACACACACACACACACACACACACACACAAAGCCGCTTTTCCACACACAGTGTCGCTCTCACACACTTATTTTATTATTTTCCTATTTTTCTTGTAACGAATGAAAAGACAAAGTCAATCAATCAAACTTTTGACAATATGGGCTGTTTCCCCACTCGGATCACAACGCTTACAGTCCGGAAGATGGCCAAATAACCGACAAAGCCAATTTTGGGGAATATTCTTTGTTCTTTGATATCTTGATTTTTTTATTTTTCCTGTCATCAATTTTTATTTTATCATCCATTAAACATTTAATAACACTGTGTAAGAAAAAATGAAGTGAACGTCGAAGATCTCAAAAAATGAAGTTTATTACAGCATAGTAGTGGCAAGGTACACGAAGCACCTTGGGTTCACCGGCGTCAGAATGAACCCAGAACATCCAAATCTCAAACCTTTTATCCTGTTACAGTTTACAACTCTTAATGTAAATGAAGTTGCTCTTGTTGTAACAGCTGTGGTCTGTATGTTAATGAAGTATTGTCTGAGAAGATTCTCTGTGTCCCACACCCATTCCCATTCTACAATTGACTACCATTTGTTCAGGATGTGATCAACCCAAATGGTCAACTCTTAATGTAAATGAAATCAGAACAGCAAAAGGTTTAGGTGATAAAATCTATCTGAAGTGGATCTTCTGTTAAAACAGAACGGTCAAATGTTTAAGGTGACAAACTATTTGAAGTCCCTGTAATCAAGATGGTTGTCGGTTGCCCTCTGTGATACTATTTACATATTACTGAGATTGGATGTAATTGTCTCTATATGATAATTAAGCTCTTTTAAGTGAAGGAACATTTTGATATATATATATATATATATATATATATATATTGGAGTGGAAGTTGTTGGGAACAGACCATAATTTCTTATAACTGATTCAAAAAATTATTTCTTATAAGGGTTTTAGTTCATATGCCGTCTGACTATTAAAGTTTTCTTAGCCTGACAAATCTCTTTTCACTGCGCAGCTTCAAGGCCACTCACACACATCTAACGACTTAGGGCAGACCTAATTAATCTGACCAGCTCAACTACAAGTTTCAAAACACAGCCTAGTCAAAAAGCACTCTCTCTCTGTCTCTCCATCCTTTCTAAATATTCTGTTCAAACACAATTCTAGCGCTTTAAATTTCTTATATATATATATATGATAGTTATTATTTCTCTCCAAGTCGACTGTTCTACTTATATTTTTAATGAGAATTCTCTTAGATAAACAAAGACACTTTACTTCACACACAATGCACTTTTTGCATACAAACAACGCGCTTCTCGCGTACATAAAGAACGCACTTCTGCTTTTAACGCGCTTCTCGCGTACATAAAGAACGCACTTCTGCTTTTAACGCGCTTCTCGTGTACATAAAGAACGCACTTCTGCTTTTAACGCGCTTCTCGCGTACATAAAGAACGCACTTCTGCTTTTAACGCGCTTCTCGCGTACATAAAGAACGCACTTCTGCTTTTAACGCGCTTCTCGCGTACATAAAGAACGCACTTCTGCGTTTAACGCGCTTCTCGCGTACATAAAGAACGCACTTCTGCGTTTAGACAAACAACGCGCTTCTCGCGTACATAAAGAACGCACTTCTGCGTTTAACGCGCTTCTCGCGTACATAAAGAGACAAACAACAGACAAAGACACTTTACTTCTTCACAATCACACTCCTTGCATTCAGACAGACAGCAGACAAGACGAGCACTCTCTCCTGCATGCAGACAGACAAAACACTTAATGCATGCACAATTTTCTCAAGACCTGAAATCTACCCTCCTTTTACCTCCTTAATAATTTTAGGTTCTTTTTGGTGAGGTCTCTTATCTAAAGCCATGACCATTTTTTATGGTGCACCTTTGTTTTGTCAGGCCACCTCTTGTCTTGACCCCTTTTCCACTCCTGGCTCGGGCTTCGCCAATTATCTTGTGGCAAATTCATAGTTCCTTCTTGGCTCAGGTCTCAAAGAAGTATCTCAGAGTCGAGGTTCCAGGTCAGAAGAATTAACTTTATTGTACAAACAATAAAGGAGAAGCCGGCTGGCCATCCGGACATCCAAAGTTACATTGGCCAGTGTTCATGTCTTATACTTTTTTCATATCATCAAGTCTCCAATAGATACTCTCAAATCTATCTCTTCCCCTCTGTCACGCCTGGTGACCTTGACACAATTAGCTCTATTGGTCAAACATCTCAAAACCTTACATAATGGTGTCCTGTTTCATACAGTATTTTGACACCTTGCATTTCTTATGCATACTGGGTATTTTTCCATTCTCTCATCCTTTCCAGACCTATTTTTTCATGCTTGTAATTTTTCATTGCATCATACTTAGACATGAATCAAGGGAAAATTCTTCAACAATATTAGCATAGACGCCATTCTTCTTATGATGTAACGAGTACATCAGGATTTATGGGAAGTGTTCCCGGTTCCGGCTGACCTAATCTATGCAGCCTAACATTGAATTATAAAAGTCTATAATGTGTTAGGTGTATGCTAGGTCAAAGAGATGTGTTTTTAGTCTAGCTTTGAACTGACAGAGTGTGTCTGCTTCCCGGACAATGTTAGGAAGACTGTTCCAAAGTTTTGGTGCTACATAGGAAAAGGATCTACCGCCAGCAGTTGATTTTGATATTCTAGGTCAACTGGTCGGAATTTTGAGATCGCAATAGACGTGAAGGACTATAATGCGTTAAGAGCTCGCTCAAGTACTGCGGAGCTAAATCATTTAGTGCTTTGTAAGTAATCAGCAATATTTAAAAATGTATACGATGTTCAATAGGGAGCCATTGCAGTGTTGACAGAACAGGGCTAATATGGTCATACTTCCTGGTTCTGGTAAGAACTCGAGCTGCTGCGTTTTGGACCAGCTGTAATTTTCTTTAATCTTCTTTAAGCGCAACGGAGCAACTGTGTCGGATCCTGACACATGTTGTCTAACTCCAATATTATTCATTACAGCGAGATGGTCTTTCTGCTGGGCCTTAGGCCTGCCGCACCTCCAACGGTGCCTTTGGTGGACTATGCATGGCAGAGGCGTCCTCTTCCCTGAGGCAGGCCTAAACCTAAAACAGCACTGACACAGGGTCGGCTCAGATGGGGGCACGACCAAGTGCTCAGGAAGCTGGCAGAGGTGCTGGAGAAAAGTCGACAGGAGGCAAACAACCAGAGTCCATCAGAGAGCCGATGCAGGATCCACTTCATTAGGCAGGGGGAACATGCAATGCATACCAGCAAGAGACAACCCGCCAAGCTATTAACACCAGGGGCGGTGTGGAAGATGGAAGTAGACTTGGGAAGGCAGCTCCAGTTCCCACAGGAGATATGCAGCACCACCCTAAGACCAGACGTGGTGCTGTGGTCTGCAGCTGTGAAGTCAGTAATACTGATCGAGCTGACGGTTCCATGAGAGGAGGGACTGGAAGCTGCCTATGAGAGAAAGAAGGCGAAGTATGCAGATCTGGTTGCGGAGTGCAGGGAAAGTGGATGGAGTGTGAGGCTGTACCCGGTGGAGGTGGGAGCCAGAGGCTTTGTGGGCAGATCAACATCACGTCTGCTCAAGGACCTGGGACTACGGGGAGCCACACTGAGCAGATCCACCAAAGAGCTCTCTGAGGAAGCTGAGAAAGCAAGCCACTGGCTCTGGCTGAAACGACGAGACAAGGCTTGGGGTGTAACATCTAATTAGGTTTTGCTGCAGGGGGTGTCAGGGAGACGTCCCTGTTCACTGCCCCGCCACCATGAGACGTTCTGGGTTAAGGGGCGAAACGTCAATGAGCGGTGGTCCCCAGCTGAAGATCCTGCAGCAAAACCGTGTGGTATGCGGACAGGTTTAGGCCTGCCTCAGGGAAGAGGACGCCTCTGCCATGCATAGTCCACCAAAGGCACCGTTGGAGGTGCGACAGGCCTAAGGCCCAGCAGAAAGACCATCTCGCTGTAATGAATAATATTGGAGTCAGACAACATGTGTCAGGATCTACTCATTGTTGTAATCATACCCTAGATCTAATATTATCACACGGAATCAATGTAGATGCCGTTGAAATTCTGCAGCAGAGCGATGACATCTCAGATCATTATCTGGTCTCGTGTAAACTTAATTTAGCCAAGGCTGCAAAGCCTACTCCATGTTACAAATATGTTAGACCTATCACTTCTGCCACTAAAGATTACTTTATTAATAATCTTCCTGATTAATTTCATCATCTCAGCATCCCAGATAGCTTAGAAGAACTCGATATTGCGACAGAAACTTTTAACTCTCTATTTTCCGGCACTTTAGACACAGTTGCTCCGTTGCGCTTAAAGAAGATTAAAGAAAATAGTCCAACAGCGTGGTACAACGAGCACACTCAGGCCCTTAAGAGAGCAGCCAGAAAAATGGAGCGCAACTGGAAGAAAACAAAACTCGAGGTATTTCGCATTTCATGGAAAGAGAGCTCGATTGCATACAGAGAGGCCTTAAAGCAGCACTAGGTAACTTTTCAACCTTCATAGTATATTTCCAAGACTCTTGTGATGGTACATCGACTTAAAATAGGTTGAATGACACGTCTGCCATAGCCTGACGGGGTCTGTATCGTTTTTAATCGTACTTTAATACTTCGGGTTTCGGGTAGTAACCCGAGCAGCACAAAAAGAACTACAAAATTCGACTGCTTTACGGCAAAGGCTACCTCACTTCCCACAACACGTCCTCACATGCTGTTGGACTTGTAAATAACGTTATATTGCTTATATTGTACATCACTCGGACAAGCTTTCACTCGTTGGTGTGAGCTAAAAAGCACCTGGCGTTCTTGTTGATGGATTAGTAGACATCTTCAGAGGCTAGCTGTGCTTGTTCGATGTCCGACGATTTGTAACGCGTTGTGTTTATTCCCCAATCGAACTCGTGTAACTGTCTGTCACATGTTCTACCGTCCACAGCATTACTTGATAGACAAAAATAGGACAAGAATGAGCATCAAACAGAAACAACCCGCTTACGGGGTGTTCGAGGCGCACATACAATACAGACTGCCAGTTCAACAGGGCGCGCGCAGCTCTTAAAGGGGCCACACCTTATTTCCACTCGTTATAGCTTCCATCCGACTGAACAGGGACCGGTATACAGGGGATCAGGCCGTGAGTGAAGAGACTGCTGCGTGAGTGGTATTTACGACAGTAACGTTAATTACAAGTATTCCACAGCGACTCTAGGGGTCGTTGTTTGACCAAAACGGAAATCTTACCTAGTGGGGCTTTAAAGGTCCCATGACATGGATTATTTTATTATTTTATAATGTTTCCTGGGGTGCCCTTATAATGTTAGTATGTTTTTAAGATGAACATTTTTTATAATTTAGAAAAAAAAGGGCATTTTTCCTAGCCTGATTTTAGCCTCTGATTTGAACACTGTTTGAAGGGGCGTGTCTGCTGTGAGACTTCAGTGTAAACGCCCACTGCTGTGATTGGCTGACATGCTTGCATATGAAATAGCTAGCATTATGTGGAACTCTCTCGAATACTTTTACTATTACAGCTATCGAGATTAACGAATCGTGAGAAGTTTTTTAAGTATTTAGATCTATTCCCATCACATAAAAGGTTGCAGTGATGAGCATTGAGCAGATGACAGTCTGTTGATCCCGTGAATGGTGATCTTATCATTGCAACGCAGTTTCTGCACTCTCACTAATGATTTCACCAATGCAAACATGAGGTAAGTACAGTAAGAGCTTTGTTGTGCCGCATAACAGCGTCATTGATTTCATAACGAGTTTTGGCAAGTGGCCAGATAAACTCGCGCTGTGTGATTGACAGCTTGGGCGATTGGAAAGGGATTGTTCTTTGATTGCTTTCTGTATTTTAATCACAGTTTAAATAAGATTATTTTCATCCTACCATGAGAGACGATGTGAAGTTGATATTTTAGTCACTGGCTTGATTTACTGATAAACAGTATTGAACGATTTTGAGAGAAAGATTATCTGTCTGAACTTGAACAATTACACATCAGAAATTCACATAACCCACTGGTTCTTCAGAGGCTTGGATGAAGGAACTAAAAAAATACTTTTGTGTTCATTTGTACATCCAAACACTGAGCAACTGCTTTGCTTCGCTCGTTTGCAAGCCATGATGTCTCTCGAGGAAAAAACAATATCGCGCTCGCGCAGCTCATTTTCTCATGGGTGGGCCAAATTTTCTTTGCGGGCAAAGAAGAGAAAGGGGAGGTGACCTTTCCCCTTATGACGACATAAAGGGAAGATTCTAGATTCGCCCGTCTGAGCTTTCATTTTCTCAAAAATACCCAGGGCTTGGTTTACACCTATCAAAATGTCTAGCCATTGGGGGACCATAGGCAGGCTAGGGAAACTCTTTTTAAGGTTAAAAAACCTCATAAAGTGAAATTTTCATGTCATGGGACCTTTAAAAGCTGCTAGATCTGCTTATTTTTCAACCCTATTAGAAGAAAATAAACAAAACCCTAGGTATTTATTTGAAACAGTGGCTAAACTAGCAAAAAATAAAGCTTCAAGCCCAGAAGTTTCCAAGCAGCACAGCAGTAATGACTTTATGAACTATTTCACTTACAAGATTGATAATATCAGGAAAAAAATGATAACTATGCAACCGTTTGATTAAACCGCTTGTTAAAAAAACGCAACTTGATCGTACAGAATTAGTCAATTACAGGCTGATCTCGAATCTACCTTTTCTGTCAAAGATACTAGAAAAGGCAGTATCCTCACAACTATGTTCCTTTTTAGAAAGAAATTATATCTGTGAGGATTTTCAGTCAGGATTTAGACCGTACCATAGTACTGAGACTGCTCTCATTAGAGTTACAAATGATTTGCTCTTATCATCCGATCGTGGTTGTATCTCTCTATTAGTGTTACTCGACATTCTTTTAAATAGACTCGAAAATTATGTTGGCATTAGTGGAATTGCATTAGCATGGTTTAAATCATACTTATCTGACCATTATCAGTTTGTAGCAGTAAATGAAGAGATGTCTCATCGATCACAAGTTCTCCCCAGGGTAGCATGTACAGAGTGAAAAGCAACAATCCTAGTACTGAGCCTTGTTGTACGCCATGTACCACAAGGCTCAGTACTAGGATTGTTGCTTTTCACTCTGTACATGCTACCCCAACGCATTCTCATCCTAGGGCGTCATATACTGACGCTTTTGACATTTCGTCTACATCCAACGCACATGGCACCCTTTAGCGTCAATATGACACGCACAGAGCTTTGTTCGGTTATGGGTAGGTTTAGGTCTGGGGTAGGGTTAGGGTTAGACCGCTAGGAGGCGCCTTCTGGCCCATATCTATCTGCGTCTCTTATTGACGCTAAAGGGTGCCATATGCGTTGGATGTAGACGAAATGTCAAAAGCGTCAGTATATGACGCCTTGGGATGAGATCGGGCTGGCTACCCTGGGGAGATATCATTAGGAAGCATGGAATTAGTTTTCACTGTTATACTGATGATACTCAGCTCTATATTTCTTCACGCCCTGACGAAACTTACAAATTCACAAAATTAACTGAATGTATAGGTCAGTGGTTCTCAACTCCAGTCCTCGGGACCCACTGCTCTGCACATTTTGTATGTCTCCCTTATTTAACACACCTGAACCAGACCATCAGCTCGTCAGGAGAGACTCCATGAACTGATTTGAGTGTGTCAGATAAGAGAGACATACAAAATGTGCAGAGCAGCGGGTCCCGAGGACTGGAGTTGAGAACCACTGGTATAGGTGATATAAAAAATTGGATGACTAGTAATTTCCTACTACTTAATTCTGAAAAAACAAAGATTCTAATTATTGGACAAAAAACGTCCTCACGTAATAATCTAGAATAATGGCTTGATGGCTGCTCTGTCAAGTCTTCGTCGTCGGTTAGAAACCTGGGTGTGCTCTTTGATACCAATCTTTCATTTGAAAGTCACGTGTCAAGTATCTGTAAAACCACATTTTTCCATCTTAAAAATATATCTAAATTACGTCATATGCTCTCATTGACAAATGCAGAACAATTAGTCCATGCGTTCATGACATCAAGGCTAGATTATTGTAATGCTATTATGGGTGGTTGCCCTGCACGCTTAATAAACAAATTACAGCTGGTCCAAAACGCAGCAGCTCGAGTTCTTACCAGAACCAGGAAGTATGACCATATTAGCCCTGTTCTGTCAACACTGCAATGGCTCCCTATTGAACATCGTACACATTTTTAAATATTGCTGATTACTTACAAAGCACTAAATGATTTAGCTCCGCAGTACTTGAGCGAGCTCTTAACGCATTATAGTCCTTCATGTCTATTGCGATCTCAAAATTCCGACCAGTTGATAATACCTAGAATATCAAAATCAACTGCTGGCGGTAGATCCTTTTCCTATTTAGCACCAAAACTTTGGAACAGTCTTCCTAACATTGTCCGGGAAGCAGACACACTCTGTCAGTTCAAAGCTAGACTAAAAACACATCTCTTTGACCTAGCATACACCTAACACATTATAGACTTTTATAATTCAATGTTAGGCTGCATAGATTAGGTCAGCCGGAACCGGGAACACTTCCCATAAATCCTGATGTACTCGTTACATCATAAGAAGAATGGCGTCTATGCTAATATTAGTCTCTGTTTATCCCGAGGTTTACCGTAGTCCGCCGGATCCAGGCTGTATCCAGATCTGATGAAGGACCTGCACCTGGACGCGACGATAGCGCAGTCCTGAAATGTCAACTAGGCTCTTCCCTGTGAAGGCCTCCCTCCCCTCCCTTTACCTCTCTACAGATAAAGCGTTGTCGGGATAATTCCGGTTCGCGTGGCTACGTGGAAGCCATAAAAATTCTGTATTATTAATTTTAAGGCCAGACAAGTAGTATGTTGAGGGTTGATTTGTAGGGAAGGACTACACATATATTCAAATGCACATACCTACAGACTGAACTCGTAATACGCATGTGCACGTCATCGGCGTTCTCACTGGTTCGCGTTTTTGAAGTTTGCGCAGAAAGAACTTATGAGTTTTCTGTTAAAACGGTGTCGTGTTAGCGGCCCCTAAGTTAATAACTAATGATCGTTGCGACGGAAGTGAATCAATCACTACCATCCGCCATCTCTGCTGATCACCATCATTGTCCGTTCTCCGCTCTGGTTTCTTCTCTACCTGCAAAGACAATCATATTACTCATTCAGCTAAGTTCATTTATCATCTCACGCTTTATATGTAGAAGCAAAAATATGAATTATGAACAGATAATTAGGACAAATGTTAGCTATCCCTCACTTGTGAAAAAGATGTTTAAATGTATTGAATGTGCACTTGTATGTTTAATTCGAATCTCATATATATATATATATATAAAAAGAAAAGAAAAGAAAAGCATATTTTAAAATACGTAGAGGCAGCGCTTACTAAAGGCGGTGTCCTCAGATGATGCCATGTCCTCCTTTACAAAACGAATGTAGTTTTGGATCTCTGAGATGCGCTTGCGATTCCTCTTCACCTCATCATTGTGTATCTATTAACACAAACAAAAAGGATTTATATTTTATTTAATAACAAAAGGTCGTTCTGATCCTGGACATCTGCATGGTAGGCTACAACGTGATATAATATAATTTAATAATATTGTTAAGGAGTTCACAGGAGGTGTGTTCATATAAGTACCGATTTCAGCAGAGCACTCATCCAGCGTTTGACCCGTGCCAGTAGCTCATCCTCCCTGTCATCAATCTTCTGCAGGTGGGTGTCGTGAGAAGCACTGACTGCATTGGTCACTGTGTCTTTATCTACCAAGAGCTACAGGGCAGCATAGGAAATGAGGACGAAGGATCAGTCAATACTAAAACTAAGTGTCTGGCATATAGTTACGATGGCTTTTGACTTCTTAATTATTCATAATTATACACAAATTAAGTGATCATGAAGACAGTTTTCCACTGACCGTTGCCAGATCATCTGGTATTTCCTCCTCTAGCTCGCTTTTGACCACCTTCTCCAGTGTTGCCAAGGCAATCACAAGCTGTTGTTCATGGTACCGGTTCTCCAGGTCTCGACAGGTGTCAGAGTTAAAAAAGTCTTACCCTTAAAAGAAACCCCTTTTTTTTTTTTTTTTTTTTGCTTTGTTGGACAAAGGATACTTTGATCTCTGCATCAGGATCCTCAGCAAACATGCTGTCGAAAAGTTGAGGTCCATTTAAGAACTCCACGAATGCGTCCTGTGAAAGAAGGAAGCAATATTTATTCACTACTGTCAAGAAGAGTATAAAGTTTGTATGTCCAGTAGAAAGAAGATTTTAATACAGTGCAGCATTTTAAACACTGTAGTGTAAATCTGACTTATTGAACCTTGAGCATTTAAGATCAGTGTTCTTGTACTTGAATGAGATGGATGGCATGGTGATGTTGGTTACCTTGTGTAGTTGAAGCTCCTTGTCTGTGATCTACATATAAAGTGATACAAGAAGCAAAAAATATGAATTATGAACAGAACATTAGGACAAATGTTAGCAATCCCTCACTTGTGAAAAAGAAGCATGTTTAAATGTATTGAATGTGCACTTGTATGTGTAATTCGAATCTCATATATTTTACAAAACTCTACTTGCAGATAATATAACATGAATGCACTTAATGAGAGTTCACTTTCATGAATGTTTCTTAAGTAAACTTTTAAAAAGTGCACTTTGCAATAATGTAAAATGAAAACTTTGAAGTTCATTTTAAAACATTTTATTGGTCATGCTTTAAATAAGTACGCTTATTTTGATGTATTGACTAACGTTTTAAAGCTCAAGTAAAGTACTTGATTATAATTTAAACTGTAGTGTGTTATTCAATATTATAGTTAATATATTTTAAATGTACTAAATTGCAACTTCATCATTAAGTTTGTAATTACAAATATATTTAAATGCGTTTTTCAATAGAAATTACATTAAAGTATATTTTAATTTACACTCTTAAAAATAAAGGTTCTTTATTGGCATCGATGGTTCCATGAAGAAACTTTAACATCCACGCAACCTTTCCATTCCACAAAAGGTTCATTATAGTAGAAAAAGGTTCTTTAGATTTTAAAATGTTCTTTATACTATAAGAAAAAATAATGGTTATTTTTAAGAGCTGATCACTTACAGGTTCTCGCTGCAAAAAACAAAAACTTTATTTTAATGAGTGTTAATGCTCGGCAGTTTATTCTGCAGTAAACCTGAACCCTATTTAAAAGAAAATAGAAGTAATTATGAAATTGCATAAAGATCTATGCCTGGTTTCACAGACAGGGTTTAGATTAAGCCAGGATTAGGCCTTAGACGTTCCTTATAAAACAAAATAAAAAAACATTACTGGTGTGCATCTTGAGACAAAACAATGGCACTGACATATTTTAAGATATATCAGTGCAAGTTGCTTTCAGTTAAAAAAGCTCAAACATGCATTTTAGTCTGGGACTAGCTTAAACCTTGTCTGTGAAATTGGGCAATAAATCAGAAAAGTTCAGCTAATTTCATTTATCATAGATTTACATTTTAAATTTAAATTGCAATTAAGTGTCAGAAAACATTACATTCAGTTTGCACTTAAATATTTTATTCTAAAGTATAATATTTCCATAATAGGTCCTCTTTTTAAAAGTGTGCTAGTGCACGTCTCTTTCACAAGTGGTCAGCTGAAAAACCAAGCAACTGCAATTATATGCAGCCGCGGATGTATGAGAAATGACTTATTAATGTCTCACTAACCGTTGGTTGTTCCAGCAGTCTGTAGTCCAGATAGACCAGGTCTGGGAGATATGCCGCCACAAATTTCTTAAAGTCCTCCTCGTCACAGATGGGATTTCCCGCAAGGTTGAGAGTGTGCAGATTCTTAAACTGTCTGAGGTACAGCACCTGCAGGGTCAGATATGATTTCCTTCAGCTTTATGTTTGAGTGACACTCATGAATTGGAATATTGGAAATGAATTAGTGGATGGCTGCATATTTTGGAGTCAGACTCATTTTCATCCTTCTGGGATTCCACATTTTCTAAAAATGTATCATCTAAAATATAGTTGGCTTACATTATCCACTTGAGCAATGCTATTGTTTCCAATAGAGAGGATGTTCAGGTTCTGCAGCGCATCCAGATTTTCAATGACAGAAATCCGGTTGTTGAACAAACTCAAGTCCTCAAGTTTCACAAGAGAGTCCAGTCCTTCAATCACTTCAATATTATTGAATGACAAATCTAAGGAATATAAGAATTCTGGGTTAGTATTTGGAGATACTCCGGATATGTTTTTGATATCAGTCGGACAGTCTGTACTCACCCAGCCAGATCAGATTAGTAAGGTTTTCTAACCCTTCAATCCTCTCAATAACATTATTATTCAGCTGAAGAGTTGTTAGAGAGGGGAAATGCCACGGGTGGGGAATCTTTAGGATGTCTACAAAAAACATAAATATTATATTAATTATATTTTTCAATAAATAAATAAATATATGCTATTTTTTATACAATGAACTGTTATTGAAATTAGGCCTATACCAATCATGATAATGAAAATGAATGAAATCAAATAAAAATCCTGTCATTAATTACTCACCTTCATGTCGTTCCAAACCGTTCATGTTCGAAACACAAATGAAGACCTTTTTGATGAAATCTGAGAGATTTCTGTCCCTACTTTGACAGCTACGCAACTATCACTTTAATGTTTCAAAAAGTTCACAGAGCAAGAGAATGAACCTCATTGGTTCTATCAGAAGCTCAAACATGCTGCGTAACACGAGAATGAACCTCGCTTGAGCGAACAAGCTTGAGCTTCAGTTTACCACAACTGATGTGCGAGTTAATAAATGTTTATATGTGAATGAAAGCCTAAATTAAATTTGTTCATCATATAATGCGATCGTGTCTTTTCAGAAAATGTATTGGACTAAACCGCTCAATTCATATGGATTAGTTTTACAATCTCTTTATGAACTTTTTAAAGTGTCAAAGTGGTAGGCCTAGTTGCGTAGACGTTCAATAGACCCTTTTACTGTTTGTACACAATGATGACGTATGCGCGCGGATATTGGCAACGGAAGTATGGCGAGAATCAGCAGCGTGTCAAGCTACGCGAGCGGATTAAACAACAGACGCGAGCATTTTTTATTATGTCCTCGCTCCAATCAACACGTTTAATCGCCTGCAGCCACTCTTCTGAAACGGCCGTGATCCTGTCGGAATAATATAAAACTTAAGCCCCTTGGTGGAATATCGATTAGTGCAACCGTAAACGCAACAACCAGACATTTTGATGCTGGGAAACCGTTTTGATAAACTTTCGGAGTTGCTAACACGTTAGAGCCAGTGGAGAAAAACACCACTTCCGTTGCCAAAATGCGCACGCAACTATTTGATCACGTGTAAAAGGGTCTATGGAGGGACAGAAATCGCTCAGATTTCATCAAAAAGATCTTCATTTGTGTTTCGAACGTGAACAAAACTCTTATGGGTTTGAAACGACATGAGGGTGAGTAAATGATGACAGAATTTTTTTTTTTTTGTGAACTGTACCTTTAACACTGATTAAAAAACATTATATGTGTGAGAGTGGGGATGTATTTTACTTGTCATGAAAATAATGTCTAAATAAATAAAGTGGGTTTCACTTTTTCAATAATTCAAAATATATTCTTATTTTTCTCTTGATTTTGGGGGTGAAATATGTCCCAGGAAAGTTTTCATGAGATTCACCCAGAATAAAATAAAAAATCAATCAAAAATGTTTAATTTTACATTAAAATGAATTTAATTACGGTTCTTACTTCTGAAGTCCATCCGCAGATGATACACCCCCTCTGGGTGGGCTAAGGCTATTTGTCCAGCTGGTCCTTGAGGTCCCTGTTCAACAACTGCTTGTTGTAGCATCTCCTCATCCATTAACGTTACTTTGGGTTTATCCTGTTCTCTGCTCATTTTCCAACGCTTCTGATTTTATTTTATTATACCTTTATTTAACCAGGGAAGAAAATCACATTGAGATAAGATATTTCATTTACAAGTGAGCCCTGGCCAAGGTAGCAGCACACAGTAAACATAATAAAAACAAAGTAAAATTAAGTACATAAAACAATAGGCACAACATGATGACTGGACCCGTTTATTACCTGCAGTAACGGTGATTAGCAGTGCAATATTATCTAATATCAGGGGCGTCACTAGGCCCTTTTTAGGGGGGCTTCAGCCCCCCTAAACTTCTGCCCAGCCCCCCTAAAAAATATTTGATTAATAAATTTTTGATCGCTTCAGTCCCCTTTAAAAAAACTCATATGAAACGGCGGCAAGCTGCGTCAAGTTTCGGCTCCTCCCCTTATCTGAGTCTGCTTGGATTTTCAGCGCATTTTTCAATCTGCAGTGGCGCCGAGCAGAGCGAACATCAGAGAGTACAAGGTGTGTCGTGAGTGCATTTATTGATAGATTGCTATGATATTACATCTGCATCGGTGCAGTTCTTTGTCATAAATGCATTGCAGTTTACATAATGTAATGTTACTGGAGCATTGGGAGCAACACAGGACGGTTCGGTTTCTCATCCAATACCAATACGTTTCGCTGCGTTCACCTTCAGCCCTTATCACAGTGTGATAGTTGTTTTTTATTCCTACAAAAATGAAGCGATTAACACCCATGAAAACATACTTTAGAAAACGATCATGATTTATTTTAATTTACTTTTTAAACTTTAAAACATATTATTTTGTATTTCGGCATTACATTATGCTGCCATGCACAGAAATGATTTAAAGACACACATCATTGTCTGAAAGCACTAGATGGCCCAGAGAGAGAAACATCATTATTATTTTGGAGTTTTTTTGTTTTGTATTAATAAATATAGTTTTGTATTAAGTAATAATGAATCAGGAGGAGTGTACATACATATATTAGAGTAAGAGTAGAGTAAAGGGATTTGTGATTTTCTTTTAAGTACTTGATTTATAGAAGTGGCAAATTGATAATTCATGTTGTTATTTTTAATAAATAGAAATAAATATAGAACAGATTAATCATATTGCCAATAGACAGTTACATTAATACATGTTTAGCTGGTTAGTTAAATGATTTGAAATTAAATAGATTTTCACGGGGTGACTTGATGAATAACCAACCGTATTGTTGATTACAAAGGCTAAAAAGCTTAGAAAATAAAATAATTTATATTTCATTGTAGATGGACTTAGTTACCTAGCTTTCCTGGTAGCTTTGTCTGAGAAAATGATTCATAAATCAACCTATCAGTTGACCCTATGTTTACTTTCGTTACTGACAGACAAAAATAAAAAGCCTATATCAGTCAACGTTCAGCTTTAGGAGGGAAAAAGACAGAGCAAGAGAAAAACAAAGAGAAAAAGAGTGTGATGCTGATGAGGTGAGAAAAAAAAACAGCTGCCCGCACATTGTTTTAAAGCTATTGTCATCCAATTTTTTTGGCCTTCAAAACATCTTAAAATGCACATATGTAGATCAGAGAAATCAAAATTTTCTCGGGGGAGCATGCCCCCGAACACCCCTAAATACCTCACATTCGGTACCTCAGTGATTATAAAACCGTGCCATATGCATGTTATTGGATGAATGAATGAAACTAGTTAATAATGAGCATTAGACCATAAACTATCTTTTTTTTTTTTTTTTTTTACATCATACCCTCATTGGGGGCTGAGCCCCCCTAAAATGAAAATCCTAGAATCGCCCCTAATATTAATATTATCTAGTGCAATTGCAATCTTATTTTGCAGACCTGTCACTATAAAAGCAGTCAAAACACTGTATCAGTCACCTATTTCAAATGTTATTACTAAAAGCTCGTTCATTTGACAACAGACTTACCTGGAAATATATCGCTGAAGTACTGGTATGATGGACGCAAACACTGTTGCTCAGCAACCATAGACTACCGCCATGACGTCATCAACTTCCGGAGTTTTCAGGAGCTTTGAGGCGCTCTAATGAAATTAAAATACATTTTAGTAATAATACTCAGCCATATAACGTTAGTGATATTCTTCGAGTATTTAATTTGTAAGATTCTTCATGAAATGGAAAATCGAAGGAAATTTGTTCAATTTTTAGTATTAATACTAAAATGCCTCCGCTATTTCTAAACTAAATTTCGAAAAGCAAACATGTCCATAAATTCATGTTTTTATAACGTAGTTTCCATACGTTTTTGCTCATTAAGAGTATTTTGTAAATTAACTCTGCCGTGTTAAGACTTTGCCCATGATTGACAGCTTCCTCGATCAATAAATTAAAGGTTCCGCTTGTTTAAACCAATCAGACAGCTCTCTGGGCGGGGCTTATGCGCGCTTAATGGGTCAGCCTCTCACTCTCACCATCGGAGGATTGTTGTTGTCATCAAGATGGAGTTCTTGTTGGGGAATCCGTACAGCACTCCCGTTGGCCAGTGCATTGGTGAGTTAGCGGCTTATAGTAGCCTGTTCTTCAATGAAATATGTTTTAATAACTGTTAATGGACATGTTCGTCCATTGTTCGTGTTAAAAATGCTTGAAATGTGTGTAGCATCTTACAGGAGCGTAAACAGTCATCAGTTAGAACAGAGTCTATTGGGGGTGGGGGGGCAAACGGTCTGTTGAACTGGGCCCTCATTAAATTATGGATAAAAAAATAAGAAAAAAAATAGGCCTATTTGTGGAAAAAATATGTAATATTTGAGTTACATAAAAGCTTTTTTATTTGTATTCTTCCTAATTGTCCTTGAAATAGTGGCCAAGAACCTAGATAAAATAGAGGCCTGGGAGATTTTCTAAACAAATATAAAAAAAAAGGTGGTGACGGTGAAGCTGGAACTAGTAAAGTCAATGTAGAGCAAGGTAAGAAACAGCGCTGCCAACGTTTACGAGCCTTGTCAGGAGTTTTCCTGCGTTTCATTTTTTTTGGCGGCCAAATGTTTGTCCCGCTAAAGCCTTATTTGATCGGTAAGTGATGTAGAATAGAATGAGTGCTGCGCCTGACAGCCAGGGCGCTTAACGAGCAGAGAGAGAGAGAGAGCCCCGGCCGCGCGCGCACACTCTCACGTCTTCAAACAACACGTCGAGCGCTGTCTCCCTCGCGCATATTGATCAAAGTCAATTGACACGATAGTAAAAGGTCGGAAGACCACAGTTTCACGTGGAGCATTTGGAATTTTTTTCTCTTGAATTACCGCGGGGTGTGAATTGTACTAAAAAAAACGTTTCCTTATCTTCTCTAGATTGTCTCATGGGCTTCTGAACCGCTCTTCAGAAGTCTGACCCGTCACCTGGACCTGTTTGCCTTGGGAGACCCTACCAGGGGCATATAGGCCCCCGGACAACTTAGCTCCTAGGATCATTCGGGTACTCAAACCCCTCCACCAAGATAAGGGGGCAGTTCAAGGAGGAGTGTAAGAAAATTTTGTACATTTTAAAGTTAAATTCCTAAATCTGGCGCAAAGTTCAAAATTAAGAGCTCCAGCCCATATTCAGTGTGCAACTTGAACAAAGAAAAAGTCAGTGCATTGACTTGTACCTGAAATTTAAATGGGACTCAGACATCTTTTTAGTTGTGATATAGTGTCTCAGTCTACATTACTCTACATACTACTATGACTACTACTACTACTACTAATATTATTCCTATGACAGTAATATAGCCATTTCTGTCAGGACCACTATTGTCATATATGATTGACAATAAGCATACAATTTGGATTGGCGGTATGGTTCCGTTCTGGGCGAGAACTCCCTGCGCATCCATGCAGCCTAGCATGGATAAGAGCAGGGAGAGCAGCAATAACCCCCCTTGGGGTAAACAGAACAGAACCAACATGAATGTATTGCAGATATCATTAATTCAAGATTTTAAAGTACGACATAATTCGAGAATTTATTCTGATTCGAAGGGAATCAGAATGCCAAATCCTGACTGACGAGAGGAGGAGCTGGGGATGGAGGAGGGTTATTAGCTCCTGAGAAACGCGATAGTTGCTGATAATACTGAAGCAGCTTATATATGTATACGGTGATAGGCGTCGTATTCCTATAGGTAGATGTGGATCAGCTGATAGTCAGCTGATGCGAGCTTGACTAACGTGACCTGCCAGAACTAACGCTACGCTTGATATATTGTAAAACAAATGCACTGAAAAATAAATGAAACTTTCATAATTAGTTTAGTCTATTTCTGTACATGCAAGAGATAAACCTGTGAGCTTTTATTTTGGCGAAAAACAAAGTTTACAAACATCTCATTACAAATGTTGAAATGTTTGAAAGTAATATCTAATATAACCAATTGCATTTATTTTAATTTCAAACATCGCAACAGACCTTTCAGATCACTCAATTTGAAATGTATAATAAATGTATATTTATATTAATACACATTGATCTATACAGTACATGCAAAAAAGTATGATATTTATACTATATTTATAGATGTATATTATCTCTATGTTTGATGTTGCTGCAGGGTGTTGTTCCGTATGAACACATTTTGTCAAGTGAAGTGAACTCTAACAGATACCCCGTGCTCAGGGAATAGTGAGCAGTGAACACTACGTAGGGAAACCCTGTGGATTTGAGTTCTAGACGTGGTCCTGTGTCTGGAACTCATAATTGAGTTTGCGTCAGTATTTGAGTCGGCCGCTGATCCGTGTGTGATTTGTTTCTCACAGAAAAAGCCACAGATGGCTCCCTGCAGAATGAAGACTGGACACTCAACATGGAGATCTGTGACATCATTAATGAGACCGAGGAAGGGTGAGAGACCAACACACACACATAAACACATGCGCACAGATCTTGCTGATGACTCACAGTGACTCTCATGGACTCATTCAGAGCAGACTGACTGGGAATGTGCTGTCGTAGCGTCTCCAGCAGTAATGGGTTCTCACAGTTCCTCTTAGACCGTTTACAGCTGACGTTGAAAAGCATAAAACGTCTGAATTTCTTTGAAAGAAGAATGTTTACAACTAGTTTTATCTGCACAGTGAAATTCAGTGCGATCCAAAACTATTGTCTTTCATTTGATGTAGGGATGCACGATACATCTGCCACCATATCGTATCGGCCGATATATGTTCATTTTTAAAGTTATCGATATCGGCCCAATAAGAAAATTTGGCCAATGTATTAAAGCCGATAAATATTCCTTCAGCTGTGCACTGTTGTGATGGTTTTCAATTGCTTGAAATATGATTTGAATCACTTCAAAAAAGGAAAATACAGTTAAGTGCAACGTGCAGTGCAAGTCTGTCATATAGGCTACAATTATAATGAGAACATGCTGGGGCACTGCCTCCAAACGGGGTGGCCGCCAGTGACCAAAAAAAAAAAAAGAGCTAAATTCTACAGTATATTACGTAAATCCTATTGATTTTTTTTTTTTTTTTAACTTGAATAAAGTTACTTTATAATATTTTGGGGATATTTTGGGGATATTTAATTAAATTTTATCAATCAATAAATTCCTCTTGAAACAAACTTTGTTGTATTATTTTAATTTAATACTGTGAAGCTGCTTTGATACAATCTGTATTGTGAAAAGCGCTATACAAATAAACTTGACTTGACTTGACTTACTTGTAAACAAATGTAGTAATAAAGCACATTTTGATTCATTTAGTTTTTTGTCATCCCTGTATATATCCATTAAGTTAAATTTGAGAGCCAGTGTTTATTATTTTTTGTGTTTTCATAAAACTAACAAGTTTATAAAATATATATATTTTTTTTAATAATGAGCAATTTTAAAATCCCAGAAGCAGAAACGATGTCAATTATTTTCTTTTAATAAGTAGTGTGGCCATTACAATATACAGTAGTTTTATTCACAATCTCTTTCAAATAATAATAAATAAATAAACAAAAAAATAAGTAATACAAAAAACATTTTACTAACATTGTCACTAACATTTTAGTAACTAAACTGAATTTTATTAGGTTTAGTGACAACATGTTACAATGTTTACATGGTGGAATTTCTGGTAAGCTACGCTTTTTTATTATTTCAATTCAATTCAATTCAGTTATTGTGATTTGATTTAATATTGACTCATTTGGATAAATATTAGGTAGGCTACACAAGATAGGCGTTATTTTTCCTCAAGAAAAAAACAACTCACCTAATGCTGTAAACATACTGCCCTATCAGCTGGTAGTAGGCTATTATTTAAGGTTAAAAATAACTCAAATTAAATATAATGCGTTTTTTTATTATTATTATAATAACAACTTTATTTAATGATATAAGTAAAAATATAATAAATATGTAATATAGAACACATATTTAGCTAAATACTCTCTATAGCTATTTTTTTTTTCTTGCCAACTATGTGCTATAGCCTATATTATGTTCATTAAATGGCTTTCCTGAGGTAAATGTGACAATTGTTCTGCTATGTTGTTGACCTCTTCACGCTGATGAAAAACACTGATTGGTCGATATTATGTATGAGGAATATACATTTCGGTAAGCTGTACTGTATCTTTCAGTGTTCATTCAAGTTTTTTTACTATTAGCTATTACTATCTGTCACGTAACATTTACAAGCGCCAAAACGGTATTTATTGTTTGAATTTCGTAATAAAATTGACAGAATCTGAGAGCTGAGATTTTTGTATATCATAAGTAACTGTTCTGTCTAGTGTGTCGGTCTCCGTGTCCTCTTTGCTTCACGATTTTTCTGTGCGTGAGAAAATGGTTGTGTGGCGTGAGAGAGTATGAAAATTGCGTGTCTCACGGTGAATGCGTGAGAGTTGGCAGCAGCACTGTAAAAACAGTAGCAGAAATAGAGGAAAACAGTCGAAAAAGGCAGACCTCAACTAAAACAGCTGGAACTAAAACTTCTGTTTCGGTGGTGACTGGCAGCTCTTTGTTTGGTCTCTTGATTGATAAAGTAAAAGTTCAAGTCTGCGACGACCGTTGTTTATCTGGCGCTGCACTTCTTTGAAGCAAACTTCAGTAGAGTCTATAAAACTGATTGGTCGTAAAATGAACCAATCACAAGACATCTTATAGGGGGGCCACCTGGGGTGGCCAATCGAATTTCAGGGGGGGCCGGTGCCCCCCCTGGCCACCACGTAGACCCGCCCCTGGCTTGTGGTGATTGGAGAGCAAACAGGATTTGAAAAAATGATATCCGCTTCCAGAATGAACAAGACCATGTGGTGTTTTTGAAGGATCAAAGTTTTGTGTAAGTGGAGCGTTTGTTATTGTTTCACCTTTGGTATCGCAGTCGACAAGTGTGAACATTTCTAATAGTCCACCATATATACCTAATGCATGCATTGAAAATGAACTGCAGAGGTTCAGGAAAATAGTAAGTGGAATGACTTTAATTCCACTCGGGTGTAAAAAGGAAGCCTTAAAACATGTGCTGTCATTTAGGCGGCAGCTGTTTATGGTTTTAGAATCGCCGGCGTTAGATATCTCGTTTCGGGTTAGACATGAAGACAAATCATGATCTATGCGAACACCAATCATTTGAAATGCTTCAAGTGTGGTAATATCGGACATAAAAAAATGGAATGCCCGCAGAAAACACAAGTTGAAGACGATATCAACAAAACACATGAAAGTGAACAGGCGGTCGATGGTGAAGTAGGCCTAGTAGAGAATGTGGATAAAAGTCAAGTCAAGTCATCTTCATTTATATAGTGCTTTTAACAATGTAGATTTTGTCACTTCGGGGTAGGTACGCGAAACAAATTTTCCCGACAACGCTTTATCTGAAGAGTGGTAAAGGGATCCTCCATAGGGAGAGACTAGTTGGCACTTCATCGCTGCGTTGTCATCGGGTCCAGGCAAAGGTCCTCGTCAGGTCTGGATCCGGCAGGCTGCGGGAAAACCTCGGGATAAACAAAGACACTAAAATTAGCGTAGATGCCATTCTCCTTATGATGTAACGAGTACATCAGGATTTATGGGAAGTGTTCCCGGCTGATCTAATCTATGCAGCCTAACATTGAATTATAGAAGTCTATAATGTATTATGTGAATGCTAGGTCAAAGAGATGTGTTTTTAGTCCAGCTTTGAACTGACAGAGTGTGTCTGCTTCCCGGACAATGTTAGGAAGACTGTTCCAAAGTTTTGGTGCTAAATAGGAAAAGGATCTACCGCCAGCAGCTGATTTTGATATTCTAGGTATTATTGTCATAATTCAGGGGCGGAAGCAATATGCAAGTAAACTCCTTTATTGTTGGTCAGAAGACACAGCAAAAACACACGGGTGGGCTGGTGGCGCAGGGACTTGATGGTCAGCGTGGAGGTGAAGACAGGTGACGGTGAATCCAGTGAAGTGAACATCCAACACGACGAACACCACGAAAACACCGAACAGGACACGATCTGGAACTGGAATAGGAACAGGAACTGGAACCGGAAGAGCAGACGACGACAACACACTGAGGACACCAAAACCAACGATCTGACAGGGAAAGGAGAGTGCGATGAGTTTATATAGCAGAGATGATTGATGGTAGCTGATGAGGGGAATGAGATCAGGTGGAGTGCTGATCAACTGAACGAGCAGCCACGCCCACTCACACACACCCACACACACAAAACAACAAATACACGAGACACGAAGAAACCAGTGAATTCATGAACCGTGACAGTACCCCCTCTCCTAGGAACGCCTCCTGGCGTCCCCAGACTCCCTTACCTGTCGATTGTAATCATCGATAAGAGAGTGATCCAGGATGTCTCTGGCAGGAACCCAACTCCTCTCCTCCGGACCGTAACCCTCCCAGTCCACCAAGTACTGGAATCCGCGTCCCCTCCGCCTTGAGTCCAGAATGCGATTAACCGAATACGTAGGTTCCCCTTCTACGAGACGCGGCGGGGGGGGAACCGGGACGGGCGGATTAAACTGAGAACGAAACACAGGCTTGATTTTGGAAACATGGAAGACGGAATGAATCCTCCTGTACACTGGAGGGAGTTTGAGGCGGACTGCCACCGGGCTAATGATCTTGGTGACAGTGAATGGGCCAATAAATTTGGGAGCTAGCTTATTAGAGACGGAGCGGAGAGGAATGTTCTTAGTAGAAAGCCACACTTTTTGACCAACGACGTATACGGGAGGCTTAGACCGGTGGCGATCGGCTTTAGCCTTGGTGCGCACTCCCGCTTGGAGTAGAGTCTCGCGGGCTCTAGTCCAAGTGTGGCGACACCTCTGGACAAAGGCGTGAGCGGAGGGGACCGCGACTTCGGATTCCAGACTAGGAAAAATTGGTGGCTGGTAACCTAGACTACACTTAAACGGCGATAGGCCCGTAGATGATACTGGTAACGAATTGTGGGCGTACTCCACCATTGACAGTCGTTGGCTCCATGAGGAAGGATTCTTGGAGACCAAACATCGCAACGTTCTCTCCAAATCCTGGTTGGCTCTCTCAGTTTGGCCATTGCTCTGGGGATGAAACCCTGAGGACAGACTAACAGTCGCACCCAGTAATCTACAAAATTCTTGCCAAAATTTGGACACAAATTGGGGTCCTCTGTCGGAGACCACGTCTGTCGGGAGGCCATGTAGCCGAAAGACGTGGTCAACGACTGTTACCGCTGTCTCCTTGGCTGAGGGTAATTTGGGCAAGGGAATGAAATGGACCGCCTTCGAGAATCGGTCCACCACGGTCAAAACTACCGTGTTACCCTGAGAGGGTGGGAGGGCGGTGATAAAATCTAGAGCGATGTGGGACCAGGGTCTCGAAGGGATCGGCAGCGGTTGAAGGAGCCCATCTGGGGGTCGATTGGAAGTCTTACCAGTGGCACAAACTGAGCAAGCCAAAACAAAACTGTGAACGTCACGAGCCATACATGGCCACCAAAATCGTTGCTTAACTAAAGACGTGGTACGACTGACTCCTGGATGACAAGCCACATTGGAACAATGACCCCACTGAATGACGTTGGACCGTAATTGCTCTGGCACAAATAACCGGTTCGGTGGACAACCGGGCGGAGGCGTTACCCCTTCTAAGGCCGTTCTGACCTTCGATTCGACCTCCCATGAGAGTGTGGAGACAATTAGGGACTCCGGAAAAATGCACTCGGGAGTAGACGGGCGATCGGAATGGTCAAAAATACGTGACAAAGAATCGGGCTTGATGTTTTTGGAGCCCGGGCGGTACGAGAGAGTAAAGTCAAAACGTCCGAAAAAAAGTGCCCACCGAGCCTGCCTAGAGTTCAATCTTTTAGCGGTTCTAATGTATTCCAGATTCTTATGATCAGTCCATACGATAAAAGGTACCCCCGACCCTTCTAACCAGTGACGCCACTCTTCCAATGCTAACTTGACTGCCAACAACTCTCTGTTACCAATATCATAATTACGTTCGGCAGGGGACAAACGATGAGACAAAAACGCGCACGGATGCATTCTGTCGTCTGTAGGAGAACGTTGGGATAACACTGCACCTACCCCCACCTCTGACGCGTCGACCTCCACCATGAACTGACGTGATGGATCAGGGGTAACTAGGATGGGGGCTGAAACAAAGCGGCCTTTCAGTTTGGCAAACGCAGCCTCGGCTGCGTCTGACCACCTGAACGTAGTTCTGGGGGAGGTCAAGGCGGTCAGAGGTGAGGCTAGTTGGCTGAAATTGCGAATGAACCGCCGGTAAAAATTGGCGAACCCCAGAAACCTCTGTAGGGCCTTACGGGAATCCGGACTTGGCCAATCCACCACAGCCTTAACCTTCTCAGGATCCATACGCATCCCCTCAGACGACACAATGTACCCTAAGAAAGGAACAGACTGTGCATGAAAAGCGCATTTCTCCGCCTTGACAAAAAGACCATTCTCTAACAACCTCTGAAGCACTCGTCTGACGTGCTGAACATGTTCCTGGAGAGACGAAGAAAAAATCAATATGTCATCCAGGTAGACATAAATGAACTGATCGACCATGTCTCTCAGCACGTCATTGACGAGTGCCTGGAAGACTGCTGGACTATTGGACAGCCCAAAAGGCATAACCAAATATTCAAAGTGCCCCCTGGGGGTGTTAAACGCAGTCTTCCATTCATCCCCCTTCCTGATGCGGACCAAATGATAAGCGTTACGTAAGTCCAGTTTTGTGAAGACCGACGCTCCCTGCAACCTCTCGAAGGCTGAAGACATCAACGGCAAAGGATAAGTATTCTTTACCGTGATGTTATTCAGCCCTCGGTAATCAATGCAAGGTCGCAGAGAACCGTCCTTCTTCCCCACAAAAAAGAACCCCGCCCCTGCAGGAGAAGAGGAAGGTCGGATGAATTTGGATGCCAGAGAATCAGAAATATATTTCTCCATGGCCTCCCTCTCGGGAATAGATAGAGAGTAAAGCTTGCCTTTAGGCGGAGACGTACCTGGCAGTAGATCTATTGCACAGTCATAGGGACGATGCGGAGGGAGAGAAGCAGCCCGAGACTTACTGAACACTTCCTTCAGGTCCAGATACTCCGCGGGCACGTTTGATAAATCCACTGCCTCCTCCTGAAAAGCAGAAACAACAACAGACGGACAGGCAGACGCAAGACAGGACTCATGACAAAAACTGCTCCACTCCAACACTGATCTCTGCTGCCAGTCAATCTTGGGGTTATGCTTGATAAGCCAGGGGTGACCGAGAACGACAGGTGCAAGGGGCGAGTCCAGGATGTAAAATGAGGTAGTCTCTGTGTGATTGCCGGATACAGTGAGTGTAATGGGTCCAGTGGTGAATGCGATGGTGGGAAGGGCTTGACCATTGAGGGCGTGCACAGCAATGGAATGGGTGAGTGGTAACAGGGGAGCGTGAATCTTGTGAGCGAATGTGTAGTCCATGAAGTTACCTTCTGCCCCGGAATCCAAAAGTGCAAGACAGTCGTGAGTGTTGGCTGACCATCTAAGTCTTACCGGAAGGAGAGTAGATGTTGATGAGGTCTTCTCAGCGGAGATCCCACCCGACAGTAGCCTCAGATTTACTGCCGGGCTTGCCCTTTTACCGGGCAGTTGTAAGCGAAGTGACCAGCAGTCCCACAGTACAGGCAAAGGCCCTGGGATCTCCGCCTTTCCTTCTCCTCCCGGGAAAGCCGAGCTCGCCCGACCTGCATGGGCTCGTGATCGTAGACGGGGCTGACCGCGTCCCCGCCGCTGGCTTGCGTGGTCTCCACGGTGGTTGAAGCCCGAACCGGTAACTTCATCCGTTCAACACGAGAGAGACGAGAATCCACGCGAAGCGCCAGGTCGATGAGTCCGTTGAGTGTAGCGGGTAAATCCAACGCGTAGATCTCTCTCAGGACGCGGTCAGCCAGCCCATGCAGGAACATGTCCCACTGCGCTTCCTCGTTCCATTGACACTCAGCCGCCAAGGTCCGGAACTCAATGGCATAACCTGATACGGATCTGCTTCCTTGCTTGAGATCCGCCAGGGTTCGTGCTGCTTCTCTTCCCGCGACCGCGCGGTCAAACACCATCTTCATCTCGGCGGCGAGTGTCTGGAACGAGGCACAACACGGATCTTGATTCTCCCACACCGCCGTCCCCCACAGAGCTGCCCTCCCAGTCAGCAGTGTGAGTACGAATGCCACTTTGCTTTGTTCTGTGGCAAATGTTCTGGGTTGCAGAGAGAAATGCATAGTACAGCGTGTTAGAAAAGCTCTGCAAAAATTCGGCTCACCACTGTAGGGTTCAGGGACCGGTAGACGGGGTTCTGACTGGGAGGCGCTTGATGGTGGAACTGGGGGAGCGGCCGGTGTGGGTGGTGGCGCAGTGGGAGCTCGTAGATGTTGAAGCTGCTGGGTGAGCTCGGACACCTGCGCCACGAGAGCTTGAATGGCCCGACCCGACTCCGTAGATGTCCTCTCTTGAGCCTCTATCCGAGAAATGGTTACTCTGATGAAGTCATCAAGCGAAGAGGATCCACTTGCTGCTCCCATCGTCTGGTCAGATCGTTCTGTCATAATTCAGGGGCGGAAGCAATATGCAAGTAAACTCCTTTATTGTTGGTCAGAAGACACAGCAAAAACACACGGGTGGGCTGGTGGCGCAGGGACTTGATGGTCAGCGTGGAGGTGAAGACAGGTGACGGTGAATCCAGTGAAGTGAACATCCAACACGACGAACACCACGAAAACACCGAACAGGACACGATCTGGAACTGGAATAGGAACAGGAACTGGAACCGGAAGAGCAGACGACGACAACACACTGAGGACACCAAAACCAACGATCTGACAGGGAAAGGAGAGTGCGATGAGTTTATATAGCAGAGATGATTGATGGTAGCTGATGAGGGGAATGAGATCAGGTGGAGTGCTGATCAACTGAACGAGCAGCCACGCCCACTCACACACACCCACACACACAAAACAACAAATACACGAGACACGAAGAAACCAGTGAATTCATGAACCGTGACAATTATCAACTGGCCGAAATTTTGAGATCGCAATAGACGTGAAGGACTATAATGCGTTAAGAGCTCGCTCAAGTACTGCGGAGCTAAACCATTTAGTGCTTTGTAAGTAATCAGCAATATTAAAAAATGTATACGATGTTTAATAGGGAGCCAGTGTATTGTTGACAGAACTGGGCTAATATGGTCATACTTTCTGGTTCTGGTAAGAACTCGAGCTGCTGCGTTTTGGACCAGCTGTAATTTGTTTATTAAGCGTGCAGGGCAACCACCCAGTAGAGCATTACAATAATAAAGAAATAAAGAAACAGAGACAGGTAATGAAACCGACAAAGAACAGAGTGAATCGAATACTCATGAACAAAATTAATCTACTGAAAATATAGGCCAGAAGGAATCGGGTGAAAAGAACTCAAGGAAAAAAAAAGGAAAAAAATTATAATTGTGATGGAGGAAAAAAAAGAGGCATTTTGAAGAAGCAGGGACAAGTGATGCCAAAAAATCTCATCTTGAAAGTTCGGATACATACTGTTGAGAATATACCTCTGTCTCAGCTCTCTGAAAGCACTGATGTGACTGAAGACATGACTGATGATGATTGTCTTTCTGAAATCTCAGATATTCCCTCATACTATGATGAGGATCAGTTGTATACTGTAAAAGAGATTAACGATTTCCTTGGTGAAACAATTTGGAAGAAAAGCTGAAGTAAAGGAATTTTTTCCTGATGTGAAAAAAGTTTTTGGCTTCAGTGATCAAGATACAAAAGACTGCCGGTTATGAATTAAGTTGAAGAAAGAGATTAAGATTGGAAAAAAATGGTAACAAACCTGAGAAAAGAAAAAGTTCTTGAAAATTCTTTATAGTTTAGTTATGAAAGAAGCACAAGTGGTGAACTATCTGTCCCTTTTTGTCTTGTCCTCTCTTTTTCTGTCCTCTTTTTTCATGGACAGCCTTAGAATAGGATCCATAAATATCAATGGGGGAAGAGATTACAGGAAAAGAGCATGTTTAAATGAATATATAAAACAAGAATATGGATGCAATATTTGTACAAGAGACACATAGTGATGTGAAGAATGAAGTGGAATGGGAAATGAGATGGAGAAGTGATTTATATATGAGTCATGGTACAAATGTTAGTGGAGGAGTTGCTATTTTATTTCCAAATACGATTAATATAACCAATGTGTCTGTTGATGAAATAGAAAGAGGAAGAATTTTGGCTGTTCAAGCAAATGGTTTTGTTTCTGTTTTTATTAACATTTACGCATCAAATACTGGAGCAGAGAGGATACAAATATTTAAAAAGTTATATGAGTTTTTAAAACAAAATTGTGATGAAAATGTATGGTTGGTCTTAGTGGGTGACTGGAACTGTACAGAACATTTTACTTTAGATAGAAGTGGAGAAGAACCTCATCCCTCTTCTGCCAAATTTTTACATGATGTTATTAGTAATTCTAATTTAGTTGATGGAGACAGCAACACCCTACAGTTAAACAGTACGTGGGTAAAGGTTTCTCATGATCATATTAGTACTGCCAGATTAGACCGATTTTATGTTAATAAGAGTAAAAGTAATAGAATTTTGAAATCTACAATTTGTCCAAATGGGTTCTCTGATCATCATTTATGTATAATTGAAATAAATGTAAGAAAGTCACAAAGTCATAGCTAATATTGGCATTTTAATGCGAAATTGTTGCATGATATGCTTTTTTTGTGAAAAGTTTAATGTGTTTTGGATGGAGTGAAAAAAACAAAAAAGTAATTATGATATAGTTCAGTGGTGGGATATAGGAAAAGCACAAATTAGAATATTTTGTCAAAATTATATAACAAATGGTAGGATAAAAAAAACAGTTTTTGAACTAGAAAAATAGATAAAACAGACTGAAAGAGAGTTAATTGTTGGAGATGTTGTGACAGTTGGGAAGCTGAAAAAAAGAGAAGCTTTAGCCTCTTTATTTCACGAGAAAGCAAAAGGGGCTTTAATTAGAGCTCGCTTTGCATTGTTGAGAGAAATGGATGCACCAAGCTCCTCCTTTTTTTAATCTAGAGAAGAAAGAAAGAGAAAAAAAAATTGTTGCACTTGAAAGATGTAAATGGGAATGTCATTTCAGATCCAAATGAAATGAGAAATATTGCTTTGGAGTTTTATAAAGACTTATTTGGAGAAGGACAATGTGATATTGGATGCATTGAGGAGTTGCATAAAGACTTGTTGAAACTTTCTGATGAACAGAGTAAACAACTTGACTCTGGCCTTCAGCTGAAAGAACTGTCTGAAGCTGTTCGAAAACTTTCAGCTGGAAATATTGATTAAACTTGCTCATTTTGTGGTCTTTTTGAAGAAACTGCTGCCCATTTATTTTGTGAATACATTTAGGGTTGATTTACTAATGTGACCCACCGTTTTATCCTTACCGATATTATTTATTTTTATTACGAAATCCCAAAGTTGTCATCTCTTGAATATGTTGTTAATTTCTTTATTTTATATCCAAACATTTTCATCCACAAGCAAAAGTGGCTTATTGCTTTATGTTTTCCTCTTTTTCTTGTTCATCCCTCAGGCCTAGGCCTATAAATAACAAAAAATGCATTTTTTAAATGTATTATAATGAATTATTTAAGAAAATATATATTAAGATATTCAACCTTGTAGGTTCTTTTTTCCTGTGTAAAAAATATCATATTACTGTATGTATGTAAATGTTACCCTCCTCAAGTCTCGGAAGCCTGAGAGAGTAAGCTGAATGTACAACACTGGCCAGCACTGTAAAATAATAACGAGACGCTGTAAAACTGGAGTACTGGCTGCAGTCTTCGACAATATTTAATTGACTCTGTTCATTTCAATGCATTAACAACATTAACATATTTCAATAGAGATTTTATACATTTTAATCAAGGCTTTTCAGAGATACATTCTCCTTTTACAGGGTTTTCAACCGAATATCATGTATTTCACATCACAATAACATTCACGAGACATTACTCTAATTTTTGAACTGTCACAAATGAATATTGCATTTTGCTTCAAGCAATCCTCGTGTTTTACATGTAAGTCTCCATTTTGGCTCTACCTCACTCATGTTTCAACCCAGTCTCACGGCAGTTCGTGACATAGTCACGAAATTTAATCTATTGATTTCCCCATTTTTTCGTGTCACTCTGCACGACTTTCAATCTAATGTATTTCAATGGGACGTATTTTTCGTGCCTGCACCACGTTTTTCTTTCGAGAGCACAGTATTGTTTTTTCTCAATTGTTATTCATTTTGCAAACTTTAAGAGCTACATTACTCAACATTTAATCAAGAGATTTTAATCCTCGTTTTTATTGCTTTATATTCGGTAGGTTACTCAACATGAATCTATTGATTCGTGTCTATGGGCACGAATTTGCTTCTTTTTTTTCGTGTCACTCTGCACGACTTTCAATCTAATGTATTTCAATGGGGCGTAGATATGCACCACGTCTTTCTTTCGAGAGCACACTATTGTTTTTTCTCAAATGTTAGGCTATTCCCTTTGCAAACTTTAAGGGCTACATTACTCAACATTTAATCAGGAGATTTTAATCCTCGTTTTTATTGCTTTATATTCGGTAGGTTACTCAACATGAATCTATTGATTCGTGTCTATGGGCACGAATTTGCTTCTTTTTTTCGTGCCACACAACACGACTTCCAATCTAATGTATTTCAATGGGACGTATTTTTCGTGCCTGCACCACGTCTTTCTTTGCAACATCGTCTCACCCCTATTCGTCACATAGGCTATGCCGTCTGGTCATTTCCCCCTCACGTCCAAAGCCGACGTTGAGGGTACCCCCTATTCGTCACTTGACAACAACGGAGAGGGTCGTCCGATAGATTTGAGTGCAAATCCCTCATCTTTGAATTTTGAACTTTGATTATTTTTCTAACCCTAACTTTTTTTCCTCTCTTTTTTATATAATTTTGGGCTACATTAGAATTACATAATTACAGGACGGTATATTTTCTATATGCTTAAAACATGCCTTAATTTAGGTGGGATATTTTATAATTTTCGATCACATATTGTGGTAATTTCCCCCTTACGTCCATAAGCCGACGTTGAGGGTAGCTAGCTGAAACACTTTTCTAAATCGGTAATATCAACGATTTTTCCTCTCTTTTTTATATAATTTTGGACTACATTAAAACGACATAATTGCAGGACTGCATATTTGCTGTAGGCTTAAAACATGCCTTAATTTATTGTGGGATATTTTATAATTGTCGATGGTATTTCAATTTGCAATGGCTTATCGTGAGCCTACTTTGCTGCTTTTTTTTTTGCGCAAAAAAAAAAGAAAAAAAGAATAGCCTAGTTTTATAGAACTTTCATCTCAATACTGATTATGAAGTTGTAATAAATTAATTATATAGCCTACTGCAGAAATGTTTAAATTACTTTATATGGACATATCCTTTGGCAAAGAGATGGATGCATTCTGGGAAGTGATATGTGTTTAAATGTAATGGCTACATACTCATGTTTCCTTCACTTGGACATTTATGCTGACCCCTTTAAAATGTTTAGCACGGATATAAAATATTAAGACTGTACTTTTTAATTATGATTGATATTTTGGCGCAATTTTGTGCAACACGTCACTGTGTGTGTGACCATCGCAGAAACCATTGCCCAGCGCGATTCCACCACGGTAAGTCGCTTACAACAGCCTAATAAGCAAGATGAATTCATAAGCATTATTTACACGTCCAAAATTAATAAAATTACGAGTTTATAAAAAAAAAAAAACATGTTCTAAGCCTAGATATAGGTTCTAGATGTATATATGTATATATAGGTATATAAAAAAAAAACATGTTGATATATATATATATCAACATGTTGTTTTGTTTTTTTTTGACGTGTAAATGCTTATTGAGTATTTATTGGGGGAATAGTAACTTTAATTGGGGACATCTAGATGATGTAATTTTCTCTCGATCATCGTGGTTCACACACAACGTCACTGTAATGTGTCAGTAATAACAATATTATCACTTGATCTAACGTTATAACGTTACTGCACATAACGCTGCCTTTATATCTGGGATGGCGAACCCTAGACACATACACGCCATTAAAAAAAAAAAATGTTACACGACTTTTAACAGTAGCACAGGAAATAGGAACAACGTGAATCTGTATTTATTTATCCTAAGAATTTACAAGAAAATGGGAATCACTCACTATTAGAGTACACTTTTTAAATCTTATATCAACATAACACTACATAATTAACATTTTCTGTTGTTCTCCCTGCAGATCCTGTCAAACATCACCTGTCGAACCTATCCGAACCTGATTTTCAAAACCCAAAGGCACTTTTTAAGAGCCAACCTCTATCTCTTCATTATTTTCTATATCTTACATCCTCTCTGTTACTCTCTTTCATCCTCAATCTTTATCTATCTCACAGTCTTTATCTATTGCTCTTTCTTTCCTCCCTGTCTGTCTTTGTCTACTTGTCTGTCTTACCCATCTTTGTCAGTCTGTCTGTTTGTATCTGACTGTCTGTTTGTATCTGTCTGTCTGTCTGTCTGTCTGTCTGTATCTGACTGTCTGCAGAGATGGGCATAAATACATGGAAATGTATTTAAAATACAAGTACAAAATACTGTGGGGAAAAATGTATTTAAATACAAATACAGTATTTTGTATTTTGAAAATACACAAAATACTTGTGAAATTGGCCATCCAGTGCAGGGATAGGTCACAGTGAATGAAGAAACTACATAGGCCTACTGACTTATCATTCCTAACCTCATCTCTGCCCTCTCTTTCTTTCTTTCTTTCTTTCTTTCTTTCTTTCTTTCTTTCTTTCTTTCTTTCTTTCTTTCTTTCTTTCTTTCTTTCTTTCTTTCTTTCAATTACAAATAAACTTATGCAAAATAGCAGCCATTTATATACTTATTTCTGGTTACAATGTAGTCTATTACTTGTGGTGAACACTATTAAAAAATTCATACTGTATGTAAAACTGTGGGAACCTTTTCTGCTAATTAGCAAAGAATATGGATGGGCGATATGACCAGGGCCGGCGCTAGCCATTTGGGTGCCCTAAGCACAAATGCTTGGTGCAACAAACAAACAAAACATCTCCAGTTAACCAGCAGAGCATTCATTTCATTCGTTTTTTAAATAAGAGTCGATCTAGCGCTGAAATGTGTTGTTTTTTTAAATCAACTGATCAAAGTGCTCGTTGCCGAGCGATCAGTGGCGCGGATACTATGTTTGTTTCTGGCTCGCGCACAGCCTTCACTCAGACGCGCTTTTCAATCCGTTGTGGAGACTCTCTATTCGCTCCGGTACAATTAGAAAACAAAAAGCACAAAAAGTGTCCCTGCCTGATATACAACCACTAAAAAACATAATCGGTTTTGATGAGAAAAAAAAAAAAAAAAACTATATGAGTGCGGATTAGAACTCAAAACCTCTGACACGCTTGGCAAAAATTCTACCACTGGACCACTTAAATACACACATAATTTTCGTCGGATCAACATATAATAGGCCTCATTGAACGACCACTTAAACACAATATTAACATGCTTTAGACATATTTTATTTGTTATTTATACTAGTACCCTATTGTGATGATTTTTCACGACCCAGATTTTTTGGTGCCCCCCCAAGCACTTGGTGCCCTACGCGCAGTGCGTGATGTGCGTGTGCGGAGCGCCGGCCCTGGATATGACCAAAATCTCAATTTTACTTCACTGTAACAATATCATGGTTTCACAATTCTCCATATCAGTTTTGATTCCACAGCATAGACTGAATTTCAAACTCTTTTGATTTTTTTAAAATAAATAATTAATCAGAGCGTCATCTCACATTCCCTTTAAGAGCAGGCGCGCTTGTTCCATGGCGGGTTTGCTATTATAACGGCGGATTTGCTAGACGCACGCCAGGAGCGGTTCACAGCCGAGGAGAGCGACGTTCTCGTCAGGGCCGTAAAACACAGAGAAGTGACATTGGGGATGGAGAAACACACCCAGATTAGCTTCGGTTAAACAGGCGTATGATAATTTGGGTAAATGTGTAAGCTAGATTTATGCCTATTTTTTCACATCTTCATGGACACAACAATGATTTCCCCTGAAGTCCACTGAGCGCGTAGCCTGGGTTTCCCGATGCTGCCTTGCTCGCAGCGCGATTTTATTCACGCTGCAAGGCAGCCTGGACACCATGGACCAGATTTTCCCCTGAAAAAGGGAACCAATCACAGAACGGGGAGGGAGTAGCAAGACGATGACGACACCGAAGCAGTTTGTTTATATCTATGGATCCAACATGGCATCAGACTCGACGTTACCTCTACCCTCATGTTTATCTTGCACAAACGGTAATATTCGCTAAACGCCATCGTGTACAAATAAATCTTTGACCCATCGTCTTTTTCCTCGTCGAATTTCTGTCACTCTACATATGTCATCTGGTATAATTGAAACGATTGGCTATGAGCTACGTACAGGCGCATTTGATAGACATTCATAGCGCCCAATAAACGGCTCTGGGCATTCGTAAACCACGCCTCAAATACGAGAAAATGAACATGTGGTTCCCAGACCAAGTCTCAAATGAGACTTGGTCTGACGTTAGCCAGGCTACTGAGCGCGGGTGCAAAATAGGAATGATACATGCATCGGTGTACAAAGTCAATTGTGCTGGGTGCAAGATAGGGCCCGTAGTGTCATATCACCCAGCCCTAACATGCAGTAATGCTTTAAACACATTTGACAAGCTAGTTGATCAAAATAAACAACCGGTCAAGACTGATTGGCTTACGCTATTTTCCCACTTGTCTCTGCTCTTTTATTCTTTCACGTTAACTGAAGTGAATAATGCACTATTTTACCTAGGGGTGTCAAAATTAATCGTTTCTACGATGCATCGCGATGCAGACAAGGACGATTCGGTATCGGTTCAGTAATAGACCATAAACGGTTATAATGTACTGACGCTTTTCTTACGTCATTTGTCGGGTACGTGCTTTGTTGCGGTAGCATACAATGGCAGAGGGAGGTGAGACGCGAGTGAGAGAAAATTAAAAATGCTCCAACTACTTTAAAAGCCAACATCTGGGCACATTTCGGCTTTTATGAACAACGTGGTAAGCACAACCTGCAGAAGACACGCGCTGTGTGCGCTCATGTCACGCACAAATAGAATATGCAGGAGGTAATACCACTAACTTGATAAACCACGTTAGCCGTTTTCACCCCGAGCTGTTATCGCCCGGCAGAGTCTGACTGCTTAGAGTAAGTGGATGAGCTCCGTAACCCGAATCCGCAGCCAAAAACAAATCACCCACCCGCCCCAATAACTTTCTCTGATTTAAGTATCCGCACCCGATGGTCAAATTACAATTATTCTGTGTTGTTACGCGTGATTATAAATGGATGATCATCACTTTCAACAGCGGACTCGGCGACGGTTGATGCGCGCATCTTTAATGGTAACATAATACACTGCTTAATGAGCGCTGCTTTTAAATGAACATTTCTTTAAAACAAAATTTATTTGACAGATTTTCCTTTTCTTAGTGTCATAAACAAGCTTTAATCCCTTGAAACTTAAACTGGAATGTCACTTTTTCTGTCACTGCAACTTCCCGAACAAGCGAGCACATGCGGTGCATCGTGATGCATCGTGATATCGAATTGAACCGGATCGATGACATAATAATCATAATCGAACCGAACCGTGAGACCAGTGTCGGTTCACACCCCTAATTTTAACTTTAATCAACAAGTAGAATTGATCATGACATTCTCACCTTATTCCAAAAAAAAAAAAAAAAAAAAATCACTGATCTAATGCTGAGCTAGTGAATGTCTGAACTAGTTGATGCACAAAATCAATACCCTGATAAAGAGGTTGACTGGCAAAAAGTATTTTATGTATTTTGAAAATACAAAAATACTCATCTTAAATGTATTTAAATACAAATTACATTTGATTTTTTCCAAAGGCTTTAAAATACAAAATAGTATTTTGTATTTCAAATACGTATTTTAAATACATGTATCTGAAATACTGCCCATCTGTCTGTTTGTATCTGTCTGTCTGTCTGTCTGTCTGTCTGTCTGTCTGTATCTGACTGCATTGCAATGGCCACCAAGCATAAACTTGATTCAAAGGATCCCCACTACCAAGAGGGGAGACGCATGGCTCTGGAGCTGAAACATGAACACATTCTAGCTGAAGCCAAGGTTAGAGTTTTTGTACACCTCAATCATTTTATAACAAACATAACAAATTAAAGTAAAATGTGATGAGGAATATGTAAGAATGATGAGTGCAGAAGATTTAATACAGGTATATTGCATGATGCATCCTGCCATGCTCTGTGACATGTGTTAATAAGGGAATATAATAATAATAATAATAATAGTATATGCAGTTCCATCCCTCTGAGTTACAGATACTTGGAGAATCTATTCCAAGGCTCATTTAAGCTGTTCAACACCTTACTAACACCCTATGTTGTGTTTTCCTTTCACAAGTTACCTGCCTTTTGGTTACCTTACTTTTATCAACATCAGTCTTACAAGAAATATTCACTCCAATACACAGAGAGCAGCTGATGAGAGGAAACGTATACGAGACCCTCCACACACCTCTAAAAGGGACTCTGTAGGACGTGGTAAGCCGAGGGGGAGGCGAGGAGGGCGACGCCAAGCCTCCGCCACAGGTTATATCTGAATTATTTGACATTTGTAGGAATTTACTATGACAATGTTGGACCAACTCAAATTAGAACACTGTAATTGTTTATTGAGTTTAAAATATTCAAATATCTAAAAAGACATTAAAAAGTAGATAAACCTTTCAGTGACGCTATTGTAGAAGATATTTCCAAGTACTTAACAAAAAAATTTCTGATTTCATAAATTATTTAGTATATAGTTTGAAAAGAAGAACAAGAATAGAGTGTGATAGCCTAACTTTTTTCTTATTCTTCTATGTGCTGTTTTACAGCCACATACCCCACGGTTGAGTGCTCCCTGTCATCCAGTGTGGAGGTTCCACTTACTGCAACCTCAACAAAACTAAATCCTCAAAATGTAAATGTAATTTGGTAATTCACAGTGATGAATTTATGCATGTACAGTATAAAAAAAGTGTTCATTCTAATACTGATCATTTGACTTTTAATTGTTCCTTATCTAAATGACCCCCTACTGCTTTATTTTTGGATTTTCTTTACAGAAAAAAAATATGGAGAGGCTCTCTGATATTTTGGCGTCATGTCCTCCTGCTGCTCAGCCTCAAAGTAGCTCTGCATCATCATGGTCTTTTCGGCAGCAGAAAGCCTCAGAGCGCTGGAAGGAAGCAAGACCATACCACCTAAAATGCCTTATTTCAAAAGAGGCTGTTGGTCATCCCCTGTGTTGCCTTTGCAACGAGCCTGCTGTTATTAGGTTGGTTTTCATTAATACCAAACTTCAATTACCCAGGGTGGGTTTGCTGAGTGCCCTGCTTCATAGGCTAAGATACATGTCTTTTGGGATGGGAGAAGACTTAGATACCCAGATGAAAAACACATTAATGAGAAAAGTAAATCTAGGACCTTCTTGCTGTGAGGTGACAATGCTAAACACTGAGCCACTATGCAATCCTTTACAATAAAATCGAACCTAGTAAAAGTGAAATAGCTTAAATAGAGTGTACAGTACTTTATATAAGTTATTCACCTGAAATAATGTATTATATTATAATATTGTTTTATTTTCTCCTTAGGTGCAGAGAGTGTCTTCCTGAGGAGTGGTTCTGTGGGGACTGTGATGTATTGCATCACAAAACACATCCACTCCACAACAGGGAATGCGTTTGCCAACTGTGAAGGTGCCAGACTGCTCCTGTGGAGGCACAAACTTCACTGTGTTACCAGGCAAACCAGTGATTTTAATTACCATCAATGGTAAAAAAAAAAAAATATATATATATATTAGTGGTGGGCCGTTATCGGCATTAACGTGCTGCGTTAACGCGAGACTCTTATCGCGCGATAAAAAAAATATCGCCGTTAATCTATTCTCCAAATTGGGTTGGGAGATGGCTCTATACTACACAAGCTATGATGACGCAATCTACCCGCGGCCGCGAGGTAAACCCGGCTGCAACGCGTATTCGTCGTCATCTTAAGTAAACACAGCTGAAAGTGAAAGCTGGTGAAAAAGATCGGTGCAACATCCATTATTTGGACTTGGTACGGGTTTAAGCCGTCAGACGAGCAGCAGCAAACTATATACAGAGTGTGTGGGGTAACAGTTCGGTAAGTTAACACACGACTAATCCGTTCGACCACCTCAAATTCAAAACAAAACATGATATCACTGAATAGAGCCCTGCACGGGCCTCAAATCTAGGCCCGAGCCCGGCCCTGGCCCGAGACGCTCAGGCCCTAGCCCGACCCGTGTCCGACAGCTCATCAGAATTATCAGCCCGAGTCCGACCCGAGCCCGTTTTTTTTTTTTTTTTTTTTTTTTTTACAGCGGCAGCCTGCCCTATTTGCAGCCATTAAAATATGTCCGTTATGTTTCTTTTCTTTTCATTTCTTTATTAAGTTAATTTAGACAAATGTTTGGAGCATTAAAAAAAATAAAATAAATGACGACCAAGCAAGCCGAGCCAACAGCGAGTAAAACATGTTTGATCAATTTAGCCTCTCAAATCAACGCTAATACTTTACTTGGCTACAATAAAATCCATAGATATAAAACACTTCAAGCATATCACACAGACAGTTAGTTCAATGTTTATTTATTAAACCACAGTGACTAAATGTTTTTTTGAAATACTGAGGCAGGCTCAGGCTGCTCGCAACAGCGCTCGCAAACGAAATGAGCAATAGCCAATCTAAACAAATTAAATAAAATAAATTGGAGAGAGTACTGTGTCTCAAATATGGCCGTGGGAGGTTCATGGCAGTGGTATGTCTGTTTTTAGATGCTTCACAGGAATTTATTTACAGTTCTGCTTTATAGAGTATACTGAACTAAGGCATGCATGTTACATATTGAGTGTTGTAATATTAATTTAGTTTAATTTAGTTCCCCCCAAAATGTTACACACTGGACAATTTGTTTCCCATGTCAGTCTACATTATAATATTCACATACTTCAATAACTGCAGCTTTGCTTTTCAATTTTTTGGTGCTATAATTTTTTTTCTTGTTGAAGAGTTCTGTCAAAAACCTCTGCCTCTGTACTTCATGTCTTTCTAGACAGCAGCGAGTTTCGCCATCGCCTTCGAAGGAAGCTGGCAGAAGACAAAAAACTCATTCTTCAGGAGATACAGTAACAGAAATACAATGATCTTGTACTAGAATCGGCAACAACCATTGACGTAGCTGTAGTGGAGCATTCCCTAATTGGAGAGAGTACTGTGTCTCAAATATGGCCGTGGGAGGTTCATGGCAGTGGTATGTCTGTTTTAAGATGCTTCACAGGAATTTATTTACAGTTCTGCTTTATAGAGTATACTGAACTAAGGCATGCATGTTACATATTGAGTGTTGTAATATTAATTTAGTTTAATGGTGTATTTTCAGTTTTCTTATGTATCAATTGATAAAAAAAAAAGTCAATGTTTTAGTGATTATGCAAGATTGTCTCATGTATACATATAACTGTTATTGATTCTTAGCAAACATTTCGATCAAGAAACGAGTGCACGACCAAGTGATGTTAACAAGGCGACCGCATGAGGAAACAAGCGTTTTGGTGTTGGAGATGGCACAACACTGCACGTGGTTGCAGAGCCTGGCAATGGTTCTCAAGAACAAGTTGGCTGAGGAGGGTAAGTTTAATTAAAACCCTGTCCATCTAATGTGTTTAAAAAAAACATACAAAAAAACACATCAGTCACAGAACTTGGATGGAGTAGAACGGTTATGGCTCTCTTTGCCGTGGTCCTTTGGGATATACATAAAAAATGGGGATTAAAGTTGTTACTGTAGCTATGGTAACAAGTCAGTAAGGCTATACAGATTCACATTTGCTTGAAAGATGTGCAGATTTGTTGTACTATGTCTGTTACTGGAAAGCGGAAATGAACAAAAGAATTTGAACATTGGAATTTGTGTCCTGGTGTGTTACATGGGGTTAGCATAACATCAAGATTAATCTTATTATTATCTCCTCCAGTCAACATAGAAAACCTTGCTGGTCAGCAAGTAACAAAATGTGTTACTTCAGCACAACTGTAGTGAAGAAGAAAACTGTTAACTTAAAACAGCTATCAGACATATATATGCTGCTTTGGGCCTCCCTCCATAAAGTCACCTCAGTGAGCCATGTTGCCTTAAGTTGTTTTATACAGAAGCTAGCCTGGTCCCATGTCAGCGATACACATAAAAATGCCAATTATCCTGCTATGTAGATTTGAATTGGTGATATCTTTTTACTCCATTTAAGTTATTTGGCCCAAACATAAAAGATCACATTCATCTAATCTTTCCTAATGATCCGCTAGCATAAGCAAGCCGTCAAAAAACGCGTCTCTGTAGGCAGCCTAGGCTCTGAGATCTGCACACAAAAACAATTGCACTCACCACCACTCAAAACCAATCACGGCGGGTGTTGTGAGGTTTTGCGCTCGTGCAAGGCTGCCTATGACGGCTGCACGCGAAAACCTCACAACACCCACCCCTGTCGGTGATTGGTTGGAACACTATTTGTTTTGGTTTTGAGTGGTGGTGAGTGCAATTGTTTTTGTGTGCAGATCTCAGAGCCTAGGCTGCCTACAGAGACGCGTTTTTTGACGGCTTGCTTATGCTAGCGGATCATTAGGAAAGATTAGATGAATGTGATCTTTTATGTTTGGGCCTGAAATCACTGATACAACCTTTAATATAGTTTGTCTTTAATGTAATCTCGTTTGTATTTTGAGACGTAGACCAGGGAAATGAGGGACTTTGCTGTCTCTTGAGAAGAAGACTGTCAGAGGTGTCAGAAAGGTTCCAAGTGGTCCTCCAACAGTACAAGACTGCCTTAGGTCCTGAGGCCTCTGTCCTTCTACATGTTGAAGAGGAAGATCAAAGTGGCCTCAGTAGTCCAGACACCAGTGAGGATGAAGAGGAAAACACAATTTAGGTAATTTATTTATTATTATTATTATTATTATGTTTGTTTGTTTGTTTGTTTTTTGGAATAACCCCCTGTTACTGTTATTCTTAATAATTTATTTGTGTGTTTTATTAATGCTTTACACACCTTACTTATTCTAAAACAGCTGAAATTCACCCTCTTATCCTAATTCTTGCTTTTTTGTTTTTCTGTATTTCCCCAGATGGAAGCTGCACGAAGGACTATGTTGAAGGAAATGGACTTGCCCTATATCTGTGTATTATTAGTATGCTGATTGATTAACCACATCAAAATCTTGTTAAAAATTCAAACTGTGTCTTTAGATTTTCCAAGCAATTTAGTAAGCACATTGCACAGTTCATTGAAAATGCACAAACCTCTCAGTATAGGTGCACCAATCTTATCCAAAAATGTAAACTTTGCATGTATGATATTACCAGATGTAATTACTGGGCTCATATGATATTAGGGTAGTGTATACTCTTTTAAGAGAGACTCCCCTTAATTGTGGTGACCCTGTGACCTTTCCTTTTGCACCAACGTTAGGCCAAACTTTTGACTTGCATACAACAAATGTTATGAACCGATTTCTGTAATTTGCTGAGCAATGAATCATGTCATGTTGACCTTATGACATTCCCTGTAGCACAATCATTAGACCAGAATGTCAAATTGAATATTGTCTAATTGGGCAGATTGCCATGAAATCTTGTAAGCACATGATGACTTTGGTGACCTCATGACAATTCCTCTATCATCACATTTAGGCCTTAATGTAAAAACTCATTCTTGATTGCATTTCTCAATATTCACTTATTCTGTGGTGCAGCAGCAGTGTCTGTGTCAGTCTATGACATTTTGTTTTTCCCCAGAGGAGGCTGCCTATATGGATCACTACTTAATTGAGTGTATATAACTTGTGTAACTTTATATTACTGCAAAGATGCATTATAGTATGTAACAGAAAAATACACCGTTTTTTATTTTACGATTATAATTTATATTGTATATTATTACAGTTGACAGATGACTTAATTCTTTGTTCTGCTGGAGCTTTTTGCAAGTAAACTTAATAACCTCACATTCCAATGTTTTTAAATACAGCCTTATGGCTTGTTTGACAAATATGCATTTGGTGTATTTTTACTGGTATTGTTGTGAAAGACAAAAGATGAATATTTTGTTTTTACTTTTTCATACTTTATTGAAAAACAATATTTTGTATTTGTATAGTTGATTAAAAAAAACATCACACTGTGGAATCTTGTTTACAGATAAACTGTTTAACAGTTTAAACTCTGTTTAACATCAAACTGCATTATTAATTAATTACTTTAATGCATGTCTTTTTACTTATTTTCAAACAATCAACCTTGTTTGTAATTAAACAAGATCTATCATAATAAGTAATGTGTATCTGTTAGGTGTATATGTTACAGTTTTTCTCGATTGCTGAAACACTATAACTATGGATTTGAACTCAAATTTCAAAAACACAACACCGTTTATCAAAAAGCACACCCTTTTCCCCAAACTATAAACACTACTCCCCAGTTTTGACACATGAGTCAGATTTGTTAAACTTTCACTGCAAAACTTTACACACATTATCCATTTATCATTGCCTACACAATGTTGTAATTTAGAAAGCACTACACAAAGAGTCAAAACTGATCACACAGCAATCAGAACCTTCAACAGATCGATGAAACGGATAAGATGAGAGAGGGAGGAGAAAGGGAAAGGGCTAAGAGACAAGCAGTCTCAGATGAGATTTGTGCCAGCTCCCTAGTTGGGGTCATCCCTCTGTTCCCACAGCTCTATGTTACCACGGCCCTATGTTACCACATTTCTGAGAATTTTTTTTTACTGAAAATTTTGAAAATTAGGTTCTATGTTCCCACAACCATATGTTCCTACAGTCCTATGTTCTCTCAATATTTTTAAAATTTCAAAGATTTTTCTCAAAATGAAACTCTAAGTCAAGTAATTTTCTTACCACATTTAACCCTCCCCTGTCCCCCAAACAGTTACTGTAAGCAAGAAGCGCCAAGTCACCAAAAGGTCAGGAGAAATCTGTCAGGAACTCTATGATCCCTGTGATAGAAATTTAACATTTAGATGTGTTCTTTTACTCTTAGATGTGTTTTTACTTATAGACGTGTACAACTTGTATTAACATCTTTTACTTTATTTTTACTCATAAGCATTTAAAGAAATATAATCATATAAGCTAAAGCACGTTATTAAAGATATGTAATCAAGTGTTAGAAAGGCATAAGTTAATACAAGCTTGCAGGGACAAAATGTTCTGAGTTATAGGAGACTGAGTAGCACAGAGTGTACTTCAAATGACCTTTTGTACTTCAAGTGTCCTTTTGTGTGCTCCAAGTGTGAAAAGTATGTGTGCAGCGTTGATCGAAATAAAGATAGACAAAAGGTGTGAATTTGAGCAGCAGCTAAAAACAGGAACTTGTAGTAGGCATGGTATTGTTCTGTCTAGATATAATTTATGCCAGACAAAAGATCTTGAACAAGATGTTTCCTTTTAAGGTAAGCGATCTTTTGAGACAGCTGAAGCCTACCCAGGATGTGTTAGGGGTATATAACCTCGGCAAGGGAACTAACCCTTGGCCTTCTCATAGCAGATGCTCTCTGTATGTGAATGCCAATTTCTTGCAAGAAATAAAGCTGATCTTTGTTAACCTTTGAGATATCCTACTGTCTTACAATTATTGAGAAAAGTTGAGAAAAGAATTTCCACAACAAATGGCGACGAGGATTGGGAATCGCAAAGCTGATGACCTCCGTGGACGAAGCAATTGATTGAACATCCCAAAGACAAGAAGTCTCTGGCTCCGATACCCCAACGCTAAAAATGCAAGGGACGGGAGAATTGTGGACACCACGGCAGGCCTAGGTGGACGCGATCCCGAATAAAAGAACCAAGCTGCAAAAAGCACGGTGAGAGAAAATTATTTACGTGGTAAATAAGAAAATTATTTGCGTATTTTTCCTAAAAGGGTCAGGGTTTTGGAATAAGCCTGAAAGTAATTTCCAAACAGGGTTTGAGAATAAGCCTGATAGTAATTTCTCAAATGCCATGTGTTAATTGTTTTCCCAGAAGGGCCAGAGTTTGAGAATAAGCCTGATAGTAATTTCTCAAACGTCCAGACAAGGTGCTGTTTGAAATAAGCCTGATAGTAATTTTCGAACATTTAAGAAGGCACTTGTTTGGGAAAAAGACCTAGCATCGACGGATGTGGGCATTTTGAAAGTCCTAGATTGATGAATTTAGGCAGGCGTGGTGGCCACGCTGGGGGAAAGAATTAACACAGTGAATATAGTGCGTGGTGACCACGCGGGGAAAGGATTTAAATACGCAAATATAAATACTGAAGAATTTAAATACGCAAATACAAATACTGTTGAGTAAAATTAGTGCAAAAATGGGTAATGTTAATGATAAAGAATTGGAGACAGTGGATTTCTCAAAAGGGAATTATTGTTCCATGACCAAGAAAAATGGAACACAGTTAAATTGTACGGATTTAATGTCTGTTTAATGTCTGAGTGTAAGCCATCTGCAAAAGACAAAGGAAAATTGGACAAAAACAAGTCCAAAAAGAAAGGAAGAAAATATAATTATGACTTTGATGGTCGAATTATAGATGTATGGTTAAATGAGGCAATTACCAGACAAAGAAAACAGATAAATGTAGCATTAGCAACCATTAGAGAGTGCAATGAGAGACAAAGCCAGAAAGAGGAAGCCAGAAAAAACTTTACTAAGCTCTGTTTCTAATTCTTCCGAGGAAATGAGATGCATGAAAACCCGCCTGGGTGAGGACGACCGCTGTCTGGCTCCCTACTCCCCCTACCAAGCACCACCAACAGTGGCCCTCCATGAACCACAAAGACAACCAGGAGCAATGGGAGGTCAAGATCAAGACAAAGACAAAGAAGAAGAGGGAACGAGTCTGCAAGCAAGACCACCAAGACACCCTGAACATCGAAGCCTGCTAGGTTCGATCACCCTGCCCTTTGCTCCTCCAGACTACACTCCTCCATCTGCAAAATTCGTAAATGTTCACCAACCCAAAGAGAAGCACAGGCCAGACAATCAAAGATAAGTACGTATGAAGAATATCTGAAAATTGTTTTTTTCTGGACGGTCTGGACCCTGAAATAGGGAAAAAGGTCAAGCGTCTGGAAGAAATCCGACGACACGCAACGCATCAACAACAGCTGCTGAGAGACCAAGCCAAGAACAAACAGAAAAAGATTGACAAAGACACTCAACTGGCTCTGCTGAAGATGGGGTGGAAGAGGACGTGGAATGGGTGACCGACCCGCAATGGACCCTGAAGTTTGTTATAATTGTGGGCGAAAAGGACACTGGAGAAATGACTGTCCGGATCCTCCAAAGAACAGAGGATTCCAACAGCCACCAAAGCCACAAGGAGATTGAAAGAAGGAGGGGGAGGGGAGCGACGGTGAAGGGTCTGACTCCCAGGTGGTAAATATGTTTAATCTTATCTCTTTTTCTGCTCCTTGCAATGAAGAAAATATGCTTGCTGTTTCTTGCAATGAAGAAAATTCGCTTGCTGATACTGAACGAATGTATAAAGCATTTGCAAAATTACCAATGATTGATATCAGTATCGAGGGTAGGAAAATTAAGTTCTAAATTGACAGTGGAGTGAAGAACTCAGCAATTAAAAATGAACAATTGCCTGATTTAATTGTATTATCTGGAAAATGGGCAACCTCCAGAAGTGCCACAGGGCATCTGGTAAAGGAACCATATACAGCAGATTTGTCTTGTCAGATTGGTGATCACTCATTTTCTAATGCTTTTCTTGTAACTACTACCTGTCCTTGTAATCTTCTGGGAAGAGATTTGATGTGTAAACTGAAGCTGAACTTGTATTGTGATGACAGTGGCCTCACTGCTGATATGAGCATGGTGCGAATGCCAACTGAAACATTATATGTTTTTGAATGGAGCACTCCTCAGTGTGGTCTGCAAAACAAAGCCACAAATAGGATGCCTCCTGACCATGATTTCATGGAAGAAAGTGATTTGCATTGCACATGTCATGTTAGCAGTGAGCCAGATGAAATTTTTGCTGAAAAATTGTCTGAACTAGAGATTGAGGAACTGAAAACTTCAGAATTAGTTTGGTCAGATAAATGGTGTGCTGTGAAGGTTGAATTGACTGATAGCCAAGCATCACTGTATGATGTGGAGGGGGCCGTCCCTCACATCTCTTTAGCTAAACCACAGACTGCAGAGTGGAGAGAATTGGGGCTTTTTGTGAAACAATGTGACTCACTAAAAGATTGGTGGCTGACAAAATGTGTGGCCATCTGAGAGCACAGGGTTTTACAAACAGTCACTATAAGAGAAAATATTAAGGGAATCAGAACTGTTAAAGTGATGAATAAATAGTACTATATGAATTGCACGTGTTTAAATATTATACTTTTTATATGAAGGCGTCTAGAATTTGTATCCCGTTATCCCTGGGAGACAGTGTGGGAAAATGGTTTTGATCTATGAGATTCTAAGAGTCAATGGTTTACTGTATGTTTAACTAAGATACTTTTTTGTGCATTGTGCATATGAGAATGAGATTGGGTGACCAACTTTAAATATAAATTGTGATTTGACAAAAATATTGGTCACTCCATTTCATTTAAAAGGTCATTTTCTAGATTCAATAGAAACAATGTTTTCTAATTATAAACATTTGAAATCACATGCTGTCATCATCAGCGAGATAGAAATGTTTTTTATTTTTGTCCATGGATCAAAGATTGTGTGAAGATTTCCAAATCTTCTTTTAAATAGCTTATGAGCAACAACAAAAAGTGGAAAATTGAAATTGTGCAAAGAATGACAAATTGCATTTGAGAAATTAAAACGGATTCTCTCAACTGCAATTGTAGGTCTATACGATTTCTATTTAAAGTGTTTAATCTATTTGATTTTGAAAAGCTAGGTTTACGTTCACTGTGTTAAACTCAATCACATGACGACTGCATCGGACAACTGAGAATTGATATCGTAACGTTCAGACACTGTCGCAAGGGGAATGCCACAGTGTGTCTACGTTCAGTAGTTTCTGTCGTCGTCGAACTTTGTTACCGTTCATATTTGGTGGTATTCCACTCCTAATATATGTTCCCCATTCAGTTCCTAAACTGCTAAGGCAGACAAGAATGAATGAATGAATGAATGAATCTCTGGCCAGAGAGGGGGGTGTGTGGAGTGTGTGAAAGTGGGTGTGTGAATTATGGTGTTGAGAGACATAAATGATGTCAATCAAAACAGCTGTATCTACACAGGGTAAAATATGACCCAACAGGGAAGAAAATATTCCCAATAAAATAACAACCATGGATGATTTTGACTAACTATCCTGAGCTGGGTTATTGTTGTGGTAGAAATAAACAATGCCACACACGTACAGTGTATAACTTTGGGAAGGAAGAGAGCAAGCTAGCTTGCCCTGTCCACCCAATACTTAACGTTTTACTTTTTACAGGATGTCATGATGGATCTCATCGAACAGAACTGATTCTGTTCCAAATGTATAAAATATTGTCTTGTTACTGTTTAACATGAAATTTTACAGGTCTCATCGGAAAAAAGGACGACCGGCCAGACAAGCAGATGAGTCTGGCGACATGATACATGTTGTCACTAACAAAAATACTTAAGGTCTCCATTCACAGGTTGTTCTTATGGTTCACTCCACAAACAAGGTCCAGTGGACTGCGGTTGTGTTCTGAGGGAAAATCTTGCAACTATCAGCAAGGTTGCAGTGTGTGACACCTCCGTCCAAGCTTCTCACCTTAGACTACACCAACCAGCTTGAGCCAAACGCCAACCAGCCCTCAGCAACCCCAAACGCCGACACCAACGACAACGCACAGCGTCAAGTGGGGGATCAAGGAAGTGCTAGTAACTTTTCCTCCCTTGCCAACGTGGGATAAGCCCATTGCAACGTTTCGCAAAGAATCACCCTGGTGAAGATGGAACGTCCATGGGGCAACGAGATGATCAACACAGCTGGAGGAAGATGTGGACCAACTAATGCTTTAAGCTTAGTATAAGAATTAATTTTGTGTGATGTTTATTGATGTTTTATTTGTTTTAATCAAACTATACTGTAGGACTTGAGTATTTAGATCTCATGATTTGAACAATTACTGATTCATTTGAAAATATTTCAGGTACTCGTAAATTAAGAAGAGGGAAAATGTCTTAATTCTGTAGAATATAGGGACATTAAATAGGGTCATTACTGTAAAGATAATAAATAATCTAGGGACTATTTTTGAAGAAACTTGAGGGTTTTAGAACCCTAATTCAGATATCATAGATGCTAAAAAATTAATAGTGGTAATAATTGTTCTCTAATAAGGGAGGATAAGTAACTTTGCTGGACTAGGTCCGAATAGATAATTGGGTAGGTTTCTATAGCGATTGATTAATGACATGTCAGCAGCTAAGGCTATTATCATGGCAGGAGCTGGGTTGAGCTGAGTTAATTTTAAAATTAATGACATTGTTTGAAACAAGATAATACAGTTATTGATATTTGTGTTAAGGATAAAAATGAAAGTATTCTAGAACTTTTTGGTTAGATTTTATTACACAGATCCTTAAATAGATCTGACTAAGTAAAACAATCGCCTACTTGAAATAAAAGCTAGCAAAATAAGGTCAAGAAAAATGGTTAATCAGCAGTATCAGCCTGTTAAAGGCCTAATAGATCAATGTGATTCGAAATTTACCAAAGGATAATGAAACTTGATTCAAAGTTAAAAGGCAATGTACTATGGTATGATTAGTTGTTGTTTTTTTTAAATAGAATTAGATTGCTAGAATTAGAATGTTGGGAAGAAGATGAAGTTGAGGTTACAGTGCCTGAAGATGAGGTATACGAGAACGAGAGCGAACATGAGTTTGACTAAGAAACTAAGAAAATTTACTTGTTGTAAATTACTATTATTATGGAGAAAAAATGTCAAATTTTGTGTATGTTCTTTGAATGAACAAGGGGTGGAATGTGATAGAAATTTAACATTTAGATGTGTTCTTTTACTCTTAGATGTGTTTTTACTTATAGACGTGTACAACTTGTATTAACATCTTTTACTTTATTTTTACTCATAAGCATTTAAAGAAATATAATCATATAAGCTAAAGCACGTTATTAAAGATATGTAATCAAGTGTTAGAAAAGCATAAGTTAATACAAGCTTGCAGGGACAAAATGTTCTGAGTTATAGGAGACTGAGTAGCACAGAGTGTACTTCAAATGACCTTTTGTACTTCAAGTGTCCTTTTGTGTGCTCCAAGTGTGAAAAGTATGTGTGCAGCGTTGATCGAAATAAAGATAGACAAAAGGTGTGAATTTGAGCAGCAGCTAAAAACAGGAACTTGTAGTAGGCATGGTATTGTTCTGTCTAGATATAATTTATGCCAGACAAAAGATCTTGAACAAGATGTTTCCTTTTAAGGTAAGCGATCTTTTGAGACAGCTGAAGCCTACCCAGGATGTGTTAGGGGTATATAACCTCGGCAAGGGAACTAACCCTTGGCCTTCTCATAGCAGATGCTCTCTGTATGTGAATGCCAATTTCTTGCAAGAAATAAAGCTGATCTTTGTTAACCTTTGAGATATCCTACTGTCTTACAATTATTGATAAAAGTTGAGAAAAGAATTTCCACAACATCCCACATTAGGACATTTTCAAAACTGAGTATTGTGTTCATACATTTCCCTATAATTTCAACAGCTAGTCTATACTACTACAGCTAGTCTACACTACAGCTATTCTACACTGCTACAGCTAGTTAGGGTTAGGTTTAGGGTTAGGGTAACCCTAACCCTCTGTGGGAACAAAGAGCTGTGGGCACTTGGGGCTCTGGGAACATAGGGCTGTGGGAACATAGGCACGCTCCCCCCTGTAGAGACGTGCCATTGAACTTGTTACTAAGCGTTCAAATCAGCGTCCATACTTGAAGTTCTTCCAGTTTCCAGAGTAGGGTCAGTTTTAGGGTTATAAAATTGTAGCTTTACTATACACTCACCTAAAGGATTATTAGGAACACCTGTTCAATTTCTCATTAATGCAATTATCTAATCAACCAATCACATGGCAGTTGCTTCAATGCATTTAGGGGTGTGGTCCTGGTCAAGACAATCTCCTGAACTCCAAACTGAATGTCAGAATATGGGAAAGAAAGGTGATTTAAGCAATTTTGAGCGTGGCATGGTTGTTGGTGCCAGACGGGCCGGTCTGAGTATTTCACAATCTGCTCAGTTACTGGGATTTTCACGCACAACCATTACTAGGGTTTACAAAGAATGGTGAGACATTCAGATGGTAGAGTCAGAATTTGGCGTAAACAGAATGAGAACATGGATCCATCATGCCTTGTTACCACTGTGCAGGCTGGTGGTGGTGGTGTAATGGTGTGTAATGGGATTTTTTCTTGGCACACTTTAGGCCCCTTAGTGGCAATTGGGCATCGTTTAAATGCCACGGCCTACCTGAGCATTGTTTCTGACCATGTCCATCCCTTTATGACCACCATGTACCCATCCTCTGATGGCTACTTCCAGCAGGATAATGCACCATGTCACAAAGCTCGAATCATTTCAAATTGGTTTCTTGAACATGACAATGAGTTCACTGTACTAAAATGGCCCCCACAGTCACCAGATCTCAACCCAATAGAGCATCTTTGGGATGTGGTGAAACGGGAGCTTCGTGCCCTGGATGTGCATCCCACAAATCTCCATCAACTGCAAGATGCTATCCTATCAATATGGGCCAACATTTCTAAAGAATGCTTTCAGCACCTTGTTGAATCAATGCCACGTAGAATTAAGGCAGTTCTGAAGGCGAAAGGGGGGTCAAACACAGTATTAGTATGGTGTTCCTAATAATCCTTTAGGTGAGTGTATATATCAACAATCTCCTACAGTTGAAACATACATTATACTATATTTAAATGATCAAGATGAAAAAAATCGCGAGGCTATCAGGTCATTGAGTATATTTGACTATTATTGTAGTTGTAGAACAACCATCAGGGCCGTCTCCAATGTACACTATTTACATTTTTTTTCCAACTGCTTGCACACATTTTCAAAACTATGTCACCTTTTTTCAAAACTTTCCCAAAACTGCACACACAAAATTGTGTGTAGCCTAGTGTTTTGAAAAAAAGTGTTTTATGCAATTGAAAACTGAGTCAAAGGCTTAGAAATAGTTTATTGTTTTTGGAGATGTGGTGTGAAGTTTTGCACTTTGAGTGAGAGGTTTCAAAAAATCGTGTGACATAAAAAAGATTTTGTGTGTAAGCAGTTGGGAAAAAAACTGTATAAACTACAATTCCCACGAGAGACGCGCCATTGAACTTCTTACAAAGTGTACAAATCAGTCACCATACTTGTAGTTCTTCTGGTTTCCCGACCAGGAATAATGTTATAAAAATGTGTCTTTACTATTCTATATTAAGAAACATACATTATACAGCCGAAACATACATTATGTTATATTTATATATGATTAGGATAAAAAATAAAAAAAAATCGCCAAGACTTCAAATCTGTGGTTTTAGCTGGTAGGCTACAGTAGACATGAATTCAAGATTGTCGGCGGGAGTTATGCTACCCTTCAAAGAGCGACTTAAAAAAAAAAAAAGTTTTATTTAACATTATGTTTATTTATTTAATTATGGCCTGCAAATGTTTGTTTTACCAACTGATGAATGTAATAAACTGCCACTTATAAATATGTCAGAATTAGATGCAATAAGTATACAAACAATATCCTAATATTAAAGAATTCCAAAATGTGTGAAATAGGCTACTCTCCAGATCAAGACCTTCTCAATAAATCAATATTTGGCTTTTTAACTAGTGACAAAAACTGTTCAGTTCTAGAAGATAAAATCATTTATTTTATTTGGATGAATTAGTCTGTTTATCAGATTTACCAATTGCTATAATTTGTTTGTGCTGGTCAAGAACAATAGATAAAATTGAACTGCAAGCAAAAACTTGGGGCCACTGTTTCAAATATGTGAGTGGCTCCTCCCCTAACAAATGTAACCTCACTCCATTTTTTTTTTATAAAACTTGAGAGCCCTGATTAAATTATATATGCTAACCTAAATTTTAATCAAAAAAGAATCCACTTGTAAAGTTAAACAAATTTCACATATAAATATGCTCAATGTAGTCTGTTTCTTTTGTCTCAACCACTTCATCCTCATATTGTTTTGAATTAAATTGATGTATGGAAAAGTAAAAACAAAAATGATCTTTTGCAAGTGTTATTGTAGTGTATTTGTGTTCTTTCACAAAAATATAAGTGAAAATATGCCAAATGCTTATTTATTGCTTAATTACTCACTAGAGGCTTAAAGAATGATCAAACAAATTTATTGACAAGGTGCATAACAAATTGAAACTATATAGTCTTTGGCAATTGGACCACATCAAGACATCATTCTTTTAAGAGAAAAGCATGAAATGAAAAGGGATATCCCCTACATGGAGCCGACACTGGTGGTGGTGGTGAAGGGGTGAGTAGCAATGCTGAGATCTAGATGAATGTGGAGCTCTTCTCCTGATGACCACAGTGGAGGGACCTACTGTATGACACGATTGGCTCAAGAGGGTTGAGATGATAATACATTTGGTTTAAGACATAAAACACCCAGTCAGCTGATGAGTTTGGAGTAGAAGAGAGTGAGAGAGACAATGTAAAAGATATGATATAATGTGCGAGTATAAAGAAGGACAGTCTTATTTGTTGAACTTCATATTTTAGCTTCATGTCAAACAAGCCATAAGGTTGTATTTCTTAACAGTGGACTGTGAGGTTAAGTGAACTTGAAAAGCACAGAAAACAGAACATGAAATCAAATTACACGTCAACTGTAATAAAATAACAGTGCAATTTATAATCATGAAATATGAAACATGCTTTTGAATAACATCTGAAAAAGAAAATTCAGTTGGATTAAGTACATTTCTAGTACATTCCCTTTCGAGATTAAACTCCAGGTCATATTCTTGGAGATGTTCCCCTTTTCACTACTACAGAAAGATGAGATATGACTTCAAATGCAGCACAGAAACAATTTAATAAATAGGCTGAAACCAAAATGGAGTTCTAAATATACATTTTATTTATTTTCATTATTTTGGAGTGAATCCTTTGGCTGCCAGGAATGGGCCCACTGCTCACCACTAAAAACAGAAGGGATTTTTTTTTCTGTTACTGGTTGAGGTTTCCAATAAACTTAAAACATTACCGAACATGTCTTTTATAAGTATAAGTTTCATTTTCCGTCTATGAAGGACCACCACCTTCATGCATGCATTAATGGTGGTGGTCCTTCATAGATGGAAAATGAAACTGTTATACTTATAAAAGACATGTTCGGTAATGATGTGTGCTTTACACTTGTTTAAAAGGCTTGTTTAATCTGAAACAGAACAGATTAATAAAAAAATTGTAGCAAAAAAAAAAAAGTTTAAGTAAATAAATAATGAATGCATTAATTCATAAAGCAGAAGAACAGAATAATACATACCATACTGGACAGGGCTCCCAGTCAACCAGCATTTCTGCTTTGCCCTAATGTAAGAAAAGACAAAAAATAAAATCCATTCTTAGCATAAGGCTATTATGTCTGATTATAGGCATTGAGTTTCATTGATTTTCAGAAGACACTTCCTCATAAACTGTAATTCAAAAAGACTGAACACATAAAAAGTATCTACCTAACAATTATGGTATGTATAATATGTATTTGCCAACTCACAAGGAAGTTTCTAGATCCTATATTACACTCTGCATACGGCCTACACTCTGCAGTTCCTTTATGACTGTCTAACCTTTCTCACTCTTTCTCTTAAAGGGATACTCTACCGTTTTTTCATATTAAACTATGTTATTCCCTTAACTAAGACGAGTTGATACATACCTCTCTCGTCTCAGTGCGTGCACTAAATCCCTCTGTCTTACGGCGAAACTTTGTTAGCCCAGTTCATTTAATATGGGCCAAGCAGAGAACTCCACGTTTTCCCTATTTAAATACAGTTACTCGCGAAGTGTAACTCGACCTAGGACGTGTAAGCGTGTAAAATGGATAACTATTTTGTATGGCGGAATACCATAGCAAGTGCTTGTAAGCACTTCGACTTGGCGCAGTAATATCTAAAGCGAATTAACAGGGGTTAAGTTGCAATGTTTAACAAAGTATGAATCATTGCATTTACATGCACTTACTCTTTTGTGGCCTTTTCCTTTCAGGCATATGCCTTGGTCCCCCTGTGGGATATAAGATTACAGTCCAGTTATATCCACTCAGAAAAAAACAAAAACACATTTACAATAATTAAACAAAATGCACTTTGTAATGTCTTTTCAACATAAATATGTGTCCCTGGTGTGTCTAGACACCCCTGAAATATGAGAAAAGACCATCCTCTCAGTTAATGTGTGTGCAAACACGCTGTTTAATTTGGCTCCAGATTTTACATCACATGCAGGCTCATTGGAAAATAGTAATCATAGTAGGCTTTTAGAATACTCCATCTAAAATGACCTGTTTCAGACAGGGTCTGCATAAAGGACCAGTTTGAGATAAATAAGGACTTTTTTAGGATCATGCAAAGCTACTCTAGTGGAGTATCAGAATAAAAATATAGAACTGGAAATGAACATAATAGGTCCCCTTTAAATTCTATTTAAGTAATTAATTTACATATTAGAGAATCTGCTTGACTAATGAGTTTCATAGTTACCAAGCTATGGTAACAGTTATCAGAACCACCAATAATTACCCTAATAATAATAATAATAATAATACTTCATCACATTTATATAGCTGTTACAATGACAGCTGAAGCAGATGCAGAAGCAGGATCCAATTGCAGCAGGTTTTATTAAACAAACTCAAAAGGTAATAAACTCAGAGAGAGATACAGGAACAGCCAACATACAACATTAAGAACTCACAAAGACTGAAACAAGACACAGGGCTTAAATACACAGACAGACAAGCTAAACAAGATAACAAGGGGGCGTGGCTAATGGAAAACACCTGGGAAGACTAATCAACATAACGGGGACCTGCTAAACATAGAATGAGACAGGGGAACACAGACATTAATCGTGACATAGCCCCCCCTCTATGGGCGGCTCCCGACGCCCATCAAAACAAAACAAAACAATAGTTCAGGAGGGTGGTGGAGCGGAGGCGGACCCGGGGGTGGGATGGAGGGCCAGGCCCGTGGAGTGGAAGAGGACCTGGAGACTGCGGCAAGACGGGAGGCCAAGGCGGATCAGGCTGTGCAGGCGACCAGGGCGGATCAGGCTGTGCAGGCGACCAGGGCGGATCAGGCTGTGCAGGCGACCAGGGCGGATCAGGCTGTGCAGGCGACCAGGGCGGATCAGGCTGTGCAGGCGACCAGGGCGGATCAGGCTGTGCAGGCGACCAGGGCGGAGCAGGCAGTGCAGGCGACCAGGGCGGAGCAGGCAGTGCAGGCGAAGATGACCATTCAGGCGGCCAGGGCGGAGACGACCCTTCAGGCGGCCAGGGCGGAGACGACAGGCCATCTGGCGGCCAGGGCGGAGACGACCCTTCAGGCGGCCATGGTGAAGCAGGCTGAGGAGGTGGCCATGGTGAAGCAGGCTGAGGAGGTGGCCATGGTGAAGCAGGCTGAGGAGGTGGCCATGGTGAAGCAGGCTGAGCTGGTGACCACGGCGGAGAGGACCCTTCGGGTGGCCAAGGCGGAGAAAACCCTTCGGGTGTCCATGGCGGTGAGGACCCTTCGGGTGGCCACGACGGAGAGGACCCTTTGGGTGGCCACGACGGAGAGGACCCTTCGGGTGGCCACGACGGAGAGGACCCTTCGGGTGGCCACGGCGGAGAGGACCCTTCGGGCGGCCAAGGCGGGTCAGGACTGGACGAGGCCAGCGACGAGGGCAGGTCAGGACTGGACAGGACCAGTGATGAAGAGGGCTTTGAGCTGGGCAGGACCAGCGATGAAGAGGGCTTTGAGCTGGGCAGGACCAGCGATGAAGAGGGCTTTGAGCTGGGCAGGACCAGCGGCGAAGAGGGCTCTGAGCTGGGCAGGGCCAGCGGCGAAGAGGGCTCTGAGCTGGGCAGGACCATCACAGACTCTGGCTCGGCGTCGACAGCCATCTTGTCCAGAGACACTGGCTCGGCGGGCGTGATGTGAAGCTCTGGCTCGGCAGGACTGACGTGAAGCTCTGGCTCGGCAGGACTGACGTGAAGCTCAGGCTCGGCAGGACTGACGTGAAGCTCAGGCTCGGCAGGACTGACGTGAAGCTCTGGCTCGGCAGGACTGACGTGAAGCTCAGGCTCGGCAGGACTGACGTGAAGCTCTGGCTCGGCAGGACTGACGTGAAGCTCTGGCTCGGCAGGACTGACGTGAAGCTCTGGCTCGGCAGGACTGACGTGAAGCTCTGGCTCGGCAGGACTGACGTGAAGCTCTGGCTCGGCAGGACTGACGTGAAGCTCTGGCTCGGCAGGACTGACGTGAAGCTCTGGCACGGCAGGACTGACGTGAAGCTCAGGCTCGGCAGGACTGACGTGAAGCTCAGGCTCGGCAGGACTGACGTGAAGCTCTGGCTCGGCAGGACTGACGTGAAGCTCTGGCTCGGCAGGACTGACGTGAAGCTCTGGCTCGGCAGGACTGACGTGAAGCTCTGGCTCGGCAGGACTGACGTGAAGCTCTGGCTCGGCAGGACTGACGTGAAGCTCTGGCTCGACTGGGCAAATGACTGGTTCGGTGGTTTTGGTGGAACGTGGAGCAGACCTGCGAGCTCCCCGGACGGCTATCCAAGCGGGGTCAAACACTTTAGACACCAGATCAGCACTGTTAGAAATAAGTTTTCGTGCTCTGGGCCATGTGATCTCAGCCACTGGTCCGAAACAGATACGGTGCTCAGCAGGGAGTGGTAATGTGGGTTTGCCTGGGCTGACAGTGTGAGCAGGTTTGGCTGGGCTGGATGAATGTAGAGCATACTTGGGAGTAAAACTCTCCCAGCAGATGGCAACTGCTTCTCTCCAGTCCAGCCCCAAGAGATCGGGGAGTGGTCGAGGATCGACGCATCCGATTATATAACCTGTTTTTAAAGTTTCATCACTCAGATCACAGTTTGTAGCTAGCTCACAAAATTTCTCAGTAAACTCAAACAGATCGTGGCTTTCCTTCACTATCGCCGTGAGCCGATCCCAAAACATCTTGAAGGACGCGTACTGCTGGATCCATAAATGGTGAGTTCTTCTGTTACAATGACAGCTGAAGCAGATGCAGAAGCAGGATCCAATTGCAGCAGGTTTTATTAAACAAACTCAAAAGGTAATAAACTCAGAGAGAGATACAGGAACAGCCAACATACAACATTAAGAACTCACAAAGACTGAAACAAGACACAGGGCTTAAATACACAGACAGACAAGCTAAACAAGATAACAAGGGGGCGTGGCTAATGGAAAACACCTGGGAAGACTAATCAACATAACGGGGACCTGCTAAACATAGAATGAGACAGGGGAACACAGACATTAATCGTGACAATAGCGCTTTTCTGGGTACTCAAAGCGCTTTACATGGAAGGGGGAATCTCCTCAACCACCACCAATGTGCAGCATCCACTTGGATGATGCGACGGCAGCCATATTGCGCCAGAACGCTCACCACACACCAGCTTATTGGTGGAGAGGAGACAGTGATGAAGCCAATCAGTATATGGGGGTGATTAGGAGGCCATGATGGACAGGGGCCAATGGGCAAATTTGGCCAGGATGCTGGGGTTACACCCCTACACCCCACCGCACCCTACTTTTTCGAAGGACACCCTGGGATTTTTAATGACCACAGAGAGTCAGGGACCTCAGTTTAACATCTCATCCGAAGGACGGACAAACATTATTTACATACCTGACTTTTTTTTTTTTCGACTTGCGACTGTGCCCCTGGCTGACCCTGTGAAGACAGCTGTGGGTTTGGAGAAAGAAAATTACTCATATACCAAATAAATCTTTAACTTATTATTTAAAATACTTGAAGATCACAACATCGCACAAGTGTGGCAGTACATGTATTAATAGGTGTAAAGTACATGCATTCTTATTGCGATTGAATTAAGGTTGCTCCATTAACTCCACGTGTTTCATTTTATCGTTTATGTCCATCCTGTTTGTGATAATCCTAATTTGTTTCAACAAGCGCTGATCCTGCGCTGACTTGTTCAGGGAACGCAAGGGGTGGGAGAATGGTTAAGTTAAGTGTTCATGGGACACTGACATTCCCAATTATTTTGAATATTCAAATTATCCTAATATCTTTAGTAATCAAATTTGGCCTAGTAATTTCAGCATTTGATTAGTAGTACTTATTTTACTTTTAGATTTATAATAGACTCACAAAATTCCTTCCAACAGCCCTTGTACAGAATCAGATAGACCTTTCATCTATCTAATTATGTAATATCAGATCAACTTTTCTAGCAGATTATCCATTGAAAATGAGAACCCTGTAGGTGATGATACACAGGGCAAATTTTTTAGCAATGTTGCCGTCAACGGGCAACCAGATGAGACACAGGGCCCACAACCCATCTAAATTATCCAGATAGAAATGTGTTGCCCATTTTCAATGTGAAAGTGCCCAAGGAACAATCGCTCGGCAAGATTGCCCAGCAACATTGCTAAAAAAGTTGCCCTGTGTATCATCACCTAGTGAGTTTTACTTTATCAAGCAGCAAAAAAGTTATAGCATGGTGTGTTTGAGTTCATTTCGTTGAAAAGAGCCCTAACCTGCATCAAGCTCTATGGGGGAAAAACACTTGAAGTCAAGTTAAGGTTTTGGCCTTTACAAATATAAACTGTAACTCTTTAAATTTGTTCTAATTACCTTGCCCCTCCGTGGATTCCGCCTGCTCCACTTGCCCCTCCGTGGATTCCGCCTTGCCCCTCCGTGGATTCCGCCTGCTCCACTTGCCCCTCCGTGGATTCCGCCTGCTCCACTTGCCCCTCCGTGGATTCCGCCTGCTCCACTTGCCCCTCCGTGGGGCTCGCCTCGCAGGGTGTGAGCTGCAGAGTAATCAGCTGATCCTCATTGCCACTGGAATCCTGGGTCCATCCTGTGCAAGTTAAACAAGTGTTGTGTTTTGCTTATTTAAAACATAGAGGTTAACCATAAGCTTGATCTGTACCTGTTTTAACTGTTAGGTAAATGTGTTTGAATAATATATACCAAATTTTCTCCAACCAGATTTGAAGGCAAGGAGAACTATTGAGAGTCTACTGGATGTATTAGATATCTGTAATATATCTGATTGATTTTCTATGACGATAACCAATACAATATATCTTTAAGTCAGAAAAATAAAACCCAGAGTGCTCATAATATCTATTGAAAAAATGACAAGTATAATGTTCGTTTACAGTCTGGGTCAAACTATTCAGTTAAGACTAGACTGCGTGCGCTAAAAAACTTTGGGCTTTATGCCTCAAAGTTAGTAGCAGTGTAAGTTTGTGGTGTATCCAGCAAAAATTTGATGGTTTTCTTTTTCTTTGTGCTATTTCCGTTAATGATCTACATTTTAGCACTGTCCTCGATATTGTTTCAATGAGTATATATAGATTCATTATCATTTGATTCATTGACCCAGTGACCAAAACGGGTCTTTGCAAATGTAATGTGTTCAATTAGTATGTCACTACAAAAATTGCTGTGGTCAGAGTGCCTAAACATTAAAAATATGGTTGTATGTGGGCTGAAAACAGAAATGAAATATGTCTCCTACAAAAACATACCAAACATAATTCTAAAGTTGACAGTATATGCTTGAATGCACTTAACTCTGGGTGCCAAATCCCATTGTAGACCAGTGTGCTGCATGCTATTAATACAAACAGGGCTCAATACACTTAGAATCTACATGTCTACATCTGCAGTTGCAGGAAACTACTGTTTTGAAATAGTTTACTTCAATTCCCATAATCAATTGCCAGGTGTGAATTTTTATGTTTTTCTACCCATTTGCGTCTACATTAAATGCGTTGGTAGAGACGTCACATAGAGTAGACTATGATCATACAAGCATTCAGCAGCAGAAAAATAGAATGACTGAATTTAAGTTTCAGGGGTGAGCCATTCCTTTAAGATTTAAACATTAATAAAATATTTTGCGTACTCAACACAAGTTGTGAACTGTGACTTTAAGATACAGTGCATGCATCTCACCTTCACAAAGGTATTCATAAAATGAACCTATCTTCTGTAGGTAGTCCTGGGCAAAGGTGGAGAGTGTGCAGCGAGGCGTTAATATTTCGCACTTAATTTCTTTTTTTTTGTTCTCCTTTCCTAGTAGCAGAACTGGTTTGTAGCCAATGGCATGGAGTTTCTCAAGCTGCAATGACAAAATTGTGTGTTTGCTGTTTAAAGTAATAGAAAAACAACATAAAAAATAACTAAGAATATTAATTAAAAAATATATAACATTATTAATGACAGCATCCAGGTTACTGCCATTCAGGATTTTTAACCTAATGGTGAGTTTAGCTGTATGTGCAAACAGGAAAGGCTCATACAATAGAAGCAAAAAACAACTCTATATAGAAAAACAGTAAAAAGATGAATCTGACACCATGAGGGAACCCTTTATATAACTTTATATAAATATTTATTTTTGTAACATTAGTAGCTCGGGTTTTGCACCTACATTGATAAGATTATGTAACCATTGTGCAACTGGACAATGACAATCTAAAGATTTAGTAAAAATAAAGGCAGAACCTTAGCGATTACGTGACCAAATGGGTGAATGCTGCACATATTTACAGTTGACGCATTCACATTTTAAAGTGCTTTGAGTAGTACAGTATGAATGCAGTTCATGTGTTATTTCTCATCCACTCGATAAGAAAGTTTGATTATTAAATTCCACCTGTAATTCTGTCATAATGCATGCCTGTATATGTTATGAACTCAAGAATTCCTGAGTTTCAATTATATTTGCTGTGTGTTCAAATTTTGCTCTGGTAGATCATTTTGGTATGTGATGTATTATGGTGAAGATGTGATTACTTAAGGGTATTACCACTAAAATAAAAACTACAAATCACAATTACGTGTGCCTTCAAAGTTGATAGTTAAATTATACTTTTAAATTGATTCTGATGACACAGGGAGGACAAAGTATCATTGGAAAAAAAAGATTCATCTATATTGGCAAAAAATAATGCCTTTCTGACCTTGCGCTGGCATGCTCACTTAATAACAAATGGTACCACTGAATGTACTTCCTAGATGATCTGGACAGTTTACTGTCATGTATGAAATTGTACGTACCATGATATTGGCTTCATCCTTGATGGATGCAGTGTTGTGGTTTTTCTTACGACCAACCACCCATTCCTCTCGCTTCTCATCAAACCTCTGAAGCTTCTTCTTGAGGCGCTGCTTCAGAGGCTGCTCCTTTTTACAATGTGAGCAGATCTTTTGAGCGCAAAATAAAATCCCCTGGCAAAAGGGGCAGATCTTTTTTGTAGACCCCCCTGGCATTATAACAAACAGTCAGATACAGACAGTCAGATACAGACAGACAGACAGTCAGATACAGACAGACAGTCAGATACAAACAGACAGTCAGATACAGACAGACAGACAGTCAGATACAGACAGACAGTCAGATACAAACAGACAGTCAGATACAAACAGACAGACTGACAAAGATGGGTAAGACAGACAAGTAGACAAAGACAGACAGGGAGGAAAGAAAGAGCAATAGATAAAGACTGTGAGATAGATAAAGATTGAGGATGAAAGAGAGTAACAGAGAGGATGTAAGATATAGAAAATAATGAAGAGATAGAGGTTGGCTCTTAAAAAGTGCCTTTGGGTTTTGAAAATCAGGTTCGGATAGGTTCGACGGGTGATGTTTGACAGGATCTGCAGGGAGAACAACAGAAAATGTTAATTATGTAGTGTTATGTTGATATAAGATTTAAAAAGTGTACTCTAATAGTGAGTGATTCCCATTTTCTTGTAAATTCTTAGGATAAATAAATACAGATTCACGTTGTTCCTATTTCCTGTGCTACTGTTAAAAGTCGCGTAAAAATTTTTTTTTTAATGGCGTGTATGTGTCTAGGTTTCGCCATCCCAGATATAAAGGCAGCGTTATGTGCAGTAACGTTATAACGTTAGATCAAGTGATAATATTGTTATTACTGACACATTACAGTGACGTTGTGTGTGAACCACGATGATCGAGAGAAAATTACATCATCTAGATGTCCCCAATTAAAGTTACTATTCCCCCAATAAATTCTCAATAAGCATTTACACGTCAAAAAAACAAACAAAAAAACATGTTGATATATATATATATCAACATGTTTTTTTTTTATATACCTATATATACATATATACATCTAGAACCTATATCTAGGCTTAGAACATGTTTTTTTTTTATAAACTCGTAATTTTATTAATTTTGGACGTGTAAATAATGCTTATGAATTCATCTTGCTTATTAGGCTGTTGTAAGCGACTTACCGTGGTGGAATCGCGCTGGGCAATGGTTTCTGCGATGGTCACACACACAGTGACGTGTTGCACAAAATTGAGCCAAAATATCAATCATAATTAAAAAGTACAGTCTTAATATTTTATATCCGTGCTAAACATTTTAAAGGGGTCAGCATAAATGTCCAAGTGAAGGAAACACGAGTATGTAGCCATTACATTTAAACACATATCACTTCCCAGAATGCATCCATCTCTTTGCCAAAGGATATGTCCATATAAAGTAATTTAAACATTTCTGCAGTAGGCTATATAATTAATTTATTACAACTTCATAATCAGTATTGAGATGAAAGTTCTATAAAACTAGGCTATTCTTTTTTTCTTTTTTTTTGCGCAAAAAAAAAAGCAGCAAAGTAGGCTCACGATAAGCCATTGCAAATTGAAATACCATCGACAATTATAAAATATCCCACAATAAATTAAGGCATGTTTTAAGCCTACAGCAAATATGCAGTCCTGCAATTATGTCGTTTTAATGTAGTCCAAAATTATATAAAAAAAGAGAGGAAAAATCGTTGATATTACCGATTTAGAAAAGTGTTTCAGCTAGCTACCCTCAACGTCGGCTTATGGACGTAAGGGGGAAATTACCACAATATGTGATCGAAAATTATAAAATATCCCACCTAAATTAAGGCATGTTTTAAGCATATAGAAAATATACCGTCCTTTATGTAATTTTAATGTAGCCCAAAATTATATAAAAAAGAGAGGAAAAAAAGTTAGGGTTAGAAAAATAATCAAAGTTCAAAATTCAAAGATGAGGGATTTGCACTCAAATCTATCGGACGACCCTCTCCGTTGTCAAGTGACGAATAGGGGGGTACCCTCAACGTCGGCTTTGGACGTGAGGGGGAAATGACCAGACGGCATAGCCTATGTGACGAATAGGGGTGAGACGATGTTGCAAAGAAAGACGTGGTGCAGGCACGAAAAATACGTCCCATTGAAATACATTAGATTGGAAGTCGTGTTGTGTGGCACGAAAAAAAGAAGGAAATTCGTGCTCATAGACACGAATCAATTCGTGTTGAGTAACCTACCGAATATAAAGCAATACAACAAGGATTAAAATCTCCTGATTAAATCTTGAGTAATGTAGCCCTTAAAGTTTGCAAAGGGAATAGCCTAACATTTGAGAAAAAACAATAGTGTGCTCTCGAAAGAAAGACGTGGTGCATATCTACGCCCCATTGAAATACATTAGATTGAAAGTCGTGCAGAGTGACACGAAAAAAAAGAAGCAAATTCGTGCCCATAGACACGAATCAATAGATTCATGTTGAGTAACCTACCGAATATAAAGCAATAAAAACGAGGATTAAAATCTCTTGATTAAATGTTGAGTAATGTAGCTCTTAAAGTTTGCAAAATGAATAACAATTGAGAAAAAACAATACTGTGCTCTCGAAAGAAAAACATGGTGCAGGCAGGAAAAATACGTCCCATTGAAATACATTAGATTGAAAGTCGTGCAGAGTGACACGAAAAAATGGGGAAATTCGTGTCCACGAACACGAATCAATAGATTAAATTTCGTGACTATGTCCCGAACTGCCATGCCATTTTGGCTCGAGATACTTCCAGTTGTTGCAGTTGTCTCCAGCGAGACCGAGAACCCTCCAGAAGCTACTGTCAGCGAGACCGAGAACCCTCCAGTAGCTACTGTCAGCGAGACCGAGAACCCTCCAGAAGCTACTGTCAGCGAGACCGAGAACCCTCCAGAAGCTATTGTCAGCGAGACCGAGAACCCTCCAGTAGCTACTGTCAGCGAGACCGAGAACCCTCCAGTAGCTACTGTCAGCGAGACCGAGAACCCTCCAGAAGCTACTGTCAGCGAGACCGAGAACCCTCCAGAAGCTATTGTCAGCGAGACCGAGAACCCTCCAGAAGCTATTGTCAGCGAGACCGAGAACCCTCCAGAAGCTATTGTCAGCGAGACCGAGAACCCTCCAGTAGCTACTGTCAGCGAGACCGAGAACCCTCCAGTAGCTACTGTCAGCGAGACCACAGGCTCATCAGAAGCTACAAGACCCCGGGGCCCTAAGGCAAAAAGACAAAGAAGTGAAGTATATTTCCTTAATTGTCAGTAATGTCTTATTAGTGAATAATATGTGGGGCATCTCAGAACTATGTTTTTTTTAATACAGTACCTGTCAAAAGTTGGAACCCACATACCCATTTGAGAGAATGGGAAAGCGTGCCCAATCTTTTGACTGATACTGTACATTCTAAATGAGTCTGTAGAACCCAGTTCTGGCAGGTCACGTTAGACAAGCTCGCATCAGCTGATCCACGTCTACCTATAGGAATACAACGCCTATCACTGAATACATATATACGCTCCTCCAGTATTATTAAAAGCTATTGCGTTTCCCAGGAGCTATTTACTCTCCTCCATCCCCAGCTCCTCCTCTCATCAATCAGTATGTGGCATTCTGATTCCCTCTGAATGAGACTTAAATTCTCTAATATTGTTGTACATTACAAATAATTAATGATATCTGCAATACATTAATGTTGGTTCTGTTCTGTTATTGCTGCTCTCCCTGCTCTTATTCATGCTAGGCAGCATGGATGCGCATGGAGTTCTTGTCCAGAGCAAAACTAGATCGCCAATCAAAACTGTATGCTAACTGTCAATCATGTTTGATGATTGTGGCCCTGACTGAAATAATGTTTAATAAAATGTGGTATGTTGTATATTCTTTATACAGATTCAGTCCAACAGAGGGTAGCCAGCAAGATGAAGCAAAAAAAAAAGTGTTAAAGGTACAATATGTAAGAATTTTGCATTAAAATATCCCAAAATCTCAAGGCCAGTGTTATATATTTTGTTAAGTTGATTACTTACAATATCCCAAATGTTTCCAACTATTTTTAAATCGTGAGAAAATTGCGATTTTATCCAAGGAAACGGGGCGTTAGAACAGGGGTGAGCTGGGAGTCGCCAGTCAATTGCGTCATATCCGCGTTACCCTCGGTTTCCGCTCATACTGCGTGGAGTCCTGGACAAATGCGGAAGTTGTAGTTGTAGCGTCTATCAAGCTACAAACTTTAGCTTGTTTCTTGCAGTCGTTATGGTACACAATTATTCTTTACCGATTGCTGCTGGTTCTGTCGACAAAGCATGCTTAATTTTATATTTTCCAAATGTAGCATTCGGTAATAGTTATGTTTATGTAAGGAAAGTATTATTGCTTTAGATTTGTGTTTAGTTTATTGACATTGTTTATCACGTCTGGTGTTTATGGCCATGTAAATAAACATAGCATGTGTTATACATAAAGATTAATCAGTATTTTGGCAAATGATGTGGGCATGTTCGAATGTACTTTTACAACAATTGTTTAGAACACGTAAAACTGTGCAGCGTTATCACAACAATGAATTCAACAAATACAGTAACATCTATGATAACCAATTTAGTATTAAACCTTACTTTTCTTGCGGTTAATTCATTTTAATGAAATAAAAGTGTGATGAGGTTTAAGAGTCAGGAAGGAAGAAGACAGGGGTCGGCGTGACTGGGACTCGTAGGCTACTTTATTAAAATAAAGCAAAACAAACAAAAGCCGCGCACAACGCGCATTTACCGTGGCAACCGCGACGGCACAAAACAGTTCAAAAATGAGAGCTCGGATCCACCGGTTCTCTTTCTCTGCGTCCAATTTTCTCTCCAGTCTCTCTCTCGTTCCAGCGCGGCTTATAAGCTCTCCACGCCAATAATACTTTGCACTTGACCTACTTGCTCGTCTCTTCTCTCTCCCGTTACAGACCGCGCTGAACCACGCCCCCCTCGCCACAAAAAGCATGTCATTAAACGCAACATTTATAAAAATAGAACTTAGCCTCATCCATGAACATGATTTTTCGATTCCCGTCTGACTGATTTACATCCACGGTGGAGTTTAAAACGACAGTTCCCATCATTCCACGCTCCTTCACATCGTCATCAAGCTACGCCGTTGTTGTTGTTTGGAATGTAGCGCCCTCTAGCGGCAAAAAAATTCTTGCATATTGTACCTTTAAGTAAATTTTCTCTATTTAAAATGATATGATGTATCAATTACACATTGATTCAGGGTATTTGGTAACAGTTTGCCACAGTTTGGTATTGTCTATACTGGTATATTGGTATACTTATTTCAATGTTATATTGCCTATCTTTCAGATGAGTGTCCAGAATGCTGTATAAGAGTGAGGCAAACAACTTTGAGTACTCCAAAGTTTTGAAAAGAAGAGTGAGAGAGGTTTGTCTTTCTAAAGCCATTTCAAACTGTCTTGCTTTATATCAATGTACCCTCATTCACTCATTATTAATATTTTAATCCTTTTTGATTCTACAATGAAAAAAGGCCATGTGTCCACCAAAGCGGTTTTTTTCACGCGACTGCCGTATTTTTCCAATTGTTTTTAATGGGAGCGCCGTGGTTTTAAAACATGCATGGGTGTAACAAGGTGCTGAGCGTATTTTACACGCTGATATACCGAGCCTTCTGCGTTTTTTACCAGTCGCCGAGAGTTGACGAATGTTCAACTTTGGGTAAAACGCAGCGCTCATCACTGTCACTTTTTACCCAGCCGTCCAATCACAGTGGAGGAGGGGCTGGACAAATGCCACACAGACCAACTGTCACATTCTGCTTGCTCACATTTAAATTTATTGGAATTTTTAACAACACAGAAATAAAATGATCTGTGAAATGAGATACTAGTACACTTTTGTTGATATTTCATATAATATGTGATTTCAGCAGAGCGCCTAGCGTTTTCAGCTGGCTAAAAACGGTTTGGTGGACATGCGGTTTAATACTGCGTTAAAAAAATGTCTTCATTGTTTGAGCACTTGACTCTACAACTGGATGTTTGGAGAACAATAATCTGGATTTAGTGTTCATGCACTGAGCACTAATTTAACCAGAGTTTTACAAACAAGATGCATACATACTTTACAATAACAGAAAATAATTTGGCTGTACGTATTGCTCATATGATGTAGACTGCTGTCCAATCAATACTTCGGTTACCAACCAATATATGTTTAGGTAGGTCTTATGTTGGAATTTATTTAACGTTACTTGTTGTAGTTATTAGTTGTCTGTCTGTCTGACAAATATGAAACCTACAATTGCACATTAATGTAATTTTGCAAGTAATTATTCGTCTTTGATTTTCCTTATAGCCTTCATACTTTTTTGCAAGTATTGACATGAAATAGGTCTTAAATTCTTAAAATCTTAAAAATATTTATTTACTAATTAAATGTAATTTACTTTTTGAAACTTGCAGAAACCTTGAAAACATTAATGTAAAGATAAAATAGTAGAATGATTACGTTGGTAATGTAAAGTTAACATGAATTGAAACTGTCACAATGTTTTCATGTAATTTACTAGACCACTCAGATGTATGATATTGTACTGTACCACTTTGAAACACCACCTTACAGCAATAAATGTTCTTGTTTTAATGTTATTACATGTTAATATTTTCCAACAAAGTATATTTTGAGTACTCCTGACATGACTTACTTGCTACCACCACAATTGCAAGACTTGTGCCAAGACAAACGTTGCTGGATGTTGTGTTGTGATAGTTTTTCTGTGTGTGTTTATTCTATAGGGAACAGAGGAGGTCCTTATTTGTTGGGTTCCATGCAAGACCTGGTAGGTGTACTAATGTACAGTTTATTACACACTGACACCATACACAACAGTTTAAACATTAACAATGTTAACAGTTTTTTTTAATAGTTATATTTCATAAAATGATATACCATTTTGCTAGCCTGACAGAGTTACTCAGCAAATGTAAATTTTTACTTTAAACGTTGTATCTTTACAGTGGGACCAAATGGAAGGACTCCTGGGAGCCCTCCTCCCTTCTTGAAGAATGAGTTAAGCATTTTGTTTGTTAATTTTAAAATTATAATGAATAAAATAACTACAAAGTTTTTGGCTTGTTATTCATTGTCTAAAAAACTATGCTATATACAGTTCATACAGATCTTTAGAAATAACTTAATTTAAAATATTGTATTAAATGTCAGTTTTGTATGAATAAATGTTCACTAGTTCACACTTACATATAATTTCAGGTAGCAAGGTTTAATGCCTATTTGGCGTGCTGTCCGGAGGGAGGGCTCCGAGCTCGGATTAGGCCCGAATCCAGAGTACTCCCCCCGTGTAAGTGTTCAGAACTAGAAGTGTGGAGAAGGGGTGGTGGAGGGATGATGCAAACTGTTAATGGATCGAGGTAAAACTGTTGAGTCTATAGATACCCTCTTGTCATTGTTTGCTGAGTGCTATCCACTCGTGTTAATTATCTGAACGTGTTCCTCCCAAACTTAGTTAATAAAACTTCATTTATATTTATGTCTGTGAAAGATGTTATTTTTTTTTTCACCTGTGTTTTTCTGTATGTGTCTTGTTTGTAAACAGGATTACTTGTAACTTGATGGATGGGTGGGGCATGGTCCAGGTAGGAAACTATCAAATTTTTTATTAGGGTTTAGATTAATTAAAATGGATGTATTTGGAGACATTTGCTTTACTATATGCCCTTGATGTTCAGGTTTGTGTCCCTTTGTTCAGATGACATTGTGTGGTAAACATCATAATGGTCCTGGTTCCACACTAGGGAAGGAAGTGGAACAGTAGTTGGCATGCCATGTAATGGCAGTTTTCCACTACACAGTACCAGCTTGGCTCGGCTAGCTTTTCACTGTGTTTTCCATTGCAGCTAGTACCTCCACAATAGTACCTGGTTGTCATAGCGACACACTCCCGCTACCCACACACACAGGGCAATGGAGGAAATCGAGTGTATATGCTGTTTTTGATCCTCTGGATGTGGCTGTTTCTCATAGCAAAAAGTAAACTATTTAAAAATGACGGGGTTATTCACTCGTTACTTTGCAGTGATGCAGTGAATAGTGACGATTCTCTCTGACCAATCAGCAGTCTGCCTGGTTTTCACAATGTTTTAGTATCGCCTCAGCTCGCTCGAACCTGGCCGGAGGTGATACGAAAAAAAGTACCTGGAAGCAGTTACAGGTACAACTTTTATACATGTGGAAAACCAAACAAAGGCGAGTCGGGGCGAGCTGGTACTGTGTAGTGGAAAAGCACCATAGATGTGCCAAGTGCCATCATTATATGCCTCTGTATTTGGATAGAAGACCAGTAGCAGTTGGATCTTTTGATCTATTATTCATTGGCAATGCAATAATTATGCCTTCTAAGCATCAAACTGATTTAATATTGGCATAAAATTACATATAAATTTAAATACATAAAAAAGAGACCTGTTTAATATCCAAGAAACAAATGTAACTTGTTTTTAACAATATGAACATGATTAAACAGAATAACCTGAATTATCAAGTAATCAGATAACAAAAATCAAATGGTGGTTCGTACACTAATAATACGTTTCTTGTAATTTTAGACTTCTAAAGCAGATCCACTTTGGGACCTGGAAACCCTGAAAGCACCAGCTGCAAAATGAGAGAGTGGGCAGATGGTAAGAAAATAATGAACATGATCTGACATGAAGAAGTTTTATGTTTATTACGAAGTTGACCACAATGTTATTCTGCTGTAGTAATCTGTAATTAAATGCTTGTCTGTCACAATTTCACAATATCTCCAGCCAAATATTTATAGCCACTTGTATGATATCTTGGTATCGTTTACATGAAGCTGCATTTTCTTTTGACGAGTAAAGATAATGATTAAAAAGTTATTTTGATGCTGGAAATGCAGCATTGTAGACTATTTGTAGATATTTGGAATTGTCATCTTTTTTTGGGACCTTGACTGCTGTGTGATGTCATCTTTTTCTTTCTGTTTTTCCTTACAATTCCTCTACAGGTTCCTGTGACTTGATAGAGGACGCTAGATGTGGGCACAACAGTTCTATCAATCGTCTGTTTGTCTGTTGGAAAATAATGCAATTGAATTTGACATTTCAAACCAAAGCTAATAAGTGTCTCTCTTGACTGGCATCACCAGTAGTGAAATAATAATGTTAAAAGTTTGTTAGTGAACTAAAAAGTCCTTAGTAGCCTACTGCTTTAATAAATCACTGTAACTTTTGCATGAAGTACATTGACAGGGTATGTAATATTGCCTCTGATCTTCTTCAATTTCTTCATATTATTCTGTATGTGTACGTATGCAATATCTATTCACTGTTTGTTGAACATCATCAAATGGAATTTAAACCATAGATGTTTTTCTGTTATGTTTTCCATATTGTATCATCGATAAAATCCACTTTCACTGACATCCTGTAAATCTGTGGAGAAATTTCTTCCTTTGTCTTGATGCATACATATGTTCACTACTGTAATAAACACAATTGTAATGGCCGGTTGTGTGAACTTAACAGAATACATATTTAAAAAAATAAATTAAAGAAAGTAGACTTATAATTTTATTCAGCAAGGATACATTACATTAATTAAAAGTGACAGTAAAGACATTTACAATGCTACAAAAGCTTTCTGTTAAATAATATAAAATAATTATTTTAAACTTTCCATTCATCAAATAAACAAAAATTAAATGTATCATGCTTACTATAGTTTTTATTTCTCACAAGTTCATGACTCATGCAAAAGCACTTAGGCCTATAGTGTAGCCTATTTTACTGTGGTACATACGTATGTGCACTAATAAACACCATTGTGATGGCATTGCCTGCTATGAAAGTACCATTTGGACACCTAATTGACTTATTCTCTATAATGCAGATGCTCACAAGTAGGCTACATGAATTGTGCAAAAACACTTAGCAAACACTTTCGTGCAAAAACACTTAAATGGTGCATATTTTACTTGTGTGGTGCGTACACTACTGTAAAGACAATTGTTAAGACAATTATATGACAATTGTGATGGCATTGCCTGTTGAGTGAACTACACTACAGTTTACCGTAGTAAAAACAAAACAGTGGGCTACACTTTATCAGGGTTCTGTAGTATTCATTAACAAAGTGTTGTAATAGGTAATAGGCCTACTACAATTTACTAAAGTAAGTTTCACATCCAAAAGTAAATGCAAACTACAAACAGCGTCATGTTCACCCAAATAGCATTATTCATATCACATTAATCCTACACTGTTAACAACATGCTAACTGCTAATTTCTAAGTAAGGGGGCAGTTTAGTAAAGCCATGGCCAAACAAACGTTGTAAAACTCCGGCTGCAGTAAAACCTTTTTATATTATGTGCATAGATGGTTTTATAACCCTATATTTAACCCCTAATTTGCTAAGACAACGAGAGTGGTGCTGCTGATGTTTTTATAAAGCTGCTCCAAAATATTAACTAACATCTTTACTTTTTCTCAACATAGATCTATAAATACAGTGTAAGTATGACTTCGGTTTTAGGCTACTATAGGTTTGATATATTCCGTAGATGTATCTTTTTACAACCCTATTCACAGCAATACTTTGGTAACTGGAAGAACTACAAATATGGCGCTAATTTGTGTCAAGCTGGAGGGTGCTGCTATAGGAAATTGTAGTTTTAAATAAATATAGCTTATTACTTAAAATTGAAAGTAATAAATACTGAATTAAGAGTACAATTAGGCGGGATTTAAGTGGATGTAATCGCATTTGTGTGATAATATTTTATATAACTGCTAAATAGGTGAGAATCAATTTTGACCATAATTGACTGCACCCCATTTTAGTGACTCTATCCTTAAGAGTATAGTCACATAGCTAAAGAGCTCTCTATAACAATTGGTCCGATGTATTTCGCCCCTTCTGTATTTTGAATGACAGCTAAAACCAGCCTAAGACAGTTGGCTTGTCTAAGCTGGTTTAAACTGGAAGTAGCTATAGCAGATTGGTTTTAGAGGGGTTTTGAACATTTTTTAGCTGGTCTTAGCTGGTTTTAGCTGGTCAGGCTAAAACCAGCTAGGCCAGGCTGGAAAAAAGCTAGGCCAGGCTGGGAGACCAGCCATGGCTAGCTGGATTTTTCAGCAGGGCATGCACTGAGGTCAAAGTTCAGAGGTCAATATTCCAAAGCAGGAGCCATTTCCAATCTTCATACTGGCATATATTATTCTCTAATCCTACGTCAAGGCTTTAATTTCAACATTTCATTGACACAGCTTTGTCCCAGGGATAGTTTCAGTGAAACCTTTGGAAGCCCAACCTCCAGCCTCCAACCTCACAGGCATCCCATCACAATTGTGTTTATTACAGTAGTGCACATATGCATGTACCATGTACCACACCCAAGTAAAATATGCACTGTTTAAGTGTTTTTGTATGAGTCATGAACTTGTCAGCATGGGGTCAACCCTATATTCCCACATTTCTAAGATTTTTTTTTTTCTTGTTACGAAGAATTTAGAAAATTAGGCCCTATGTTTCCACAGTCTTATGTTCCCACAGCCCTATGATCCCACAGTCTCGTTTATATTGGGTTTAGGGTTAGGGTTAAAGAAAATCAACCTTGGAAATGATGGAACATAGGGCTGTGGGAACATAGACACGCTCCCGTGAGCATCTGCATTGACTTATCAAATGACTCTCTTTACTAATCAAAAAGAGAGTAATCAAATTAGGTGTCCAAATGTTACGTTCACAGGAAGTTCGCTCAACAGGCAATGTCCCTATTTGATCATCTAAGCCAGTATATGTGGGGTTTCCTCAGGCTTAACCCTAACCCTAACCTTCTCTGGTTTCCCTACAACAGTCCAAAAACATGCATCATAGTTCAATTGGAGACATAAACTGTCATTAGGTGTGAATGTGACCCCTGTTATAGACTGGCCATTCATTCAGGGTATTTCTCTACATGTGGCCCAAGATGTTGGGGAAGGCAAACCAGCCTCTGAAGTCTCATGCCTCTAAAGAGGATTAGTGGTCTGGAGAATGAGTGGATGGATTATATTGACAACTTAAAGTGATAGGTCATAAAGAAATTGTTTATTTCTTTTCTTAAACAGAGTAGATTTTTTTTCTCCCCATATTATTAAAGTCAAAGGGGGCTATCAACTGCTTGGTACGCAGAATCTTCAACATATCTTCTCTTATGTTTAACAGAAAAAAAACTCAACAACTTGAGGGTGAGTAAATGATGATAGAAGTTTCATTTTTGGGTGAATTATACTTTTAAGCAGTTTAAGAAACCTGATTTGAAGTGTAGTGTGTATATATTTGGCTAAAGGGCATTTAAGGGTGAGGAGAAAACATCATCCTGCACAAACATTCATTACAAAGCAATTTAAACTATGTGACCAGATTCACTAGAATGGATCATGTTTTAGTGTGGTTAATTTTGATTAACTTATATAATTTATAAAATAGTCTGTTGAGGGAATATATTTTTCACAATTAGATTACAGGTTTGAACAGGTTTGAACAGCTAAAAATAAAAATTAACATTACCCTTAGCATGGTTATAAGGAGCCACTAATGGTCTAACCTGTAAATGTATCCTTACTGGAAGAAATGCTATAGAAATCCTTTCAGATATTCTAAGAGATGACAGAAAATTAACATTTTCAATATACGGTAAGTAAATGAAGTTATTTAAGTTATTTTTTTTTTAAACTGATAGGGTTTTATGATTTAGAATAATATAAAATGCATCATATAACCAATGCAAACAAGTAATTGTTAACTAAGCTATTACTTTATTGTAGTTGTTATCAGCAAATAATGCATATGGATGATCCTACTAAAGGAAATTTTGCTAAAATAAATGAACAAACAGGAAAACAAAAATGTCATGATAGAGCATGCCCTGGGACTGTTTAGGCCTATTTTAAACAAAAAGAGTGAGTCAAACATTTCTTTAACTTTTTAATCCATGCAATAGTGCTTTTTGAACCATTCTTTACTCCAGAAGTGCAATCTACAATGTAGTACATTTTTATGCAGATAAAAAAAATTAAATACATTGGAAATCTCTGGAAAATCAGAAATGTGGATCTACGCTGTCTTCGTCAGCTGATTCGTAGGAATCTGTAGACATGCTTTCATAGTTGTCAGTCATCTTTTTAATCCATGCAATAGTGCTTTTTGAACCATTCTTTACTCCAGAAGTGCAATCTACAAATCTTGTAAATTTTTAGGCAGATACAAAAAATAAAAATACATTGGAAATCTCTGGAAAATCAGAAGTGTGGATCTACGCTGTCTTCGTCAGCTGATTCGTAGGAATCTGTAGACATGCTTTCATAGTCGTCACAGTCATCTTCTTCAAGGACATCCAAACTATCCCATCCAGTCACTAATCGGTGATATGCTTCCTTCACCCTTTGTTTTTCAGTCTTCAGATCATGCAGCTGCTTTCGAAGAAGACAGAGCAAGCCACAATATGCATCCTCTGACAGTCCTGATGGATAGGCAAAAAAAAAAAAAAAAAAAAAAATTAGGCATTATAAATATAGGTAATATAGGTAACATGAAACCAGGGGTGGATCTACAGGGTGGCAGCTGCCACCCATGGGATAAAGCCTTGCCACCCATGTTGCCACCCCATTTATAAGTCAGATAATATTTCTTAAAGGTGCATTATGCGATCCTGGTTGGTATAACCTCTTGTTGATATTTGAAATTATCATCAAACAAAACGGACGCTAACTAGCCCCTCCCTTCTCCTCATACTTTCCCCAAACCCCACCCCCACATCATTCTAGTCAGTTATTGACTGGAACAGTCTGTTATGTTTACTGCTTACGGGTCGAACTGTTTTTGCTCAGTTTGTTTGAGCTGCTTTTGTGGAGAATAGGCTGTCTGCAGAGACCTCGTTTCTCTACAGTGTGTTCAGGAGACAGCCAGCTAGCGGATCGTGAGATGTTGTTTGCGGTAGGTGAAAAAAAAATGTTTTGGCCTAAAAGACGCCTGACATCACTGATAGCACCTTTAAGTATATTTTGTGTTCATAGCCTACGTTGAAGACCAAGGAGACCCGCATCAAACAGAAATCTTAGAATCCCCTCCCCTTCACAATGGTTTCACCCATCATCAGCACAGCAGTGACCCCTGCGAAATTTTACAGTCTGCAGTACGCAGTGTCTCCATTGACGGTATATAATAAGTGTCTCGGAAAAGAGAGGCTGATAAGCAGTTAGCAGTGAGTTTAGAGGTAAGTTTTTCACCAAGTTGAAAAAGTCCATAAGCAGACAGTTAAGTAACCCTGCAACAACCACATTGTTACGTTATTTACATACGCAATACTTTCAAATTTTTCTATGATTGTCAGGTCTCTCAGATAAGGGTCTAACAACGTTAGTCTAGCTCTTTGGGTGTTAAACTAATTAACATTAAAAATAATGTTTGATTAAAAAGGTACTTTACTGAGTCTTTATGGAATTAGAGGGAAATGTTTGAACGTCATGGTTATCATTGCAACAATCCTGCATTATAATATTGTTTCAATCCAGATAACCTAAATCTACAGACCCTTTCCAAAAATTTGAATATCGTGGAAAAAGTTCATTTATTTCAGGAATAAAATGTGAAACTAATATATAGACTCATTGCATGCAAAATGAGATAGCCTATTTCAAGCCTTTTTTGTTGTAATTTTGATGAAACCTTTATTTGTTGTGATTTTGATGAAGCTTGTTAATTAATGATTACAGCTTGTGAAAACAACAAAATCGAAATGTCAGAAAATGATAATATTGCATGAAATCACACAGTAGTTACACAGTAATCTCATGCTCATTGAACCAGGTTTTGGTTATTTTGGCAGTGTGGGCAGGTGCAAGTCCTGCTGGAAAATGAACTCAGCATCTGCATAAAGCTTTTCTGCTGAAGGAAGCATAAAGCGTTCTAAATGTCCTGGAAGACGGCTGCGTTGACTGGTCATAAATCTAATCCTGATTTTGTGGTTTTCACAAGCTGTAAGCCATAATCATCAAAATTATAACAAATAAAGGCTTGGAATATCTCACTTTGCATGCAATGAGTCTATAATATTAGTTTCACATTTTAAGTTGAATTCCTGAAATAAATGAACTTTTTTAAATTTTTTGGAAAGGGTCTGTATTGATGGCTTATGTTTTATGACAAACGATAGTTTGCCTCAGGTAGATTACCCTTAAACCCTTAAAGGGTTTGCGTTAAACGCAGTTTGCGTTTGCGTTGCACCCTTAAAAGAATGCGTATCACTCCGTCCCACGGGCAGCTTTGGGGCTCTCTGATCATTGTTTGGTTCATCTTATACCGACCTACAGGCAGAAACTGAAATCAGCTAAACCTGTAATAAGGACTGTAAAAAGATGGACCAACGAAGCAGAGCAGGATCTACAGGCCTGCTTCGATTGCACTGATTGGACTGTTTTTGAAGCTGCAGCCACCGATCTGGATGAGCTCACAGATACTGTAACATCATATATCAGTTTCTGTGAGGATACATGCATTCCTACCAGGACATTCTTATCATTCACTAATGATAAACCATGGTTTACTGGGAAACTCAAACAGCTTCGTCATGCCAAAGAGGATGCTTACAGAAGTGGGGATAAAATCTTGTATAACCAGGCCAGAAACAGACTGACAAAGGAGATCAGAGTTGCTAAAAGAAGCTACTCTGAAAAGCTGAAAAACCAGTTTTCAGCCAACGACCCGGCATCAGTCTGGAGAGGCCTGAGGAACATCACCAACTACAAATCACCATCCCCCCGATCTGTGGAGAATCAACAACTGGCTGACACTCTCAATGCATTCTATTGCAGGTTTGAGAAGCCCAGATTCACACCTCACACCCGCTCTGATGTGCACTTCACACATCCACCATCACCTCCTGCAACCCCTCTCCTCCCCCCTTCTGCCATCCAACCTGAGCTTAAGGTCTGTGTGGAGGACGTGAGCCGAGTCTTCAAAAAACAGAAGACTAGGAAAGCTTCAGGCCCAGACGGCATCTCATCTGCTTGTCTAAAAGCCTGCGCTGACCAACTGGCCCCAGTCTTCACGCAGATCTTCAACAGATCATTGGAGCAGTGTGAAGTTCCCTGCTGCTTCAAACGCTCCACTATCATTCCGGTTCCCAAAAAACCTAAAATCACTGGACTTAATGACTACAGACCTGTCGCTCTCACGTCTGTGGTCATGAAGTCGTTTGAAAGACTGGTGTTGGCCTATCTGAAGGACATCACTGGACCCCTTCTGGATCCCTTTCAGTTTGCTTACAGAGCAAACAGGTCTGTGGATGATGCAGTCAACATGGGACTGCACTATATCCTGCAACATCTTGACAGACCTGGGACTTATGCACGGATCTTATTTGTGGACTTCAGTTCGGCCTTCAATACCATCATCCCTGATCTTCTCACAGCCAAACTGACTCAGCTCTCCATGCCATCCTCAATCTGTCAGTGGATCTCCAGCTTCCTGACAGACCGGCAGCAGCGAGTGAGACTGGGGAAGCTCACATCCAGGACCCTCACCATCAGCACTGGCGCCCCCCAAGGGTGCGTTCTCTCCCCACTGCTCTTCTCCCTGTACACTAATGACTGCACTTCTAAAGACCCCTCTGTCAAGCTCCTGAAATTTGCAGACGACACCACCGTCATCGGTCTCATCCAAAATGGTGACGAGTCTGCTTACAGACTGGGGGTTGAACAGCTGGCTGTCTGGTGCAGCTATAACAACCTTGAGCTGAACACGCTCAAAACAGTGGAGATGATTGTGGATTTCAGGAGAAAATCCCCAGCACTCCCCCCTCTCACCATCATGAACAGCACTGTGGAAGCAGTGGAGTCATTCAGGTTCCTGGGCTCTACCATCTCTCAGGACCTGAAGTGGGCAAATCACATTGACTCCATTGTGAAAAAGGCCCAGCAGAGACTGTACTTCCTTCGCCAGCTGAAGAAGTTCAATCTGCCACAGGAGCTGCTGATCCAGTTCTACTCAGCCGTCATTGAGTCTGTTTTAAGCACTTCCATCACTGTCTGGTTTGGTTCAGCTACCAAATCGGACATCAGGAGACTACAACGGACAGTCCGGACAGCAGAGAGGATTATTGGTGCCCCCCTGCCAACCCTCCAGGACCTGTACTCTTCCAGAGTGAGGAAGAGAGCAGGTAAAATCATCACAGACTCCACTCACCCTGGACACCCCCTGTTTGAACTGTTACCGTCAGGACGGCGACACAGATCACTGGCCACAAGAACATCCAGGCACAGGAACAGTTTCTTTCCACAGGCCATTTCCCTTCTGAACACTTAACATGCCCCCCAAGGCATATGCCTGCAAGTGCAATACTCCCACTGTCTAGTGCAATATTCTCTTAACTCAGGTGATATTTATATTTATATTATTCATACTACTCAAAATACTGTAAATATGTTCATAATCTGTAACATGCACTAGACTCCCACTGTCTAGTGTAATATTCTCTAACTCAGGTGATATTTATATTTATATTATTCATACTTCTCAAAATACTGTAAATATGTTCATAATCTGTAAATGTTTATTCAGACTAAACCCAACTGTGACCCCTTTTTTTTACTTTTTATACTATTTTTATTTTATTTTATTTTTTTATATATTTTATTCTTAGAATTTGTATTACTATGTTTCTTGTTGTATTTGTATTTGTATATGTGCACTGGAAGCTTCAGTACCAAGAAAAATTCCTTGTGGGTGCAAGCACACTTGGCAATAAAGCTCTTTCTGATTCTGATTCTGGTTCTGATTAACAAGACGACCCTAGGTTGCATTTTGGCGAGAGTTACCTTTTAAGAAGCAACTTAGCGATGTATATCAATACACTAAATTTGACATGCCTGTCAAAATTCTTAAGTAAACTCCAATGAGAGGTAAAATATTTATAATTTAATAATCAATGATTTCTGAGAAAACAAACACTTACTCTTAGTAGTGAGGCCATCTGACAACGCATCAGTCTGATCGTTTAGATCTTTGACACGTCTGGAGATGTGATCCCAGTGTCTCTTCATCTCCTCCACAAGTACAGCCTCTTCTTCCTCAAGTCTCTGTACTTGCATCAGCTTGTCAAATACCTTTTTTTTCATGGCCAGAGAAGCATCACCAACTGAAAATGAAAATGAAATTGATATGTAACAAAAAATAAAAGGTATGATACAAGTTTTTGCACGTTTATCAATTAAATAAATTGTTTACATAAATTAAAAGATTTAATCACGTCAATATAAACATTTCTTGATAATCTACTCACCCCAATGCCAACCAAAATGTTCATTTCTCTATTTCTTAAGTTTTTTAATAAAACATTTCAGGATTTTTCTCCCCATGATGGACTTCAACTAACCAGGGAAAACACAGACCAACTTCTGGCAAATGTAGATTTGCTCTGCAAGTTAGTCTGGCCAAGAGTCCATTTAAGCTCATTTCTAATCTTTCCAAATCTTGGCAATAATCTCAAAAGTTTAGGTGGCTTTACACAATGATGATCGCTCTGATTGGTTTTAGGTCTTTCCAATTACCCCCAGCGACATCCGTTGGTGAAGCGCAACAACTTTGAAATGCGTTATTATATTAAAATTGCAAACACATGAGGACAGTCTCAATGAAAGACCCACGACTGACAGAGGAACGTGCTATTACATTTCTCTCCTAAATGGTAGGAGATTAAATTAGATTTAATGGAGCATTTTAACTGTGACAAGATGATTGACAGGGCAGTTTATGTGACAGGATGTATATGAAAGATCCATCCAATAAAGATAACAAAGTAGTATGTCCCAAAGCTTGCCTACTCTTTTGCTACACATTCAAAAGTAAATACCTTTTATTCACAAAAAGAGTAAGTAGGCAAATTGGGACGCAGCATATGGCTTTACACAATGACGATCGCTCCGATTGGTTTTTGGTCTATTCAATTGCGCCCAGAGGCATTTGAGCAACGTCTGTTTGTGTTCTTTGAAAATGAGTTGTTAATGAAGATTTTCCAGACCCTATCTCAGTTACGACTGAGAAGGGTCTGGTTTTAACCAGGCTAGACTTCAACCACAACCAACATATTGAAGTCTAAATCAATGCAGTTTCAAAGGGCTCTACACAATAGGGTCTTTATCTAGCATTTATATACTCTTTAACCACAGTTGTTCATCTTGTGATGGTCTGCCAAGCATCCGGTTCAAAAAGGCAGGGAAGGGGCGAAAAATTCCATCTCATTCTCCTCCAAATTCAAAATTGTTGTCGGACATCTTTGATTTAGTTTATTATTACCATTTAAAAAAAACAAAACTCTTGTGACATTTCCAACATGACGACGTAATTTCCGGCACGTCGCAGACCAGCACAAGATGAACAATTGTGGTTAAAGTATATCAATGTATATATATATTTTTTAGAAAATGACCAATCGTTTAGCTAGATAAGACCCTATTCCTCAGCTGAGATTAGGGCTGGGCGATATGGACCACAACACTTCTAATATACATGCATTTGAAAAGCAGATTTCTCTAAATTTTCTCGGTTTGCTTTCAGCTTAGACATAACCAACTTTCTTTATGTAAACCTTGTGTGTATTTGAGAGTATTAGCAAAATAAGACTCGAAAGATAACTTAGTCCAAAAGTAACCAGGCGCTGTTAAATAGGCTTCAGTGCATGTGCGCTTCAGGTGTTCGTGCTCAGTAAAGCGCATGTTAGAACAGCCCATCAGCAGTGAATGACACGTATAACTGGGAAGGCTTTAAAGCACATGGAAATAATGAACTTTTGTGAACTCACTAAACTGCAGTGTCCCGTTCCTCTGCGTTAACATTCGATGCAAGTATGTGTCGCGCTGTACCCTAGGCTGTTGAGTAGGGCTGTACTGTCCCAGTCGATTAGTCGATTAATTGGTCGATACGTTCTGGTTCGACCAAAATTCTGATTGGTCGATTTTTTTGCCGCGTTTATTTCATCATTTTTGCTGTGCTGAGGCGCGCTCATTTCATCAGGTGGAAAGCACTAACTGCTAATGGGGGTGTTTTCAGAGTACCCTTGTTTCACTGTAACAGTCTGTCTTCAGAACACCCCCCTTGTTTTCACCTTTTTTGGATTACCCCAACCCAAGAGAGAGCGATAACTATAGAAGGTTTGATGCTGAATATTATTTATTTAATTGTGAGAGCGTTTAATAGTCAGTCCTCTTCTAACATGTCAACAACAAAGAAATCGACAGTGTGGCAGCATTTTGTTAAAATTGATAACAGGAAAAAGGTCGAATGCAAAGTTTGCAAGCAACAGTTTTCCACAGCTCGACGACAAACATGACATGACATATCATCTAAAAGTGGTAAGCTCACTTGTCTGCGTTAGCTTGCCCTGTCTGTTTTGAGTAGGCTATATGAACATATCAGAATTTGCATATTTCAATGTTTTAGTGTGATAACCTAACTTTTTTTTTTTTTTTTGGAGCCTAATGCGTAATTGCGCTGTGCTGTTGGTTGTGTTAGTTTTGAGCCTAGGATGCTTTTTTTTCAGTTATGCACTTTATTTCGTTTCTGCTCTTGATCTGGTTTGTTTAATAAATATTCTTTTTTTTATTAAAGTGGACGTGCCTTTTGTGTTTATTAAGAGTAAAAGCTTTAAGTTAATAGTCTATTCGTGTCTCAGCTGCGAAGCTGAGCTCATGTTCAGCCTCGCTCGGTGCGAGGACATGCACGGTGAAATGATAGTGTCTGACAGTTATAACTTATTATTATAACATATGACAAATAATTGTCTAAATTATGTTGCATATTCCTCAACAGTTCTTGTGATGATATCACTAGTTGACAACATAGTACTATTTTCGGAAATCGTAGGCTATGATATTGCGCAGGTGCACGTGATCACGCTGTCAGAGCCGACAGACTCGAGTGTCAGACTCATTTCAGTGCAAAATAATTAGGTCAAAAAACGATTTAATATACTGCAAATAGCCTACTAGTTTTTTTTATGTTTATTTATAATTCATTTAGGCGGACAACAAGGCTACCAAGTACTGCGCACAGTGCGCATCTAATTAATTTAACGTTTAATTTTTAGTCGATTTTAGTCGAAAATTTCAGGACTTCAGTCGACCAAGATTTTCTTTGGTTGAGTACAGCCCTACTGTTGAGACACACTCTACATAAGCAGTCAGCAGCTTGCTTGGAGCAATGATCACAGTGCAAATTTGAACTATATCGAGATATATGCGATATGGTCGAATTTTGTATCGCATTTTAAAATATATCGATATATAAAATATATCGATATATTTTAAAATGCGATAATATTGACCAGCCCTATAGCTGATATTCTACAAAGCCCTTTGAAACTGAATTGATTTTGACATCAACATATTGGTTGCAGTTGAAGTCCATTGTGTTGAGAAAAATCCTGAAATGTTTTTCTAAAAAAATATATATATATTTTACACTGAAGAAAGAGAGACATTGACATCTTGGATGGCACTGAGGGGAGTAAATGCGTTTCTGCAGCAAGCAAGTCATCTGCAGAATTCAAAGCTTTGGTACTTGTTGTAATAGAATTGTACTTGGATATTGCATCGGATAACTTCTTCTTCTCTTCGACAATCCTCCGTCGGACTTTGTGCCGCTGCTTGTTGCGATCTGGGTTATATAAAAAAAGGTGATTAAAACAGACCATTTAAAAGAAATTAGGATTATCCAAATAAGAAACAACAGATTAGGGGTGTGACGAGACACCTATCTCACGAGATGAGACGCAATGGGTTCACGAGAACGAGGAAAGATTTTTGCACAATATTTTATTCAAATCCTCAATGGTCAGGCCAAATCATGACTTGAAAAATTTGAATTGTTTTACTGATAATCTTCTAATGAATGTCATTTCAGTACTACTTCATTGGAGTATGAATTATCAAATGCTTACAGACAATTATATACAAGCACTTTAAAAGGTTTTGCCAAACTCAACTGACTGGTTTTTCTCCTATATTATTTAAGTCTCTTCAGACCTTACTGTACATGAAAACATAAAAATAAAAACAGCATTAACTAATAATAAAAATACAATTTTCTTAGTCTTATTAAAGGAATAGTTCACCTCAAAATCAAAAACTGTGTCATCATTTACTCACCCTCAAGTTGTTTTAAACCTGTATGAATTTCTTTCTTCTGCTGAACACAAAGAAAGATATTTTGAAGAATGCCGGTAACCAGACAGTTCATGGACCCCATTGACTTCCATAGTAGGAAAAAAAATACTATGGGAAGTCAATGGGACCCAAGTTACCAACATTATTCAAAATATCGTTGTGTTCAGCAGAAGAAAAATTCATTCAGGTTTGAAACAACTTGAGGGTCAGTAAATGATGACACAATTTTACATTTTTTTGGAAAAAATAAATTCAACTATAATCCAAGTACTCTCTCAGTTTTGAAGTGCAAACAAACCAAAAACAGAGACCAGAGTCACAGTACAGAGATATAAGTTTGATATTAGGTTATTGTATGCAGCTTAAATTGCACACATTAGAAAGAGCTCTTGTTTTACTTTCACTTTCAAATTCACGATTGCACGTACTATGTACCCGGAGCAGCGGTGCTGAACACGTGTTCTACAATACAATACATGCAGGCTCTTTTATGCAACAAATCCGTCGCAATCTTCACGCAATCAGTGAAATGTGATTCCTGTTACACTATTAGCAACTGCAACTCATGTTGGATGAGCAGAGCAGACTTTACAATAGTTTACAATGGTTATATTTATTTTTTTAACAGCAAAACATCAGTGGAGGCATGTAATGGGAATGTAACTGTGACATTCTATGCTAATTTCATCTTGTCACATTTTAGTCAAGCAAGATATTGTAGCAAGAGATCTCGACACACCCCTACAGCATATATAGAGCATTTTATTTACCTGTTAGCCGATACAAATCTCTCTTTTTCTGCTGAATGCCTAAATACAACCCTTCAATCTGATGCTGCAACCCCACTGGATCGTCGGTTCTACTGCCATCGGGAACTGTTTAAAATAGCATATCAGATTACTGAATCAGGACATTAAGCAAGAAAAGTATTTTAAGATTTTACTTCAAATAAATTATTAAAAACTATGATATTTACTTAATATAAAAACTGTAAAAATATGGAAAAACAAAAAATTGAGAATGCACCTTGAGTTGCCCATTGCTTAACATCGCACACTCATTGCTGCAGCTCTATTTTGGACTTAGCCAGGACTGCCTGAACCGCCTCGACATCTTCCTTGGCTTCCTTCATCTTTTGCCCAGTCTTAAACATAGATGAGATTAAACATTTAACTGAATATGACTGTTTAAAAATAAATTAATAGTAAATGTATGGCTTAAAACAACTGTTTTAAATGCGTGGTACCTTGATATACCGCTTAGACAAGTAAATGTGAAGGTTCTTCCTCTTTCTCTCATTCCATCCTTTAGCATGAAGGGTGATCATGTCCACTCGTGCTAAACAAAAACAAAAAACAAACACACACAAACATATATCAGGGTATATGCAGGAATCATAGAGATGAATTTACTACCTTTTACTACCTTTTTTACCACCTCCACAATATTTTTTACTACCATCACGACATCAAGCAGCAGCCCTTTTTTTGGGGGTGTGGTGGGGTGGGCGGGGTATGTAAAGCACCACTTACTACTTACTATAAGGTATAAGTGTGACACTGTCACACCCATCATACATATTAGGTACACTAATGTTTAATTGTTATCATTAAGTAGGCCTATTGTCATTGTCAATTATGTTTTTTTTTGTAGTGTCGAGTTGAGTTTCAGTTGTCCTTATCTTAACCCTAGCCCTTGAGTTATCCTAACCATAGCCCTTAGCCCTAATAAGGTGAATAATAACCTTGGCACTTTGTCATTGCTATCAACTCCGACTCACTCAGGGCTCGACATTAAGCCTTTTCATGTGCTTGTCCTCTGGACAAGTAAATCTGTCATTCACTTGTCCGAGTAAAAAAGTTGCTTGTCCGGAATGTTTTTGGTGTGTGTGTGCTGTAAATATAATTTATTCTGAAGAAATATCCCCATCTGTGTTAAATCAGCTCTGATATATTTAAATCTGCATATTGTCATATCTGCACCTTTAAAGGCAACGGCACCAGTAGTTTAAGGAATGTACAACTGCATTAAATAATGTTATGAATATGAGATCGTTTAAAATATTTTTGAATATACAAATAAGAAACGTTGGAAAGAATTATACTTTTAAACATGAAAGTAAACCGCCAGTAGGAGGCGTCAGGCGACCGTCTTAATGAGCAAGTCATTGAGTCATTCATTCAAACGATTCGTTCAAACAACTGATTCATTCAAGAATGAGACATGTTTATGAATGGGACATTGAATCTTTGACTCAGCCAATTCGTTCAAAACGCTGAATCATTCAGTAATGAAACATGGTTAAGTGTTGCTGTGAGATGCGTTACGGTTCTGCTGTGATCTTTGTTTGGAACTATTTTTGCTGCTGAAACAGAACAAAAACAGTCAATATTGTGTCTAAAATGTAAGTAACTTAATTTGAACTGTTTATTGAACTGTTGTATCAAAAGCAATGTCACATTTTCAGTCGTGATGGTACTCAAGAAAACAGCACTCGTCGTGTGAGGTTGCTAAACTGTATCATATGTTAAAAATATTAAAACACATTTTGAATTTTGGCACTGGCAGTAACGTTATGTTGTTAACTGAGTTTAAACTGAGTTTACATTTGTTTGGATTTCTCCTCGAGAGGCTGCGCGAGCCTCAACAGCGCAACCTTGTTACCGTCAGTAGCCTAATACATCCACTATCGATTGCAACTTACAATTAATATAAATACAATCAGAATCATTCTCTCATTTTAGTGATTCCCTAGTTATTTATACATTTTTTTTTTATTGACGTTTAATTAGGCTACTTGTCCGGTCGGGCAAGTAAAATTCTCTTTTACTTGTCCCTTCAAAAAATCCACTTGTCCCGGACAAGCGTTAATGTCGAGCCCGTCAGGTCCTGTTAGCACCGTATATATATTTTTTAATTATGCTAGATGAAGTTAAAATATGGAGACACAAATATTAAGTAAAAAAATGGAAACTCATATATTGAGGTGGTGATGAAAAATTTACTACCAAGTCAAATTGCGTTTGTTACCTTTTACTACCTTTCAAGGGCCTTAATTTTGGTAGATTATTTTTACTACTTTTACTACCTTTTACTACCGCGTGGACACCCTGATATATACATACACATATATATACACACATATATATATATATATATATATATATTTTTTTTTTTTATGTCTATTCACTGCACATTGATATTCCAAGATTAAAGGAATTGTCCATTTCAAAATTAAAATTCTGTCAAGATTCATCCTCAATTGGTATGGAAGTTGTTCACCCTGAATTATTTATACAAGAGAACACAACATATATTTTGAAGAATGTTGGTAACCACGCAGGTGATGGACCCGATTGACTTCCATAGTAGGAAAAAAAATACTATGGAAGTCAACAGGGTCAATCAATGTTGAAAAAAATATTATTTTGAATGAACTATGTGATTTACGAAAAGCTAAACAACTAATATGAGCACAAATATAAATTTAAATAATAATAATTAACTGAACAATTCCAATAGGGTCCTCACACCATTGCTGCTCAGGCCCTAAATCAGGCATCATTTTCATTTTTAAATTTGATTATGAAATTTTAGATTATTTTGTCTAAATCTATGGACTACAAAAATACAAGGCTGTGTACATGACACTTACCAGCCTTACTCATATATTTTGTTGTAAGAGCAACACGTGATTAAAAACTGTTAACTTGCTCCACTTCTTCACCAATAGTAGTGCCTGCTCCCGTTTGATTTTTACCACTCCACTGAACCTATAAAACAAACCGGCACAATTTTACAGACAAATCAAGTTTAAAGTGAAAATGAGTATGCAGAAAAATATATTTATATATAAATATAACAAATTATAATTGTTACCTTTAACAATAATAATTAAGACCTTTAACAATTTCATGTTATTTAAAACAATCGATCAACGATTACCTTTACACAACTGCGGGTAAAAAATAAATAAAAATCCTGTACACGGTCAATACTTGCACAACTGTTATTAAAGTTTAGATCCCATGACCATCATGAATGTAGGTATATTACTGTGATGAAGGTCATGGGACCAAAACGTTGTTAATGGGCTATTCTGATACATGTGCAAGTACTGATAATGTGCAGGAATTTTTTTTTTTTTAAGTCATTTAAAACAGAGTTACCTCACAGCTAGTAGAGTGTCCCTTTGCGTGCATAACAGAAAGAAAAGGCTTCATCTCTGTTAACGGCTGCAGACGTGGAACTGCCTGTGCAACTTTTTGCAAATAGGGCCAATATCGACACATAATGTCTGTGCAGAAGAATCTGCAGTTGGTTTTTGTAGCCACTTCATTTTGCAAAAACATTGGATAGGCAAATATTTCCCCCCTCTTCATGTTGAGTCCTTTAAGCAAAATGTTGTGTCCGCACACTGCCACCTCCAACCCTTCCTCATCCAATTTATTGCTTGACTTTTTTGAGGTCTCCCTGGCAGCAGCCCATGTTGACTGTCCACATGTGCCTCTCCCTTTTACCTGCAAGACAGTAATAATCATAATAATAAACAACATTATCAGTAAAGATGTATAACATATATACAGTTAAACAACAAAAATACTAATAAAATGATGGAAACATACAGGGTTGGTGTTTTGCTGAATGAAATCAACAAATGCTGCCACATCTTCATCCTTGGCAATGAAAATACCTTCGTAGAAAGGCTGCTCCTCTACTCTATATTAATTACAGTGGAACAAATTGGATTAGAGGGCCAATATACACTAAACATGTATAGAAATATTCCTTTAATATATTAGTTATGCTATTACTCTTTGGCTTTGTTAAACCGGTATAGTTTACGGTTTCCATCTGCAGACACAGCAACTGCATCTGGGACACATGCAGGGCACAAGAAATGATCGACTCCACTGAGCTTCTCTTTCTCATGACGACAATAAGTCCATTC
>NC_138725.1:67447587-67722061 GCF_965113295.1 Leuciscus leuciscus | reverse complement strand
TTATCTCAATACAAACGCTTTCAATCTGCTATAACGTACACTCATACACCCGGGATTTCATACACAGTCACACAGCCTCACACATACAGTCGCACTCAGAGCCACACACACACACACACACACACACACACACACACACACACACACACACACACACACACACACACACACACACACACACACACACACACACACACACACACACACACACACACACAAAGCCACTCTCACCCGCAAAGCCGCTCTCCCACACGCCGTGCTGCTCTGACACACACACACACACACACACACACACACACACACACACACACAAAGCCGCTTTTCCACACACAGTGTCGCTCTCACACACTTATTTTATTATTTTCCTATTTTTCTTGTAACGAATGAAAAGACAAAGTCAATCAATCAAACTTTTGACAATATGGGCTGTTTCCCCACTCGGATCACAACGCTTACAGTCCGGAAGATGGCCAAATAACCGACAAAGCCAATTTTGGGGAATATTCTTTGTTCTTTGATATCTTGATTTTTTAATTTTTCCTGTCATCAATTTTTATTTTATCATCCATTAAACATTTAATAACACTGTGTAAGAAAAAATGAAGTGAACGTCGAAGATCTCAAAAAATGAAGTTTATTACAGCATAGTAGTGGCAAGGTACACGAAGCACCTTGGGTTCACCGGCGTCAGAATGAACCCAGAACATCCAAATCTCAAACCTTTTATCCTGTTACAGTTTACAACTCTTAATGTAAATGAAGTTGCTCTTGTTGTAACAGCTGTGGTCTGTATGTTAATGAAGTATTGTCTGAGAAGATTCTCTGTGTCCCACACCCATTCCCATTCTACAATTGACTACCATTTGTTCAGGATGTGATCAACCCAAATGGTCAACTCTTAATGTAAATGAAATCAGAACAGCAAAAGGTTTAGGTGATAAAATCTATCTGAAGTGGATCTTCTGTTAAAACAGAACGGTCAAATGTTTAAGGTGACAAACTATTTGAAGTCCCTGTAATCAAGATGGTTGTCGGTTGCCCTCTGTGATACTATTTACATATTACTGAGATTGGATGTAATTGTCTCTATATGATAATTAAGCTCTTTTAAGTGAAGGAACATTTTGATATATATATATATATATATATATATATATATATATTGGAGTGGAAGTTGTTGGGAACAGACCATAATTTCTTATAACTGATTCAAAAAATTATTTCTTATAAGGGTTTTAGTTCATATGCCGTCTGACTATTAAAGTTTTCTTAGCCTGACAAATCTCTTTTCACTGCGCAGCTTCAAGGCCACTCACACACATCTAACGACTTAGGGCAGACCTAATTAATCTGACCAGCTCAACTACAAGTTTCAAAACACAGCCTAGTCAAAAAGCACTCTCTCTCTGTCTCTCCATCCTTTCTAAATATTCTGTTCAAACACAATTCTAGCGCTTTAAATTTCTTATATATATATATATGATAGTTATTATTTCTCTCCAAGTCGACTGTTCTACTTATATTTTTAATGAGAATTCTCTTAGATAAACAAAGACACTTTACTTCACACACAATGCACTTTTTGCATACAAACAACGCGCTTCTCGCGTACATAAAGAACGCACTTCTGCTTTTAACGCGCTTCTCGCGTACATAAAGAACGCACTTCTGCTTTTAACGCGCTTCTCGTGTACATAAAGAACGCACTTCTGCTTTTAACGCGCTTCTCGCGTACATAAAGAACGCACTTCTGCTTTTAACGCGCTTCTCGCGTACATAAAGAACGCACTTCTGCTTTTAACGCGCTTCTCGCGTACATAAAGAACGCACTTCTGCTTTTAACGCGCTTCTCGCGTACATAAAGAACGCACTTCTGCGTTTAACGCGCTTCTCGCGTACATAAAGAACGCACTTCTGCGTTTAGACAAACAACGCGCTTCTCGCGTACATAAAGAACGCACTTCTGCGTTTAACGCGCTTCTCGCGTACATAAAGAGACAAACAACAGACAAAGACACTTTACTTCTTCACAATCACACTCCTTGCATTCAGACAGACAGCAGACAAGACGAGCACTCTCTCCTGCATGCAGACAGACAAAACACTTAATGCATGCACAATTTTCTCAAGACCTGAAATCTACCCTCCTTTTACCTCCTTAATAATTTTAGGTTCTTTTTGGTGAGGTCTCTTATCTAAAGCCATGACCATTTTTTATGGTGCACCTTTGTTTTGTCAGGCCACCTCTTGTCTTGACCCCTTTTCCACTCCTGGCTCGGGCTTCGCCAATTATCTTGTGGCAAATTCATAGTTCCTTCTTGGCTCAGGTCTCAAAGAAGTATCTCAGAGTCGAGGTTCCAGGTCAGAAGAATTAACTTTATTGTACAAACAATAAAGGAGAAGCCGGCTGGCCATCCGGACATCCAAAGTTACATTGGCCAGTGTTCATGTCTTATACTTTTTTCATATCATCAAGTCTCCAATAGATACTCTCAAATCTATCTCTTCCCCTCTGTCACGCCTGGTGACCTTGACACAATTAGCTCTATTGGTCAAACATCTCAAAACCTTACATAATGGTGTCCTGTTTCATACAGTATTTTGACACCTTGCATTTCTTATGCATACTGGGTATTTTTCCATTCTCTCATCCTTTCCAGACCTATTTTTTCATGCTTGTAATTTTTCATTGCATCATACTTAGACATGAATCAAGGGAAAATTCTTCAACAATATTAGCATAGACGCCATTCTTCTTATGATGTAACGAGTACATCAGGATTTATGGGAAGTGTTCCCGGTTCCGGCTGACCTAATCTATGCAGCCTAACATTGAATTATAAAAGTCTATAATGTGTTAGGTGTATGCTAGGTCAAAGAGATGTGTTTTTAGTCTAGCTTTGAACTGACAGAGTGTGTCTGCTTCCCGGACAATGTTAGGAAGACTGTTCCAAAGTTTTGGTGCTACATAGGAAAAGGATCTACCGCCAGCAGTTGATTTTGATATTCTAGGTCAACTGGTCGGAATTTTGAGATCGCAATAGACGTGAAGGACTATAATGCGTTAAGAGCTCGCTCAAGTACTGCGGAGCTAAATCATTTAGTGCTTTGTAAGTAATCAGCAATATTTAAAAATGTATACGATGTTCAATAGGGAGCCATTGCAGTGTTGACAGAACAGGGCTAATATGGTCATACTTCCTGGTTCTGGTAAGAACTCGAGCTGCTGCGTTTTGGACCAGCTGTAATTTTCTTTAATCTTCTTTAAGCGCAACGGAGCAACTGTGTCGGATCCTGACACATGTTGTCTAACTCCAATATTATTCATTACAGCGAGATGGTCTTTCTGCTGGGCCTTAGGCCTGCCGCACCTCCAACGGTGCCTTTGGTGGACTATGCATGGCAGAGGCGTCCTCTTCCCTGAGGCAGGCCTAAACCTAAAACAGCACTGACACAGGGTCGGCTCAGATGGGGGCACGACCAAGTGCTCAGGAAGCTGGCAGAGGTGCTGGAGAAAAGTCGACAGGAGGCAAACAACCAGAGTCCATCAGAGAGCCGATGCAGGATCCACTTCATTAGGCAGGGGGAACATGCAATGCATACCAGCAAGAGACAACCCGCCAAGCTATTAACACCAGGGGCGGTGTGGAAGATGGAAGTAGACTTGGGAAGGCAGCTCCAGTTCCCACAGGAGATATGCAGCACCACCCTAAGACCAGACGTGGTGCTGTGGTCTGCAGCTGTGAAGTCAGTAATACTGATCGAGCTGACGGTTCCATGAGAGGAGGGACTGGAAGCTGCCTATGAGAGAAAGAAGGCGAAGTATGCAGATCTGGTTGCGGAGTGCAGGGAAAGTGGATGGAGTGTGAGGCTGTACCCGGTGGAGGTGGGAGCCAGAGGCTTTGTGGGCAGATCAACATCACGTCTGCTCAAGGACCTGGGACTACGGGGAGCCACACTGAGCAGATCCACCAAAGAGCTCTCTGAGGAAGCTGAGAAAGCAAGCCACTGGCTCTGGCTGAAACGACGAGACAAGGCTTGGGGTGTAACATCTAATTAGGTTTTGCTGCAGGGGGTGTCAGGGAGACGTCCCTGTTCACTGCCCCGCCACCATGAGACGTTCTGGGTTAAGGGGCGAAACGTCAATGAGCGGTGGTCCCCAGCTGAAGATCCTGCAGCAAAACCGTGTGGTATGCGGACAGGTTTAGGCCTGCCTCAGGGAAGAGGACGCCTCTGCCATGCATAGTCCACCAAAGGCACCGTTGGAGGTGCGACAGGCCTAAGGCCCAGCAGAAAGACCATCTCGCTGTAATGAATAATATTGGAGTCAGACAACATGTGTCAGGATCTACTCATTGTTGTAATCATACCCTAGATCTAATATTATCACACGGAATCAATGTAGATGCCGTTGAAATTCTGCAGCAGAGCGATGACATCTCAGATCATTATCTGGTCTCGTGTAAACTTAATTTAGCCAAGGCTGCAAAGCCTACTCCATGTTACAAATATGTTAGACCTATCACTTCTGCCACTAAAGATTACTTTATTAATAATCTTCCTGATTAATTTCATCATCTCAGCATCCCAGATAGCTTAGAAGAACTCGATATTGCGACAGAAACTTTTAACTCTCTATTTTCCGGCACTTTAGACACAGTTGCTCCGTTGCGCTTAAAGAAGATTAAAGAAAATAGTCCAACAGCGTGGTACAACGAGCACACTCAGGCCCTTAAGAGAGCAGCCAGAAAAATGGAGCGCAACTGGAAGAAAACAAAACTCGAGGTATTTCGCATTTCATGGAAAGAGAGCTCGATTGCATACAGAGAGGCCTTAAAGGTCCCATGACATGGATTATTTTATTATTTTATAATGTTTCCTGGGGTGCCCTTATAATGTTAGTATGTTTTTAAGATGAAAATTTTTTATAATTTAGAAAAAAAAGGGCATTTTTCCTAGCCTGATTTTAGCCTCTGATTTGAACACTGTTTGAAGGGGCGTGTCTGCTGTGAGACTTCAGTGTAAACGCCCACTGCTGTGATTGGCTGACATGCTTGCATATGAAATAGCTAGCATTATGTGGAACTCTCTCGAATACTTTTACTATTACAGCTATCGAGATTAACGAATCGTGAGAAGTTTTTTAAGTATTTAGATCTATTCCCATCACATAAAAGGTTGCAGTGATGAGCATTGAGCAGATGACAGTCTGTTGATCCCGTGAATGGTGATCTTATCATTGCAACGCAGTTTCTGCACTCTCACTAATGATTTCACCAATGCAAACATGAGGTAAGTACAGTAAGAGCTTTGTTGTGCCGCATAACAGCGTCATTGATTTCATAACGAGTTTTGGCAAGTGGCCAGATAAACTCGCGCTGTGTGATTGACAGCTTGGGCGATTGGAAAGGGATTGTTCTTTGATTGCTTTCTGTATTTTAATCACAGTTTAAATAAGATTATTTTCATCCTACCATGAGAGACGATGTGAAGTTGATATTTTAGTCACTGGCTTGATTTACTGATAAACAGTATTGAACGATTTTGAGAGAAAGATTATCTGTCTGAACTTGAACAATTACACATCAGAAATTCACATAACCCACTGGTTCTTCAGAGGCTTGGATGAAGGAACTAAAAAAATACTTTTGTGTTCATTTGTACATCCAAACACTGAGCAACTGCTTTGCTTCGCTCGTTTGCAAGCCATGATGTCTCTCGAGGAAAAAACAATATCGCGCTCGCGCAGCTCATTTTCTCATGGGTGGGCCAAATTTTCTTTGCGGGCAAAGAAGAGAAAGGGGAGGTGACCTTTCCCCTTATGACGACATAAAGGGAAGATTCTAGATTCGCCCGTCTGAGCTTTCATTTTCTCAAAAATACCCAGGGCTTGGTTTACACCTATCAAAATGTCTAGCCATTGGGGGACCATAGGCAGGCTAGGGAAACTCTTTTTAAGGTTAAAAAACCTCATAAAGTGAAATTTTCATGTCATGGGACCTTTAAAAGCTGCTAGATCTGCTTATTTTTCAACCCTATTAGAAGAAAATAAACAAAACCCTAGGTATTTATTTGAAACAGTGGCTAAATTAGCAAAAAATAAAGCTTCAAGCCCAGAAGTTTCCAAGCAGCACAGCAGTAATGACTTTATGAACTATTTCACTTACAAGATTGATAATATCAGGAAAAAAATGATAACTATGCAACCGTTTGATTAAACCGCTTGTTAAAAAAACGCAACTTGATCGTACAGAATTAGTCAATTACAGGCTGATCTCGAATCTACCTTTTCTGTCAAAGATACTAGAAAAGGCAGTATCCTCACAACTATGTTCCTTTTTAGAAAGAAATTATATCTGTGAGGATTTTCAGTCAGGATTTAGACCGTACCATAGTACTGAGACTGCTCTCATTAGAGTTACAAATGATTTGCTCTTATCATCCGATCGTGGTTGTATCTCTCTATTAGTGTTACTCGACATTCTTTTAAATAGACTCGAAAATTATGTTGGCATTAGTGGAATTGCATTAGCATGGTTTAAATCATACTTATCTGACCATTATCAGTTTGTAGCAGTAAATGAAGAGATGTCTCATCGATCACAAGTTCTCCCCAGGGTAGCATGTACAGAGTGAAAAGCAACAATCCTAGTACTGAGCCTTGTTGTACGCCATGTACCACAAGGCTCAGTACTAGGATTGTTGCTTTTCACTCTGTACATGCTACCCCAACGCATTCTCATCCTAGGGCGTCATATACTGACGCTTTTGACATTTCGTCTACATCCAACGCACATGGCACCCTTTAGCGTCAATATGACACGCACAGAGCTTTGTTCGGTTATGGGTAGGTTTAGGTCTGGGGTAGGGTTAGGGTTAGACCGCTAGGAGGCGCCTTCTGGCCCATATCTATCTGCGTCTCTTATTGACGCTAAAGGGTGCCATATGCGTTGGATGTAGACGAAATGTCAAAAGCGTCAGTATATGACGCCTTGGGATGAGATCGGGCTGGCTACCCTGGGGAGATATCATTAGGAAGCATGGAATTAGTTTTCACTGTTATACTGATGATACTCAGCTCTATATTTCTTCACGCCCTGACGAAACTTACAAATTCACAAAATTAACTGAATGTATAGGTCAGTGGTTCTCAACTCCAGTCCTCGGGACCCACTGCTCTGCACATTTTGTATGTCTCCCTTATTTAACACACCTGAACCAGACCATCAGCTCGTCAGGAGAGACTCCATGAACTGATTTGAGTGTGTCAGATAAGAGAGACATACAAAATGTGCAGAGCAGCGGGTCCCGAGGACTGGAGTTGAGAACCACTGGTATAGGTGATATAAAAAATTGGATGACTAGTAATTTCCTACTACTTAATTCTGAAAAAACAAAGATTCTAATTATTGGACAAAAAACGTCCTCACGTAATAATCTAGAATAATGGCTTGATGGCTGCTCTGTCAAGTCTTCGTCGTCGGTTAGAAACCTGGGTGTGCTCTTTGATACCAATCTTTCATTTGAAAGTCACGTGTCAAGTATCTGTAAAACCACATTTTTCCATCTTAAAAATATATCTAAATTACGTCATATGCTCTCATTGACAAATGCAGAACAATTAGTCCATGCGTTCATGACATCAAGGCTAGATTATTGTAATGCTATTATGGGTGGTTGCCCTGCACGCTTAATAAACAAATTACAGCTGGTCCAAAACGCAGCAGCTCGAGTTCTTACCAGAACCAGGAAGTATGACCATATTAGCCCTGTTCTGTCAACACTGCAATGGCTCCCTATTGAACATCGTACACATTTTTAAATATTGCTGATTACTTACAAAGCACTAAATGATTTAGCTCCGCAGTACTTGAGCGAGCTCTTAACGCATTATAGTCCTTCATGTCTATTGCGATCTCAAAATTCCGACCAGTTGATAATACCTAGAATATCAAAATCAACTGCTGGCGGTAGATCCTTTTCCTATTTAGCACCAAAACTTTGGAACAGTCTTCCTAACATTGTCCGGGAAGCAGACACACTCTGTCAGTTCAAAGCTAGACTAAAAACACATCTCTTTGACCTAGCATACACCTAACACATTATAGACTTTTATAATTCAATGTTAGGCTGCATAGATTAGGTCAGCCGGAACCGGGAACACTTCCCATAAATCCTGATGTACTCGTTACATCATAAGAAGAATGGCGTCTATGCTAATATTAGTCTCTGTTTATCCCGAGGTTTACCGTAGTCCGCCGGATCCAGGCTGTATCCAGATCTGATGAAGGACCTGCACCTGGACGCGACGATAGCGCAGTCCTGAAATGTCAACTAGGCTCTTCCCTGTGAAGGCCTCCCTCCCCTCCCTTTACCTCTCTACAGATAAAGCGTTGTCGGGATAATTCCGGTTCGCGTGGCTACGTGGAAGCCATAAAAATTCTGTATTATTAATTTTAAGGCCAGACAAGTAGTATGTTGAGGGTTGATTTGTAGGGAAGGACTACACATATATTCAAATGCACATACCTACAGACTGAACTCGTAATACGCATGTGCACGTCATCGGCGTTCTCACTGGTTCGCGTTTTTGAAGTTTGCGCAGAAAGAACTTATGAGTTTTCTGTTAAAACGGTGTCGTGTTAGCGGCCCCTAAGTTAATAACTAATGATCGTTGCGACGGAAGTGAATCAATCACTACCATCCGCCATCTCTGCTGATCACCATCATTGTCCGTTCTCCGCTCTGGTTTCTTCTCTACCTGCAAAGACAATCATATTACTCATTCAGCTAAGTTCATTTATCATCTCACGCTTTATATGTAGAAGCAAAAATATGAATTATGAACAGATAATTAGGACAAATGTTAGCTATCCCTCACTTGTGAAAAAGATGTTTAAATGTATTGAATGTGCACTTGTATGTTTAATTCGAATCTCATATATATATATATATATAAAAAGAAAAGAAAAGAAAAGCATATTTTAAAATACGTAGAGGCAGCGCTTACTAAAGGCGGTGTCCTCAGATGATGCCATGTCCTCCTTTACAAAACGAATGTAGTTTTGGATCTCTGAGATGCGCTTGCGATTCCTCTTCACCTCATCATTGTGTATCTATTAACACAAACAAAAAGGATTTATATTTTATTTAATAACAAAAGGTCGTTCTGATCCTGGACATCTGCATGGTAGGCTACAACGTGATATAATATAATTTAATAATATTGTTAAGGAGTTCACAGGAGGTGTGTTCATATAAGTACCGATTTCAGCAGAGCACTCATCCAGCGTTTGACCCGTGCCAGTAGCTCATCCTCCCTGTCATCAATCTTCTGCAGGTGGGTGTCGTGAGAAGCACTGACTGCATTGGTCACTGTGTCTTTATCTACCAAGAGCTACAGGGCAGCATAGGAAATGAGGACGAAGGATCAGTCAATACTAAAACTAAGTGTCTGGCATATAGTTACGATGGCTTTTGACTTCTTAATTATTCATAATTATACACAAATTAAGTGATCATGAAGACAGTTTTCCACTGACCGTTGCCAGATCATCTGGTATTTCCTCCTCTAGCTCGCTTTTGACCACCTTCTCCAGTGTTGCCAAGGCAATCACAAGCTGTTGTTCATGGTACCGGTTCTCCAGGTCTCGACAGGTGTCAGAGTTAAAAAAGTCTTACCCTTAAAAGAAACCCCTTTTTTTTTTTTTTTTTTTGCTTTGTTGGACAAAGGATACTTTGATCTCTGCATCAGGATCCTCAGCAAACATGCTGTCGAAAAGTTGAGGTCCATTTAAGAACTCCACGAATGCGTCCTGTGAAAGAAGGAAGCAATATTTATTCACTACTGTCAAGAAGAGTATAAAGTTTGTATGTCCAGTAGAAAGAAGATTTTAATACAGTGCAGCATTTTAAACACTGTAGTGTAAATCTGACTTATTGAACCTTGAGCATTTAAGATCAGTGTTCTTGTACTTGAATGAGATGGATGGCATGGTGATGTTGGTTACCTTGTGTAGTTGAAGCTCCTTGTCTGTGATCTACATATAAAGTGATACAAGAAGCAAAAAATATGAATTATGAACAGAACATTAGGACAAATGTTAGCAATCCCTCACTTGTGAAAAAGAAGCATGTTTAAATGTATTGAATGTGCACTTGTATGTGTAATTCGAATCTCATATATTTTACAAAACTCTACTTGCAGATAATATAACATGAATGCACTTAATGAGAGTTCACTTTCATGAATGTTTCTTAAGTAAACTTTTAAAAAGTGCACTTTGCAATAATGTAAAATGAAAACTTTGAAGTTCATTTTAAAACATTTTATTGGTCATGCTTTAAATAAGTACGCTTATTTTGATGTATTGACTAACGTTTTAAAGCTCAAGTAAAGTACTTGATTATAATTTAAACTGTAGTGTGTTATTCAATATTATAGTTAATATATTTTAAATGTACTAAATTGCAACTTCATCATTAAGTTTGTAATTACAAATATATTTAAATGCGTTTTTCAATAGAAATTACATTAAAGTATATTTTAATTTACACTCTTAAAAATAAAGGTTCTTTATTGGCATCGATGGTTCCATGAAGAAACTTTAACATCCACGCAACCTTTCCATTCCACAAAAGGTTCATTATAGTAGAAAAAGGTTCTTTAGATTTTAAAATGTTCTTTATACTATAAGAAAAAATAATGGTTATTTTTAAGAGCTGATCACTTACAGGTTCTCGCTGCAAAAAACAAAAACTTTATTTTAATGAGTGTTAATGCTCGGCAGTTTATTCTGCAGTAAACCTGAACCCTATTTAAAAGAAAATAGAAGTAATTATGAAATTGCATAAAGATCTATGCCTGGTTTCACAGACAGGGTTTAGATTAAGCCAGGATTAGGCCTTAGACGTTCCTTATAAAACAAAATAAAAAAACATTACTGGTGTGCATCTTGAGACAAAACAATGGCACTGACATATTTTAAGATATATCAGTGCAAGTTGCTTTCAGTTAAAAAAGCTCAAACATGCATTTTAGTCTGGGACTAGCTTAAACCTTGTCTGTGAAATTGGGCAATAAATCAGAAAAGTTCAGCTAATTTCATTTATCATAGATTTACATTTTAAATTTAAATTGCAATTAAGTGTCAGAAAACATTACATTCAGTTTGCACTTAAATATTTTATTCTAAAGTATAATATTTCCATAATAGGTCCTCTTTTTAAAAGTGTGCTAGTGCACGTCTCTTTCACAAGTGGTCAGCTGAAAAACCAAGCAACTGCAATTATATGCAGCCGCGGATGTATGAGAAATGACTTATTAATGTCTCACTAACCGTTGGTTGTTCCAGCAGTCTGTAGTCCAGATAGACCAGGTCTGGGAGATATGCCGCCACAAATTTCTTAAAGTCCTCCTCGTCACAGATGGGATTTCCCGCAAGGTTGAGAGTGTGCAGATTCTTAAACTGTCTGAGGTACAGCACCTGCAGGGTCAGATATGATTTCCTTCAGCTTTATGTTTGAGTGACACTCATGAATTGGAATATTGGAAATTAATTAGTGGATGGCTGCATATTTTGGAGTCAGACTCATTTTCATCCTTCTGGGATTCCACATTTTCTAAAAATGTATCATCTAAAATATAGTTGGCTTACATTATCCACTTGAGCAATGCTATTGTTTCCAATAGAGAGGATGTTCAGGTTCTGCAGCGCATCCAGATTTTCAATGACAGAAATCCGGTTGTTGAACAAACTCAAGTCCTCAAGTTTCACAAGAGAGTCCAGTCCTTCAATCACTTCAATATTATTGAATGACAAATCTAAGGAATATAAGAATTCTGGGTTAGTATTTGGAGATACTCCGGATATGTTTTTGATATCAGTCGGACAGTCTGTACTCACCCAGCCAGATCAGATTAGTAAGGTTTTCTAACCCTTCAATCCTCTCAATAACATTATTATTCAGCTGAAGAGTTGTTAGAGAGGGGAAATGCCACGGGTGGGGAATCTTTAGGATGTCTACAAAAAACATAAATATTATATTAATTATATTTTTCAATAAATAAATAAATATATGCTATTTTTTATACAATGAACTGTTATTGAAATTAGGCCTATACCAATCATGATAATGAAAATGAATGAAATCAAATAAAAATCCTGTCATTAATTACTCACCTTCATGTCGTTCCAAACCGTTCATGTTCGAAACACAAATGAAGACCTTTTTGATGAAATCTGAGAGATTTCTGTCCCTACTTTGACAGCTACGCAACTATCACTTTAATGTTTCAAAAAGTTCACAGAGCAAGAGAATGAACCTCATTGGTTCTATCAGAAGCTCAAACATGCTGCGTAACACGAGAATGAACCTCGCTTGAGCGAACAAGCTTGAGCTTCAGTTTACCACAACTGATGTGCGAGTTAATAAATGTTTATATGTGAATGAAAGCCTAAATTAAATTTGTTCATCATATAATGCGATCGTGTCTTTTCAGAAAATGTATTGGACTAAACCGCTCAATTCATATGGATTAGTTTTACAATCTCTTTATGAACTTTTTAAAGTGTCAAAGTGGTAGGCCTAGTTGCGTAGACGTTCAATAGACCCTTTTACTGTTTGTACACAATGATGACGTATGCGCGCGGATATTGGCAACGGAAGTATGGCGAGAATCAGCAGCGTGTCAAGCTACGCGAGCGGATTAAACAACAGACGCGAGCATTTTTTATTATGTCCTCGCTCCAATCAACACGTTTAATCGCCTGCAGCCACTCTTCTGAAACGGCCGTGATCCTGTCGGAATAATATAAAACTTAAGCCCCTTGGTGGAATATCGATTAGTGCAACCGTAAACGCAACAACCAGACATTTTGATGCTGGGAAACCGTTTTGATAAACTTTCGGAGTTGCTAACACGTTAGAGCCAGTGGAGAAAAACACCACTTCCGTTGCCAAAATGCGCGCGCAACTATTTGATCACGTGTAAAAGGGTCTATGGAGGGACAGAAATCGCTCAGATTTCATCAAAAAGATCTTCATTTGTGTTTCGAACGTGAACAAAACTCTTATGGGTTTGAAACGACATGAGGGTGAGTAAATGATGACAGAATTTTTTTTTTTTTGTGAACTGTACCTTTAACACTGATTAAAAAACATTATATGTGTGAGAGTGGGGATGTATTTTACTTGTCATGAAAATAATGTCTAAATAAATAAAGTGGGTTTCACTTTTTCAATAATTCAAAATATATTCTTATTTTTCTCTTGATTTTGGGGGTGAAATATGTCCCAGGAAAGTTTTCATGAGATTCACCCAGAATAAAATAAAAAATCAATCAAAAATGTTTAATTTTACATTAAAATGAATTTAATTACGGTTCTTACTTCTGAAGTCCATCCGCAGATGATACACCCCCTCTGGGTGGGCTAAGGCTATTTGTCCAGCTGGTCCTTGAGGTCCCTGTTCAACAACTGCTTGTTGTAGCATCTCCTCATCCATTAACGTTACTTTGGGTTTATCCTGTTCTCTGCTCATTTTCCAACGCTTCTGATTTTATTTTATTATACCTTTATTTAACCAGGGAAGAAAATCACATTGAGATAAGATATTTCATTTACAAGTGAGCCCTGGCCAAGGTAGCAGCACACAGTAAACATAATAAAAACAAAGTAAAATTAAGTACATAAAACGTCTCGGTTACATATGGTAACCCTCGTTCCCTGAGGGAGGGAACGGAGACGTACGTCGTGGTGAACGACGAATAGGAATCTCGCTAGAGAGGCCAATCTACTTCGAGTGAAACTAAAACAAGCCAATACACATTGGCGTGCAATCATTTGCATCAGCTGCACAGCCTCGCAGCGCGGGTATTTAACGAGCAGCTGGTGTGATTGCACTTCAGTTTTTTGCTGAGGAGCCAAGCCTGAAAAGCTGGTCGCCCCGGCGGGTAGCAGCAGATGTGGCGACGGGACGTACGTCTCCGTTCCCTCCCTCAGGGAACGAGGGTTACCATATGTAACCGAGACGTTCCCTATCGTCCGGTCACTACGACGTACGTCGTGGTGAACGACGAATAGGAATCCCTAGCAAAGCGCCACAGCTGCTGCACCCCATCCAGCGCCCCGTGTAAGCCTCCTCACCTTCTTGCCTGGAAGGACGATAGGAGAGGGCTTACACCGAGAGTATCCGTCACTGTTGTTCCGTTATAACCCATACAGTGAGATTATTGGATAACACTGGGAAAGCGTGCCCGATCTGAGGGAGGGGAACGCTGCGGGAGCCACATTCTTAAGAAGAGTTATGTGGGAATAGACATATGGACTAACCCGAGGGTTGTACTGCATATGAATAATGGGTGACTTAGCCCAAGGGAAAGACACGGGCTTCCGTTTAGGAGCAGCCGTGGAGAATATACACATATGGGATCCCCGTAGGGTCACACATATGGGACCCAGCCTAGACCCGGATCTCAAGGATTCAGCGGATAAAGGCCTGGCACTGGACGCTCCGCCATGTCCGTGCCGAGGGTGTTGGAGGACTCAACAGGTTCGACTCTGGAGCAATAAGGATGCACAGTAGGATGCAGCAAGCCGACATAGCCGGTACTCACAGTGCTTCTACCCGTTTAGGGTGAGAACACGGGAGGACACAGGCTCTACACGTAGGCTATAGAATCTAGCGAACGTGTTAGGTGTCGCCCAGCCCGCAGCTCTACAGATATCTGTTAGCGAGGAGCCACGTGCCAGCGCCCAGGAGGATGCAACGCCTCTCGTGGAGTGTGCATGCAACCTGAGCGGGCAGGGCACGCCTTGAGCTTGGTAAGCCAAGGCGATGGCATCCACTATCCAGTGGGCCATCCTCTGCTTGGAGACAGCCTTTCCCTTCTGCTGGCCTCCGTAACAGACAAAGAGCTGGTCTGAGGTCCTGATGCTTTGAGTTCTGTCCACGTACATACGCAGAGCGCGAACGGGACAGAGCAAAGCCAGGGCTGGGTCTGCCTCCTCCAGGGGCAGCGCTTGCAGGTTCACTACCTGATCTCTAAAGGGAGTGGTAGGAACCTTGGGCACATAGCCAGGCCGGGGTCTCAGTACAACATGGTTGTCACCCGGCCCGAACTCTAGGCACGATTCGTCGACCGAAAATGCTTGCAGGTCCCCTACCCTCTTGATCGAAGCCAGTGCAATCAGCAGCAAAGTCTTCAAGGAGAGAAGCTTTAAGTCTGCTGACTGCAAAGGCTCAAAGGGAGCATCCTGAAGTGCTCGGAGCACCAGGGAAAGGTCCCAAGAGGGTATGGAGGGGGGACGAGGAGGATTTAATCGTCTCGCCCCCCTAAGGAACCTGACGACCAGGTCGTGCTTCCCAACTGTTTTGCCATCTATGTGGTCATGATATGCTGAAATAGCAGCAGCATGTACTTTAAGGGTGGAGGGAGACAGCCTTCGCTCCAACCCTTGCTGCAAGAAGGAAAGCACTGACCCTATCGAACATCTTCGGGGGTCCTCTCTACGGGAGGAACACCACTCGACGAACAGGTTCCACTTCAAGGCGTACGCACGTCTCGTAGACGGCGCTCGCGCAGAAGTGATGGTGTTAAGTACCTCTGGGGGTAAGTCACCTAGAACCTCCGCGTCCCGTCCAGGGACCAGACATGGAGTTTCCAGAGGTCCGGACGCGGGTGCCATAGGGTGCCCCGTCTCTGAGTCAGAAGATCCTTCCTCAGAGGAATGGGCCAGGGAGGGACTGTCACGAGGAGCATGAGTTCTGGGAACCAAGTCCGGGTGGGCCAATAGGGAGCCACCAGAAGGACCTGCTCCTCGTCCTCCCTGACTTTGCACAGGGTCTGTGCAAGTAGGCTCACTGGGGGAAATGCATATTTGCAGAGGCCCCGGGGCCAGCTGTGAGCCAGTGCGTCCGTGCCGAGTGTTCCCTCGGTCAGGGAGTAAAACAGCTGGCAGTGGGAGGTCTCTGAGGAGGCAAACAGGTCTACCTGAGCCTCCCCGAACTCTCTCCAGATCAGCTGAACCACCTGGGGGTGGAGTCGCCATTCTCCCGGGAGCACAGCTCGTGATAGCTCGTCGGCCACACGGTTGAGCACACCGGGGACATACATGGCTCGAAGCGACCTCAGACGCTTCTGACTCCAAAGGAGGAGATGGCGGGCGAGTTGCGACATGCGACGGGAGCGTAGACCACCTTGACGGTTGATGTACGCAACGGTCGCAGTGTTGTCCGTACGGACCAGCACGTCTCTGCCCTGTAGCGGCCTTTTTAGGCGGCTCAGAGCGAGACGAACTGCTAGCAACTCGAGGCAGTTGATGTGCCAGTGCAGTTGGGGGCCCGTCCACACCCCTGACACTGCATGCCCGTTGTACGTGGCACCCCAGCCGGTGGCAGAGGCATCTGTGAATACCACAGCATGCCTGGACACCTGTTCCAAGGGGACTCCTGCCCGAAGGAACGAGGGGTCTGACCAAGGGCTGAAGGTCTGGCGGCACGCCGGTGTGATTGCCACCCGGTGAGTGCCGTGATGCCACGCCCATCTCGGGACTCGGCCGTGAAGCCAGTGCTGAAGCGGTCTCATATGGAGCAGCCCGAGCGGAGTTACCGCTGCTGCCGCTGCCATATGCCCCAGGAGCCTCTGAAAACATTTCAGTGGGACCGCCGTCCTGCCTTTGAACGAGTTCAAGCAGTTCAGCACCGACTGAGCGCGTTGCTCTGTGAGGCGCGCTGTCTGTGCGACCGAATCCAACTCCATACCGAGATAAGAGATCCTCTGCACGGGGGCGAGTTTGCTCTTCTCCCAGTTGACCTGAAGGCCCAGCTGGCTGAGGTGCCTGAGCACGAGGTCCCTGTGTTCGCATAACTGTTCTCGAGAGTGTGCCAGTATGAGCCAATCGTCGAGATAGTTGAGAATGCGAACGCCCTGTTCTCTCATGGGAACAAGGGCCCCCTCCGTGACTTTCGTGAAGACACGGGGGGACAGGGCCAGCCCGAAGGGCAGGACCTTGTACTGATATGCTCGACCCTCGAATGCAAAGCGCAGAAACGGCCTGTGTCGAGGAAGAATCGAGACATGAAAGTACGCGTCCTTCAGGTCGATCGCTGCGAACCAATCTTGGGGACGGATGCATTCGAAAATGCGTTTCTGCGTAAGCATTTTGAACGGTAGCTTGTGAAGGCTCCGATTCAAAACTCGCAGGTCCAAGATCGGTCGTAACCCACCTCCTTTCTTGGGTACAATGAAGTAGGGACTGTAGTGCCCTGACCTCATATCGGCTGGAGGGACCGGCTCTATCGCATCCTTTGCCAGTAGGACTGCGATCTCCGCACGCAAGACATGGGCATCGGCTGCTCTCACTGTAGTGGAGTGGATGGCCCGAAACTTGGGGGGACGCCGGGCGAACTGAATCGCATAGCCGAGCCTGATGGTCCGAATGAGCCAGCGAGACGGACTGGGGAGCGCTAACCAGGCTCGCAGAGACCGTACAAGCGGGACCAAAGGGACCGTAGGCGTACCCGGAGTGGGGCAGCGAGGTGGAACACAGGGGCTCGACTCGGGAGGCTCTCTCTGGGAGGCAGCCCGTAGCGGAGTCTGAGTGTGCTGTGCAACACTTACCTGATTCCACGAGGCCGGAGGTGCAGGAGGCGGCTTGGTTGCGTCCTCGAACTGCACACTGCTGCCTGCTGGCGATAGAAGAGGCGGATGAGAGTGGTGAGGATTCTCTCCCCCCACTGCTCTCCGGGCCCTCTTCGGACCCAGAGATGTAAGAAACTGCTCTTTTATTGAAAATTTGGGTACCGCTGGTTTTGAGGCCAGCGGCGGAACAAAAACAAAAGGAAAACAAGGATTTTCCACCCGGCCCTCTTCCGGGGGATGGAGCGATGCGGTCATCGTCTCCTGGAGAGCAGTCCCTGCCATCTCTGGGTCGCCCGTCCTAGGGCCGCTTGCTCCTGGCTTTGCCGCCCTTCTTAGCGGGGTCCTGGACGGGCGGGGCGGCCCGCCTGCGACTGGCTCCACGGCGCCGTTTAGATGGAGGCTGCTGCGGCGGCGCGGGAGCAGGGGCAGACGCAGGAGGCCGCCCTCGGCGACGAGCAGACTGAGGGGCCGCAGGCGGTGGGGTGGGAGCAGCAGCTGGCCGTCGCGGCAGGATGTGTCTGATGGCCTCAGTCTGCTTTTGTACAGCCGAGAACTGCTGGGCGAAGTTCTCGACCGCGTCGCCGAAGAGGCCGGTCTGGGACACGGGGGAGTTAAGGAACCGGAGCTTGTCGGTCTCCCTCATGTCGGCCAGACACAGCCAGAGATGGCGTTCCTGGACCACCATGGTGGACATCGCACGACCCACCGACCGCGCGGTCACCTTCGTCGCACGAAGCGCGAGGTCCGTCGCGATACGAAGTTCCTGAAGAACTTGGGGATCGTGACCACCCTCGTGCAGGTCCTTCAGTGCCTTGGCCTGATGGACCTGCAGCAACGCCATAGCGTGCATGGCAGAGGCGGCTTCCCCACAGGCCTTGTAAGCCTTGCCGGTTAAATCCGACGAGTACTTACAGGCCCGGGAAGGAAGACACGGTTCTCCACGCCAAGTGGAGTTAGGGCACAGTTGCATCGCAACGGCCCGTTCCACTGGCGGGATACGCGTGTATCCCTTAGCCGCCCCGCCATCAAGGGTGGTGAGGGAGGAGGAACCACTGGGACGGTTTCTGGCAGTGAAAGGTGCCGTCCATGTCCCCGTAAGCTCCTCATGCACTTCCGGGAAGAAAGGCACTGGGGTGGGTTGCTGAGAACCAGCACGCGCCACCCCGAGATACCAATCGTCCAACCTCGAGGGTTCGGGACACGGTGGAGGATTCCACACGAGCCCGACCCCTTTGGCGGCCCGGGAAAGCATGGCCATCATCTCCGGGTCCGTCTCAGGCACCGCTGGCACACCCGAAGGAGGCAGCGGTGCCGAGTCGTCGTCCGCAGAGAGGTCTGACCCACCCTCCGATGCAGCGATCGACATCTGGTCTTCAGGGGGAGCCCCAAAGGAGACAACCGGTACACACCGCGAGGATGGTCCAGCTTTCTCCAATGGGGGCTCCACTGGCTGCGGAGCGTGAGAGGGGTGAGGGTTCCTAGGGGGTTGGTTCCCCGAAGGAGACGCGCTCACCGTAATCCTCAGGTCACCCGTGTCACTGCCCGAAGCAACCCTCTGAGGAGGATTGGATCGAGGCAGAGGCACGGGGACTCCGCCCCTTTGCAGGAACGTGAGTCTCGACCGCAGCTCCGCGATGGTCATCTTCCCACAATGGGTACATGACTCATCCACCAACGCTGCCTCAGCGTGTTTAATGCCCAGACACACGAGGCAGCGTTGGTGACCATCCCGTGAACCCAGGTAACGACCGCATCCAGAAACACACAGATAGAAAGTCATCTTTAAAAAGACGCTCTCTATCTGTGTAAGCTCTTTTAGGGACTGCTCTCACTGGTGCTGAAACACGCAGGGGAACAGTCACTGCGAACACAGACAGGAATGTGCACCTGTCTGTGCGCTGTCTCTCTCTTACCAGCTGTTAGAACAGCCTTTGAGCGCTCTAATGGCGCACCTTACCAGCTGTTATAACAGCTTTTTTTGTTTGCTCAGTATGTAAAACAAAAAAAGACAGAGAAGGTAAAGAGAGAGAAAGAAGACTGCTCGCGCTGCCGTGCTGTAACGCCCGCACCGGGAAGGAGAGGTCCGAAAAGGCTTGTCTTGTCACTCTGTTTGTAGAACGCATCGAAGTGCTTGGCTCCGAAGCAAAAAGCTGAAGTGCAATCACACCAGCTGCTCGTTAAATACCCGCGCTGCGAGGCTGCGCAGCTGATGCAAATGATTGCACGCCAATGTGTATTGGCTTGTTTTAGTTTCACTCGAAGTAGATTGGCCTCTCTAGCGAGATTCCTATTCGTCGTTCACCACGACGTACGTCGTAGTGACCGGACGATAGGGAACAATAGGCACAACATGATGACTGGACCCGTTTATTACCTGCAGTAACGGTGATTAGCAGTGCAATATTATCTAATATCAGGGGCGTCACTAGGCCCTTTTTAGGGGGGCTTCAGCCCCCCTAAACTTCTGCCCAGCCCCCCTAAAAAATATTTGATTAATAAATTTTTGATCGCTTCAGTCCCCTTTAAAAAAACTCATATGAAACGGCGGCAAGCTGCGTCAAGTTTCGGCTCCTCCCCTTATCTGAGTCTGCTTGGATTTTCAGCGCATTTTTCAATCTGCAGTGGCGCCGAGCAGAGCGAACATCAGAGAGTACAAGGTGTGTCGTGAGTGCATTTATTGATAGATTGCTATGATATTACATCTGCATCGGTGCAGTTCTTTGTCATAAATGCATTGCAGTTTACATAATGTAATGTTACTGGAGCATTGGGAGCAACACAGGACGGTTCGGTTTCTCATCCAATACCAATACGTTTCGCTGCGTTCACCTTCAGCCCTTATCACAGTGTGATAGTTGTTTTTTATTCCTACAAAAATGAAGCGATTAACACCCATGAAAACATACTTTAGAAAACGATCATGATTTATTTTAATTTACTTTTTAAACTTTAAAACATATTATTTTGTATTTCGGCATTACATTATGCTGCCATGCACAGAAATGATTTAAAGACACACATCATTGTCTGAAAGCACTAGATGGCCCAGAGAGAGAAACATCATTATTATTTTGGAGTTTTTTTGTTTTGTATTAATAAATATAGTTTTGTATTAAGTAATAATGAATCAGGAGGAGTGTACATACATATATTAGAGTAAGAGTAGAGTAAAGGGATTTGTGATTTTCTTTTAAGTACTTGATTTATAGAAGTGGCAAATTGATAATTCATGTTGTTATTTTTAATAAATAGAAATAAATATAGAACAGATTAATCATATTGCCAATAGACAGTTACATTAATACATGTTTAGCTGGTTAGTTAAATGATTTGAAATTAAATAGATTTTCACGGGGTGACTTGATGAATAACCAACCGTATTGTTGATTACAAAGGCTAAAAAGCTTAGAAAATAAAATAATTTATATTTCATTGTAGATGGACTTAGTTACCTAGCTTTCCTGGTAGCTTTGTCTGAGAAAATGATTCATAAATCAACCTATCAGTTGACCCTATGTTTACTTTCGTTACTGACAGACAAAAATAAAAAGCCTATATCAGTCAACGTTCAGCTTTAGGAGGGAAAAAGACAGAGCAAGAGAAAAACAAAGAGAAAAAGAGTGTGATGCTGATGAGGTGAGAAAAAAAAACAGCTGCCCGCACATTGTTTTAAAGCTATTGTCATCCAATTTTTTTGGCCTTCAAAACATCTTAAAATGCACATATGTAGATCAGAGAAATCAAAATTTTCTCGGGGGAGCATGCCCCCGAACACCCCTAAATACCTCACATTCGGTACCTCAGTGATTATAAAACCGTGCCATATGCATGTTATTGGATGAATGAATGAAACTAGTTAATAATGAGCATTAGACCATAAACTATCTTTTTTTTTTTTTTTTTTTACATCATACCCTCATTGGGGGCTGAGCCCCCCTAAAATGAAAATCCTAGAATCGCCCCTAATATTAATATTATCTAGTGCAATTGCAATCTTATTTTGCAGACCTGTCACTATAAAAGCAGTCAAAACACTGTATCAGTCACCTATTTCAAATGTTATTACTAAAAGCTCGTTCATTTGACAACAGACTTACCTGGAAATATATCGCTGAAGTACTGGTATGATGGACGCAAACACTGTTGCTCAGCAACCATAGACTACCGCCATGACGTCATCAACTTCCGGAGTTTTCAGGAGCTTTGAGGCGCTCTAATGAAATTAAAATACATTTTAGTAATAATACTCAGCCATATAACGTTAGTGATATTCTTCGAGTATTTAATTTGTAAGATTCTTCATGAAATGGAAAATCGAAGGAAATTTGTTCAATTTTTAGTATTAATACTAAAATGCCTCCGCTATTTCTAAACTAAATTTCGAAAAGCAAACATGTCCATAAATTCATGTTTTTATAACGTAGTTTCCATACGTTTTTGCTCATTAAGAGTATTTTGTAAATTAACTCTGCCGTGTTAAGACTTTGCCCATGATTGACAGCTTCCTCGATCAATAAATTAAAGGTTCCGCTTGTTTAAACCAATCAGACAGCTCTCTGGGCGGGGCTTATGCGCGCTTAATGGGTCAGCCTCTCACTCTCACCATCGGAGGATTGTTGTTGTCATCAAGATGGAGTTCTTGTTGGGGAATCCGTACAGCACTCCCGTTGGCCAGTGCATTGGTGAGTTAGCGGCTTATAGTAGCCTGTTCTTCAATGAAATATGTTTTAATAACTGTTAATGGACATGTTCGTCCATTGTTCGTGTTAAAAATGCTTGAAATGTGTGTAGCATCTTACAGGAGCGTAAACAGTCATCAGTTAGAACAGAGTCTATTGGGGGTGGGGGGGCAAACGGTCTGTTGAACTGGGCCCTCATTAAATTATGGATAAAAAAATAAGAAAAAAAATAGGCCTATTTGTGGAAAAAATATGTAATATTTGAGTTACATAAAAGCTTTTTTATTTGTATTCTTCCTAATTGTCCTTGAAATAGTGGCCAAGAACCTAGATAAAATAGAGGCCTGGGAGATTTTCTAAACAAATATAAAAAAAAAGGTGGTGACGGTGAAGCTGGAACTAGTAAAGTCAATGTAGAGCAAGGTAAGAAACAGCGCTGCCAACGTTTACGAGCCTTGTCAGGAGTTTTCCTGCGTTTCATTTTTTTTGGCGGCCAAATGTTTGTCCCGCTAAAGCCTTATTTGATCGGTAAGTGATGTAGAATAGAATGAGTGCTGCGCCTGACAGCCAGGGCGCTTAACGAGCAGAGAGAGAGAGAGAGCCCCGGCCGCGCGCGCACACTCTCACGTCTTCAAACAACACGTCGAGCGCTGTCTCCCTCGCGCATATTGATCAAAGTCAATTGACACGATAGTAAAAGGTCGGAAGACCACAGTTTCACGTGGAGCATTTGGAATTTTTTTCTCTTGAATTACCGCGGGGTGTGAATTGTACTAAAAAAAACGTTTCCTTATCTTCTCTAGATTGTCTCATGGGCTTCTGAACCGCTCTTCAGAAGTCTGACCCGTCACCTGGACCTGTTTGCCTTGGGAGACCCTACCAGGGGCATATAGGCCCCCGGACAACTTAGCTCCTAGGATCATTCGGGTACTCAAACCCCTCCACCAAGATAAGGGGGCAGTTCAAGGAGGAGTGTAAGAAAATTTTGTACATTTTAAAGTTAAATTCCTAAATCTGGCGCAAAGTTCAAAATTAAGAGCTCCAGCCCATATTCAGTGTGCAACTTGAACAAAGAAAAAGTCAGTGCATTGACTTGTACCTGAAATTTAAATGGGACTCAGACATCTTTTTAGTTGTGATATAGTGTCTCAGTCTACATTACTCTACATACTACTATGACTACTACTACTACTACTAATATTATTCCTATGACAGTAATATAGCCATTTCTGTCAGGACCACTATTGTCATATATGATTGACAATAAGCATACAATTTGGATTGGCGGTATGGTTCCGTTCTGGGCGAGAACTCCCTGCGCATCCATGCAGCCTAGCATGGATAAGAGCAGGGAGAGCAGCAATAACCCCCCTTGGGGTAAACAGAACAGAACCAACATGAATGTATTGCAGATATCATTAATTCAAGATTTTAAAGTACGACATAATTCGAGAATTTATTCTGATTCGAAGGGAATCAGAATGCCAAATCCTGACTGACGAGAGGAGGAGCTGGGGATGGAGGAGGGTTATTAGCTCCTGAGAAACGCGATAGTTGCTGATAATACTGAAGCAGCTTATATATGTATACGGTGATAGGCGTCGTATTCCTATAGGTAGATGTGGATCAGCTGATAGTCAGCTGATGCGAGCTTGACTAACGTGACCTGCCAGAACTAACGCTACGCTTGATATATTGTAAAACAAATGCACTGAAAAATAAATGAAACTTTCATAATTAGTTTAGTCTATTTCTGTACATGCAAGAGATAAACCTGTGAGCTTTTATTTTGGCGAAAAACAAAGTTTACAAACATCTCATTACAAATGTTGAAATGTTTGAAAGTAATATCTAATATAACCAATTGCATTTATTTTAATTTCAAACATCGCAACAGACCTTTCAGATCACTCAATTTGAAATGTATAATAAATGTATATTTATATTAATACACATTGATCTATACAGTACATGCAAAAAAGTATGATATTTATACTATATTTATAGATGTATATTATCTCTATGTTTGATGTTGCTGCAGGGTGTTGTTCCGTATGAACACATTTTGTCAAGTGAAGTGAACTCTAACAGATACCCCGTGCTCAGGGAATAGTGAGCAGTGAACACTACGTAGGGAAACCCTGTGGATTTGAGTTCTAGACGTGGTCCTGTGTCTGGAACTCATAATTGAGTTTGCGTCAGTATTTGAGTCGGCCGCTGATCCGTGTGTGATTTGTTTCTCACAGAAAAAGCCACAGATGGCTCCCTGCAGAATGAAGACTGGACACTCAACATGGAGATCTGTGACATCATTAATGAGACCGAGGAAGGGTGAGAGACCAACACACACACATAAACACATGCGCACAGATCTTGCTGATGACTCACAGTGACTCTCATGGACTCATTCAGAGCAGACTGACTGGGAATGTGCTGTCGTAGCGTCTCCAGCAGTAATGGGTTCTCACAGTTCCTCTTAGACCGTTTACAGCTGACGTTGAAAAGCATAAAACGTCTGAATTTCTTTGAAAGAAGAATGTTTACAACTAGTTTTATCTGCACAGTGAAATTCAGTGCGATCCAAAACTATTGTCTTTCATTTGATGTAGGGATGCACGATACATCTGCCACCATATCGTATCGGCCGATATATGTTCATTTTTAAAGTTATCGATATCGGCCCAATAAGAAAATTTGGCCAATGTATTAAAGCCGATAAATATTCCTTCAGCTGTGCACTGTTGTGATGGTTTTCAATTGCTTGAAATATGATTTGAATCACTTCAAAAAAGGAAAATACAGTTAAGTGCAACGTGCAGTGCAAGTCTGTCATATAGGCTACAATTATAATGAGAACATGCTGGGGCACTGCCTCCAAACGGGGTGGCCGCCAGTGACCAAAAAAAAAAAAAGAGCTAAATTCTACAGTATATTACGTAAATCCTATTGATTTTTTTTTTTTTTTTAACTTGAATAAAGTTACTTTATAATATTTTGGGGATATTTTGGGGATATTTAATTAAATTTTATCAATCAATAAATTCCTCTTGAAACAAACTTTGTTGTATTATTTTAATTTAATACTGTGAAGCTGCTTTGATACAATCTGTATTGTGAAAAGCGCTATACAAATAAACTTGACTTGACTTGACTTACTTGTAAACAAATGTAGTAATAAAGCACATTTTGATTCATTTAGTTTTTTGTCATCCCTGTATATATCCATTAAGTTAAATTTGAGAGCCAGTGTTTATTATTTTTTGTGTTTTCATAAAACTAACAAGTTTATAAAATATATATTTTTTTTTTAATAATGAGCAATTTTAAAATCCCAGAAGCAGAAACGATGTCAATTATTTTCTTTTAATAAGTAGTGTGGCCATTACAATATACAGTAGTTTTATTCACAATCTCTTTCAAATAATAATAAATAAATAAACAAAAAAATAAGTAATACAAAAAACATTTTACTAACATTGTCACTAACATTTTAGTAACTAAACTGAATTTTATTAGGTTTAGTGACAACATGTTACAATGTTTACATGGTGGAATTTCTGGTAAGCTACGCTTTTTTATTATTTCAATTCAATTCAATTCAGTTATTGTGATTTGATTTAATATTGACTCATTTGGATAAATATTAGGTAGGCTACACAAGATAGGCGTTATTTTTCCTCAAGAAAAAAACAACTCACCTAATGCTGTAAACATACTGCCCTATCAGCTGGTAGTAGGCTATTATTTAAGGTTAAAAATAACTCAAATTAAATATAATGCGTTTTTTTATTATTATTATAATAACAACTTTATTTAATGATATAAGTAAAAATATAATAAATATGTAATATAGAACACATATTTAGCTAAATACTCTCTATAGCTATTTTTTTTTTCTTGCCAACTATGTGCTATAGCCTATATTATGTTCATTAAATGGCTTTCCTGAGGTAAATGTGACAATTGTTCTGCTATGTTGTTGACCTCTTCACGCTGATGAAAAACACTGATTGGTCGATATTATGTATGAGGAATATACATTTCGGTAAGCTGTACTGTATCTTTCAGTGTTCATTCAAGTTTTTTTACTATTAGCTATTACTATCTGTCACGTAACATTTACAAGCGCCAAAACGGTATTTATTGTTTGAATTTCGTAATAAAATTGACAGAATCTGAGAGCTGAGATTTTTGTATATCATAAGTAACTGTTCTGTCTAGTGTGTCGGTCTCCGTGTCCTCTTTGCTTCACGATTTTTCTGTGCGTGAGAAAATGGTTGTGTGGCGTGAGAGAGTATGAAAATTGCGTGTCTCACGGTGAATGCGTGAGAGTTGGCAGCAGCACTGTAAAAACAGTAGCAGAAATAGAGGAAAACAGTCGAAAAAGGCAGACCTCAACTAAAACAGCTGGAACTAAAACTTCTGTTTCGGTGGTGACTGGCAGCTCTTTGTTTGGTCTCTTGATTGATAAAGTAAAAGTTCAAGTCTGCGACGACCGTTGTTTATCTGGCGCTGCACTTCTTTGAAGCAAACTTCAGTAGAGTCTATAAAACTGATTGGTCGTAAAATGAACCAATCACAAGACATCTTATAGGGGGGCCACCTGGGGTGGCCAATCGAATTTCAGGGGGGGCCGGTGCCCCCCCTGGCCACCACGTAGACCCGCCCCTGGCTTGTGGTGATTGGAGAGCAAACAGGATTTGAAAAAATGATATCCGCTTCCAGAATGAACAAGACCATGTGGTGTTTTTGAAGGATCAAAGTTTTGTGTAAGTGGAGCGTTTGTTATTGTTTCACCTTTGGTATCGCAGTCGACAAGTGTGAACATTTCTAATAGTCCACCATATATACCTAATGCATGCATTGAAAATGAACTGCAGAGGTTCAGGAAAATAGTAAGTGGAATGACTTTAATTCCACTCGGGTGTAAAAAGGAAGCCTTAAAACATGTGCTGTCATTTAGGCGGCAGCTGTTTATGGTTTTAGAATCGCCGGCGTTAGATATCTCGTTTCGGGTTAGACATGAAGACAAATCATGATCTATGCGAACACCAATCATTTGAAATGCTTCAAGTGTGGTAATATCGGACATAAAAAAATGGAATGCCCGCAGAAAACACAAGTTGAAGACGATATCAACAAAACACATGAAAGTGAACAGGCGGTCGATGGTGAAGTAGGCCTAGTAGAGAATGTGGATAAAAGTCAAGTCAAGTCATCTTCATTTATATAGTGCTTTTAACAATGTAGATTTTGTCACTTCGGGGTAGGTACGCGAAACAAATTTTCCCGACAACGCTTTATCTGAAGAGTGGTAAAGGGATCCTCCATAGGGAGAGACTAGTTGGCACTTCATCGCTGCGTTGTCATCGGGTCCAGGCAAAGGTCCTCGTCAGGTCTGGATCCGGCAGGCTGCGGGAAAACCTCGGGATAAACAAAGACACTAAAATTAGCGTAGATGCCATTCTCCTTATGATGTAACGAGTACATCAGGATTTATGGGAAGTGTTCCCGGTTCCGGCTGATCTAATCTATGCAGCCTAACATTGAATTATAGAAGTCTATAATGTATTATGTGAATGCTAGGTCAAAGAGATGTGTTTTTAGTCCAGCTTTGAACTGACAGAGTGTGTCTGCTTCCCGGACAATGTTAGGAAGACTGTTCCAAAGTTTTGGTGCTAAATAGGAAAAGGATCTACCGCCAGCAGCTGATTTTGATATTCTAGGTATTATTGTCATAATTCAGGGGCGGAAGCAATATGCAAGTAAACTCCTTTATTGTTGGTCAGAAGACACAGCAAAAACACACGGGTGGGCTGGTGGCGCAGGGACTTGATGGTCAGCGTGGAGGTGAAGACAGGTGACGGTGAATCCAGTGAAGTGAACATCCAACACGACGAACACCACGAAAACACCGAACAGGACACGATCTGGAACTGGAATAGGAACAGGAACTGGAACCGGAAGAGCAGACGACGACAACACACTGAGGACACCAAAACCAACGATCTGACAGGGAAAGGAGAGTGCGATGAGTTTATATAGCAGAGATGATTGATGGTAGCTGATGAGGGGAATGAGATCAGGTGGAGTGCTGATCAACTGAACGAGCAGCCACGCCCACTCACACACACCCACACACACAAAACAACAAATACACGAGACACGAAGAAACCAGTGAATTCATGAACCGTGACAGTACCCCCTCTCCTAGGAACGCCTCCTGGCGTCCCCAGACTCCCTTACCTGTCGATTGTAATCATCGATAAGAGAGTGATCCAGGATGTCTCTGGCAGGAACCCAACTCCTCTCCTCCGGACCGTAACCCTCCCAGTCCACCAAGTACTGGAATCCGCGTCCCCTCCGCCTTGAGTCCAGAATGCGATTAACCGAATACGTAGGTTCCCCTTCTACGAGACGCGGCGGGGGGGGAACCGGGACGGGCGGATTAAACTGAGAACGAAACACAGGCTTGATTTTGGAAACATGGAAGACGGAATGAATCCTCCTGTACACTGGAGGGAGTTTGAGGCGGACTGCCACCGGGCTAATGATCTTGGTGACAGTGAATGGGCCAATAAATTTGGGAGCTAGCTTATTAGAGACGGAGCGGAGAGGAATGTTCTTAGTAGAAAGCCACACTTTTTGACCAACGACGTATACGGGAGGCTTAGACCGGTGGCGATCGGCTTTAGCCTTGGTGCGCACTCCCGCTTGGAGTAGAGTCTCGCGGGCTCTAGTCCAAGTGTGGCGACACCTCTGGACAAAGGCGTGAGCGGAGGGGACCGCGACTTCGGATTCCAGACTAGGAAAAATTGGTGGCTGGTAACCTAGACTACACTTAAACGGCGATAGGCCCGTAGATGATACTGGTAACGAATTGTGGGCGTACTCCACCATTGACAGTCGTTGGCTCCATGAGGAAGGATTCTTGGAGACCAAACATCGCAACGTTCTCTCCAAATCCTGGTTGGCTCTCTCAGTTTGGCCATTGCTCTGGGGATGAAACCCTGAGGACAGACTAACAGTCGCACCCAGTAATCTACAAAATTCTTGCCAAAATTTGGACACAAATTGGGGTCCTCTGTCGGAGACCACGTCTGTCGGGAGGCCATGTAGCCGAAAGACGTGGTCAACGACTGTTACCGCTGTCTCCTTGGCTGAGGGTAATTTGGGCAAGGGAATGAAATGGACCGCCTTCGAGAATCGGTCCACCACGGTCAAAACTACCGTGTTACCCTGAGAGGGTGGGAGGGCGGTGATAAAATCTAGAGCGATGTGGGACCAGGGTCTCGAAGGGATCGGCAGCGGTTGAAGGAGCCCATCTGGGGGTCGATTGGAAGTCTTACCAGTGGCACAAACTGAGCAAGCCAAAACAAAACTGTGAACGTCACGAGCCATACATGGCCACCAAAATCGTTGCTTAACTAAAGACGTGGTACGACTGACTCCTGGATGACAAGCCACATTGGAACAATGACCCCACTGAATGACGTTGGACCGTAATTGCTCTGGCACAAATAACCGGTTCGGTGGACAACCGGGCGGAGGCGTTACCCCTTCTAAGGCCGTTCTGACCTTCGATTCGACCTCCCATGAGAGTGTGGAGACAATTAGGGACTCCGGAAAAATGCACTCGGGAGTAGACGGGCGATCGGAATGGTCAAAAATACGTGACAAAGAATCGGGCTTGATGTTTTTGGAGCCCGGGCGGTACGAGAGAGTAAAGTCAAAACGTCCGAAAAAAAGTGCCCACCGAGCCTGCCTAGAGTTCAATCTTTTAGCGGTTCTAATGTATTCCAGATTCTTATGATCAGTCCATACGATAAAAGGTACCCCCGACCCTTCTAACCAGTGACGCCACTCTTCCAATGCTAACTTGACTGCCAACAACTCTCTGTTACCAATATCATAATTACGTTCGGCAGGGGACAAACGATGAGACAAAAACGCGCACGGATGCATTCTGTCGTCTGTAGGAGAACGTTGGGATAACACTGCACCTACCCCCACCTCTGACGCGTCGACCTCCACCATGAACTGACGTGATGGATCAGGGGTAACTAGGATGGGGGCTGAAACAAAGCGGCCTTTCAGTTTGGCAAACGCAGCCTCGGCTGCGTCTGACCACCTGAACGTAGTTCTGGGGGAGGTCAAGGCGGTCAGAGGTGAGGCTAGTTGGCTGAAATTGCGAATGAACCGCCGGTAAAAATTGGCGAACCCCAGAAACCTCTGTAGGGCCTTACGGGAATCCGGACTTGGCCAATCCACCACAGCCTTAACCTTCTCAGGATCCATACGCATCCCCTCAGACGACACAATGTACCCTAAGAAAGGAACAGACTGTGCATGAAAAGCGCATTTCTCCGCCTTGACAAAAAGACCATTCTCTAACAACCTCTGAAGCACTCGTCTGACGTGCTGAACATGTTCCTGGAGAGACGAAGAAAAAATCAATATGTCATCCAGGTAGACATAAATGAACTGATCGACCATGTCTCTCAGCACGTCATTGACGAGTGCCTGGAAGACTGCTGGACTATTGGACAGCCCAAAAGGCATAACCAAATATTCAAAGTGCCCCCTGGGGGTGTTAAACGCAGTCTTCCATTCATCCCCCTTCCTGATGCGGACCAAATGATAAGCGTTACGTAAGTCCAGTTTTGTGAAGACCGACGCTCCCTGCAACCTCTCGAAGGCTGAAGACATCAACGGCAAAGGATAAGTATTCTTTACCGTGATGTTATTCAGCCCTCGGTAATCAATGCAAGGTCGCAGAGAACCGTCCTTCTTCCCCACAAAAAAGAACCCCGCCCCTGCAGGAGAAGAGGAAGGTCGGATGAATTTGGATGCCAGAGAATCAGAAATATATTTCTCCATGGCCTCCCTCTCGGGAATAGATAGAGAGTAAAGCTTGCCTTTAGGCGGAGACGTACCTGGCAGTAGATCTATTGCACAGTCATAGGGACGATGCGGAGGGAGAGAAGCAGCCCGAGACTTACTGAACACTTCCTTCAGGTCCAGATACTCCGCGGGCACGTTTGATAAATCCACTGCCTCCTCCTGAAAAGCAGAAACAACAACAGACGGACAGGCAGACGCAAGACAGGACTCATGACAAAAACTGCTCCACTCCAACACTGATCTCTGCTGCCAGTCAATCTTGGGGTTATGCTTGATAAGCCAGGGGTGACCGAGAACGACAGGTGCAAGGGGCGAGTCCAGGATGTAAAATGAGGTAGTCTCTGTGTGATTGCCGGATACAGTGAGTGTAATGGGTCCAGTGGTGAATGCGATGGTGGGAAGGGCTTGACCATTGAGGGCGTGCACAGCAATGGAATGGGTGAGTGGTAACAGGGGAGCGTGAATCTTGTGAGCGAATGTGTAGTCCATGAAGTTACCTTCTGCCCCGGAATCCAAAAGTGCAAGACAGTCGTGAGTGTTGGCTGACCATCTAAGTCTTACCGGAAGGAGAGTAGATGTTGATGAGGTCTTCTCAGCGGAGATCCCACCCGACAGTAGCCTCAGATTTACTGCCGGGCTTGCCCTTTTACCGGGCAGTTGTAAGCGAAGTGACCAGCAGTCCCACAGTACAGGCAAAGGCCCTGGGATCTCCGCCTTTCCTTCTCCTCCCGGGAAAGCCGAGCTCGCCCGACCTGCATGGGCTCGTGATCGTAGACGGGGCTGACCGCGTCCCCGCCGCTGGCTTGCGTGGTCTCCACGGTGGTTGAAGCCCGAACCGGTAACTTCATCCGTTCAACACGAGAGAGACGAGAATCCACGCGAAGCGCCAGGTCGATGAGTCCGTTGAGTGTAGCGGGTAAATCCAACGCGTAGATCTCTCTCAGGACGCGGTCAGCCAGCCCATGCAGGAACATGTCCCACTGCGCTTCCTCGTTCCATTGACACTCAGCCGCCAAGGTCCGGAACTCAATGGCATAACCTGATACGGATCTGCTTCCTTGCTTGAGATCCGCCAGGGTTCGTGCTGCTTCTCTTCCCGCGACCGCGCGGTCAAACACCATCTTCATCTCGGCGGCGAGTGTCTGGAACGAGGCACAACACGGATCTTGATTCTCCCACACCGCCGTCCCCCACAGAGCTGCCCTCCCAGTCAGCAGTGTGAGTACGAATGCCACTTTGCTTTGTTCTGTGGCAAATGTTCTGGGTTGCAGAGAGAAATGCATAGTACAGCGTGTTAGAAAAGCTCTGCAAAAATTCGGCTCACCACTGTAGGGTTCAGGGACCGGTAGACGGGGTTCTGACTGGGAGGCGCTTGATGGTGGAACTGGGGGAGCGGCCGGTGTGGGTGGTGGCGCAGTGGGAGCTCGTAGATGTTGAAGCTGCTGGGTGAGCTCGGACACCTGCGCCACGAGAGCTTGAATGGCCCGACCCGACTCCGTAGATGTCCTCTCTTGAGCCTCTATCCGAGAAATGGTTACTCTGATGAAGTCATCAAGCGAAGAGGATCCACTTGCTGCTCCCATCGTCTGGTCAGATCGTTCTGTCATAATTCAGGGGCGGAAGCAATATGCAAGTAAACTCCTTTATTGTTGGTCAGAAGACACAGCAAAAACACACGGGTGGGCTGGTGGCGCAGGGACTTGATGGTCAGCGTGGAGGTGAAGACAGGTGACGGTGAATCCAGTGAAGTGAACATCCAACACGACGAACACCACGAAAACACCGAACAGGACACGATCTGGAACTGGAATAGGAACAGGAACTGGAACCGGAAGAGCAGACGACGACAACACACTGAGGACACCAAAACCAACGATCTGACAGGGAAAGGAGAGTGCGATGAGTTTATATAGCAGAGATGATTGATGGTAGCTGATGAGGGGAATGAGATCAGGTGGAGTGCTGATCAACTGAACGAGCAGCCACGCCCACTCACACACACCCACACACACAAAACAACAAATACACGAGACACGAAGAAACCAGTGAATTCATGAACCGTGACAATTATCAACTGGCCGAAATTTTGAGATCGCAATAGACGTGAAGGACTATAATGCGTTAAGAGCTCGCTCAAGTACTGCGGAGCTAAACCATTTAGTGCTTTGTAAGTAATCAGCAATATTAAAAAATGTATACGATGTTTAATAGGGAGCCAGTGTATTGTTGACAGAACTGGGCTAATATGGTCATACTTTCTGGTTCTGGTAAGAACTCGAGCTGCTGCGTTTTGGACCAGCTGTAATTTGTTTATTAAGCGTGCAGGGCAACCACCCAGTAGAGCATTACAATAATAAAGAAATAAAGAAACAGAGACAGGTAATGAAACCGACAAAGAACAGAGTGAATCGAATACTCATGAACAAAATTAATCTACTGAAAATATAGGCCAGAAGGAATCGGGTGAAAAGAACTCAAGGAAAAAAAAAGGAAAAAAATTATAATTGTGATGGAGGAAAAAAAAGAGGCATTTTGAAGAAGCAGGGACAAGTGATGCCAAAAAATCTCATCTTGAAAGTTCGGATACATACTGTTGAGAATATACCTCTGTCTCAGCTCTCTGAAAGCACTGATGTGACTGAAGACATGACTGATGATGATTGTCTTTCTGAAATCTCAGATATTCCCTCATACTATGATGAGGATCAGTTGTATACTGTAAAAGAGATTAACGATTTCCTTGGTGAAACAATTTGGAAGAAAAGCTGAAGTAAAGGAATTTTTTCCTGATGTGAAAAAAGTTTTTGGCTTCAGTGATCAAGATACAAAAGACTGCCGGTTATGAATTAAGTTGAAGAAAGAGATTAAGATTGGAAAAAAATGGTAACAAACCTGAGAAAAGAAAAAGTTCTTGAAAATTCTTTATAGTTTAGTTATGAAAGAAGCACAAGTGGTGAACTATCTGTCCCTTTTTGTCTTGTCCTCTCTTTTTCTGTCCTCTTTTTTCATGGACAGCCTTAGAATAGGATCCATAAATATCAATGGGGGAAGAGATTACAGGAAAAGAGCATGTTTAAATGAATATATAAAACAAGAATATGGATGCAATATTTGTACAAGAGACACATAGTGATGTGAAGAATGAAGTGGAATGGGAAATGAGATGGAGAAGTGATTTATATATGAGTCATGGTACAAATGTTAGTGGAGGAGTTGCTATTTTATTTCCAAATACGATTAATATAACCAATGTGTCTGTTGATGAAATAGAAAGAGGAAGAATTTTGGCTGTTCAAGCAAATGGTTTTGTTTCTGTTTTTATTAACATTTACGCATCAAATACTGGAGCAGAGAGGATACAAATATTTAAAAAGTTATATGAGTTTTTAAAACAAAATTGTGATGAAAATGTATGGTTGGTCTTAGTGGGTGACTGGAACTGTACAGAACATTTTACTTTAGATAGAAGTGGAGAAGAACCTCATCCCTCTTCTGCCAAATTTGTACATGATGTTATTAGTAATTCTAATTTAGTTGATGGAGACAGCAACACCCTACAGTTAAACAGTACGTGGGTAAAGGTTTCTCATGATCATATTAGTACTGCCAGATTAGACCGATTTTATGTTAATAAGAGTAAAAGTAATAGAATTTTGAAATCTACAATTTGTCCAAATGGGTTCTCTGATCATCATTTATGTATAATTGAAATAAATGTAAGAAAGTCACAAAGTCATAGCTAATATTGGCATTTTAATGCGAAATTGTTGCATGATATGCTTTTTTTGTGAAAAGTTTAATGTGTTTTGGATGGAGTGAAAAAAACAAAAAAGTAATTATGATATAGTTCAGTGGTGGGATATAGGAAAAGCACAAATTAGAATATTTTGTCAAAATTATATAACAAATGGTAGGATAAAAAAAACAGTTTTTGAACTAGAAAAATAGATAAAACAGACTGAAAGAGAGTTAATTGTTGGAGATGTTGTGACAGTTGGGAAGCTGAAAAAAAGAGAAGCTTTAGCCTCTTTATTTCACGAGAAAGCAAAAGGGGCTTTAATTAGAGCTCGCTTTGCATTGTTGAGAGAAATGGATGCACCAAGCTCCTCCTTTTTTTAATCTAGAGAAGAAAGAAAGAGAAAAAAAAATTGTTGCACTTGAAAGATGTAAATGGGAATGTCATTTCAGATCCAAATGAAATGAGAAATATTGCTTTGGAGTTTTATAAAGACTTATTTGGAGAAGGACAATGTGATATTGGATGCATTGAGGAGTTGCATAAAGACTTGTTGAAACTTTCTGATGAACAGAGTAAACAACTTGACTCTGGCCTTCAGCTGAAAGAACTGTCTGAAGCTGTTCGAAAACTTTCAGCTGGAAATATTGATTAAACTTGCTCATTTTGTGGTCTTTTTGAAGAAACTGCTGCCCATTTATTTTGTGAATACATTTAGGGTTGATTTACTAATGTGACCCACCGTTTTATCCTTACCGATATTATTTATTTTTATTACGAAATCCCAAAGTTGTCATCTCTTGAATATGTTGTTAATTTCTTTATTTTATATCCAAACATTTTCATCCACAAGCAAAAGTGGCTTATTGCTTTATGTTTTCCTCTTTTTCTTGTTCATCCCTCAGGCCTAGGCCTATAAATAACAAAAAATGCATTTTTTAAATGTATTATAATGAATTATTTAAGAAAATATATATTAAGATATTCAACCTTGTAGGTTCTTTTTTCCTGTGTAAAAAATATCATATTACTGTATGTATGTAAATGTTACCCTCCTCAAGTCTCGGAAGCCTGAGAGAGTAAGCTGAATGTACAACACTGGCCAGCACTGTAAAATAATAACGAGACGCTGTAAAACTGGAGTACTGGCTGCAGTCTTCGACAATATTTAATTGACTCTGTTCATTTCAATGCATTAACAACATTAACATATTTCAATAGAGATTTTATACATTTTAATCAAGGCTTTTCAGAGATACATTCTCCTTTTACAGGGTTTTCAACCGAATATCATGTATTTCACATCACAATAACATTCACGAGACATTACTCTAATTTTTGAACTGTCACAAATGAATATTGCATTTTGCTTCAAGCAATTCTCGTGTTTTACATGTAAGTCTCCATTTTGGCTCTACCTCACTCATGTTTCAACCCAGTCTCACGGCAGTTCGTGACATAGTCACGAAATTTAATCTATTGATTTCCCCATTTTTTCGTGTCACTCTGCACGACTTTCAATCTAATGTATTTCAATGGGACGTATTTTTCGTGCCTGCACCACGTTTTTCTTTCGAGAGCACAGTATTGTTTTTTCTCAATTGTTATTCATTTTGCAAACTTTAAGAGCTACATTACTCAACATTTAATCAAGAGATTTTAATCCTCGTTTTTATTGCTTTATATTCGGTAGGTTACTCAACATGAATCTATTGATTCGTGTCTATGGGCACGAATTTGCTTCTTTTTTTTCGTGTCACTCTGCACGACTTTCAATCTAATGTATTTCAATGGGGCGTAGATATGCACCACGTCTTTCTTTCGAGAGCACACTATTGTTTTTTCTCAAATGTTAGGCTATTCCCTTTGCAAACTTTAAGGGCTACATTACTCAACATTTAATCAGGAGATTTTAATCCTCGTTTTTATTGCTTTATATTCGGTAGGTTACTCAACATGAATCTATTGATTCGTGTCTATGGGCACGAATTTGCTTCTTTTTTTCGTGCCACACAACACGACTTCCAATCTAATGTATTTCAATGGGACGTATTTTTCGTGCCTGCACCACGTCTTTCTTTGCAACATCGTCTCACCCCTATTCGTCACATAGGCTATGCCGTCTGGTCATTTCCCCCTCACGTCCAAAGCCGACGTTGAGGGTACCCCCTATTCGTCACTTGACAACAACGGAGAGGGTCGTCCGATAGATTTGAGTGCAAATCCCTCATCTTTGAATTTTGAACTTTGATTATTTTTCTAACCCTAACTTTTTTTCCTCTCTTTTTTATATAATTTTGGGCTACATTAGAATTACATAATTACAGGACGGTATATTTTCTATATGCTTAAAACATGCCTTAATTTAGGTGGGATATTTTATAATTTTCGATCACATATTGTGGTAATTTCCCCCTTACGTCCATAAGCCGACGTTGAGGGTAGCTAGCTGAAACACTTTTCTAAATCGGTAATATCAACGATTTTTCCTCTCTTTTTTATATAATTTTGGACTACATTAAAACGACATAATTGCAGGACTGCATATTTGCTGTAGGCTTAAAACATGCCTTAATTTATTGTGGGATATTTTATAATTGTCGATGGTATTTCAATTTGCAATGGCTTATCGTGAGCCTACTTTGCTGCTTTTTTTTTTGCGCAAAAAAAAAAGAAAAAAAGAATAGCCTAGTTTTATAGAACTTTCATCTCAATACTGATTATGAAGTTGTAATAAATTAATTATATAGCCTACTGCAGAAATGTTTAAATTACTTTATATGGACATATCCTTTGGCAAAGAGATGGATGCATTCTGGGAAGTGATATGTGTTTAAATGTAATGGCTACATACTCATGTTTCCTTCACTTGGACATTTATGCTGACCCCTTTAAAATGTTTAGCACGGATATAAAATATTAAGACTGTACTTTTTAATTATGATTGATATTTTGGCGCAATTTTGTGCAACACGTCACTGTGTGTGTGACCATCGCAGAAACCATTGCCCAGCGCGATTCCACCACGGTAAGTCGCTTACAACAGCCTAATAAGCAAGATGAATTCATAAGCATTATTTACACGTCCAAAATTAATAAAATTACGAGTTTATAAAAAAAAAAAAACATGTTCTAAGCCTAGATATAGGTTCTAGATGTATATATGTATATATAGGTATATAAAAAAAAAACATGTTGATATATATATATATCAACATGTTGTTTTGTTTTTTTTTGACGTGTAAATGCTTATTGAGTATTTATTGGGGGAATAGTAACTTTAATTGGGGACATCTAGATGATGTAATTTTCTCTCGATCATCGTGGTTCACACACAACGTCACTGTAATGTGTCAGTAATAACAATATTATCACTTGATCTAACGTTATAACGTTACTGCACATAACGCTGCCTTTATATCTGGGATGGCGAACCCTAGACACATACACGCCATTAAAAAAAAAAAATGTTACACGACTTTTAACAGTAGCACAGGAAATAGGAACAACGTGAATCTGTATTTATTTATCCTAAGAATTTACAAGAAAATGGGAATCACTCACTATTAGAGTACACTTTTTAAATCTTATATCAACATAACACTACATAATTAACATTTTCTGTTGTTCTCCCTGCAGATCCTGTCAAACATCACCTGTCGAACCTATCCGAACCTGATTTTCAAAACCCAAAGGCACTTTTTAAGAGCCAACCTCTATCTCTTCATTATTTTCTATATCTTACATCCTCTCTGTTACTCTCTTTCATCCTCAATCTTTATCTATCTCACAGTCTTTATCTATTGCTCTTTCTTTCCTCCCTGTCTGTCTTTGTCTACTTGTCTGTCTTACCCATCTTTGTCAGTCTGTCTGTTTGTATCTGACTGTCTGTTTGTATCTGTCTGTCTGTCTGTCTGTCTGTCTGTATCTGACTGTCTGCAGAGATGGGCATAAATACATGGAAATGTATTTAAAATACAAGTACAAAATACTGTGGGGAAAAATGTATTTAAATACAAATACAGTATTTTGTATTTTGAAAATACACAAAATACTTGTGAAATTGGCCATCCAGTGCAGGGATAGGTCACAGTGAATGAAGAAACTACATAGGCCTACTGACTTATCATTCCTAACCTCATCTCTGCCCTCTCTTTCTTTCTTTCTTTCTTTCTTTCTTTCTTTCTTTCTTTCTTTCTTTCTTTCTTTCTTTCTTTCTTTCTTTCTTTCTTTCAATTACAAATAAACTTATGCAAAATAGCAGCCATTTATATACTTATTTCTGGTTACAATGTAGTCTATTACTTGTGGTGAACACTATTAAAAAATTCATACTGTATGTAAAACTGTGGGAACCTTTTCTGCTAATTAGCAAAGAATATGGATGGGCGATATGACCAGGGCCGGCGCTAGCCATTTGGGTGCCCTAAGCACAAATGCTTGGTGCAACAAACAAACAAAACATCTCCAGTTAACCAGCAGAGCATTCATTTCATTCGTTTTTTAAATAAGAGTCGATCTAGCGCTGAAATGTGTTGTTTTTTTAAATCAACTGATCAAAGTGCTCGTTGCCGAGCGATCAGTGGCGCGGATACTATGTTTGTTTCTGGCTCGCGCACAGCCTTCACTCAGACGCGCTTTTCAATCCGTTGTGGAGAGACTCTCTATTCGCTCCGGTACAATTAGAAAACAAAAAGCACAAAAAGTGTCCCTGCCTGATATACAACCACTAAAAAACATAATCGGTTTTGATGAGAAAAAAAAAAAAAAAAACTATATGAGTGCGGATTAGAACTCAAAACCTCTGACACGCTTGGCAAAAATTCTACCACTGGACCACTTAAATACACACATAATTTTCGTCGGATCAACATATAATAGGCCTCATTGAACGACCACTTAAACACAATATTAACATGCTTTAGACATATTTTATTTGTTATTTATACTAGTACCCTATTGTGATGATTTTTCACGACCCAGATTTTTTGGTGCCCCCCCAAGCACTTGGTGCCCTACGCGCAGTGCGTGATGTGCGTGTGCGGAGCGCCGGCCCTGGATATGACCAAAATCTCAATTTTACTTCACTGTAACAATATCATGGTTTCACAATTCTCCATATCAGTTTTGATTCCACAGCATAGACTGAATTTCAAACTCTTTTGATTTTTTTAAAATAAATAATTAATCAGAGCGTCATCTCACATTCCCTTTAAGAGCAGGCGCGCTTGTTCCATGGCGGGTTTGCTATTATAACGGCGGATTTGCTAGACGCACGCCAGGAGCGGTTCACAGCCGAGGAGAGCGACGTTCTCGTCAGGGCCGTAAAACACAGAGAAGTGACATTGGGGATGGAGAAACACACCCAGATTAGCTTCGGTTAAACAGGCGTATGATAATTTGGGTAAATGTGTAAGCTAGATTTATGCCTATTTTTTCACATCTTCATGGACACAACAATGATTTCCCCTGAAGTCCACTGAGCGCGTAGCCTGGGTTTCCCGATGCTGCCTTGCTCGCAGCGCGATTTTATTCACGCTGCAAGGCAGCCTGGACACCATGGACCAGATTTTCCCCTGAAAAAGGGAACCAATCACAGAACGGGGAGGGAGTAGCAAGACGATGACGACACCGAAGCAGTTTGTTTATATCTATGGATCCAACATGGCATCAGACTCGACGTTACCTCTACCCTCATGTTTATCTTGCACAAACGGTAATATTCGCTAAACGCCATCGTGTACAAATAAATCTTTGACCCATCGTCTTTTTCCTCGTCGAATTTCTGTCACTCTACATATGTCATCTGGTATAATTGAAACGATTGGCTATGAGCTACGTACAGGCGCATTTGATAGACATTCATAGCGCCCAATAAACGGCTCTGGGCATTCGTAAACCACGCCTCAAATACGAGAAAATGAACATGTGGTTCCCAGACCAAGTCTCAAATGAGACTTGGTCTGACGTTAGCCAGGCTACTGAGCGCGGGTGCAAAATAGGAATGATACATGCATCGGTGTACAAAGTCAATTGTGCTGGGTGCAAGATAGGGCCCGTAGTGTCATATCACCCAGCCCTAACATGCAGTAATGCTTTAAACACATTTGACAAGCTAGTTGATCAAAATAAACAACCGGTCAAGACTGATTGGCTTACGCTATTTTCCCACTTGTCTCTGCTCTTTTATTCTTTCACGTTAACTGAAGTGAATAATGCACTATTTTACCTAGGGGTGTCAAAATTAATCGTTTCTACGATGCATCGCGATGCAGACAAGGACGATTCGGTATCGGTTCAGTAATAGACCATAAACGGTTATAATGTACTGACGCTTTTCTTACGTCATTTGTCGGGTACGTGCTTTGTTGCGGTAGCATACAATGGCAGAGGGAGGTGAGACGCGAGTGAGAGAAAATTAAAAATGCTCCAACTACTTTAAAAGCCAACATCTGGGCACATTTCGGCTTTTATGAACAACGTGGTAAGCACAACCTGCAGAAGACACGCGCTGTGTGCGCTCATGTCACGCACAAATAGAATATGCAGGAGGTAATACCACTAACTTGATAAACCACGTTAGCCGTTTTCACCCCGAGCTGTTATCGCCCGGCAGAGTCTGACTGCTTAGAGTAAGTGGATGAGCTCCGTAACCCGAATCCGCAGCCAAAAACAAATCACCCACCCGCCCCAATAACTTTCTCTGATTTAAGTATCCGCACCCGATGGTCAAATTACAATTATTCTGTGTTGTTACGCGTGATTATAAATGGATGATCATCACTTTCAACAGCGGACTCGGCGACGGTTGATGCGCGCATCTTTAATGGTAACATAATACACTGCTTAATGAGCGCTGCTTTTAAATGAACATTTCTTTAAAACAAAATTTATTTGACAGATTTTCCTTTTCTTAGTGTCATAAACAAGCTTTAATCCCTTGAAACTTAAACTGGAATGTCACTTTTTCTGTCACTGCAACTTCCCGAACAAGCGAGCACATGCGGTGCATCGTGATGCATCGTGATATCGAATTGAACCGGATCGATGACATAATAATCATAATCGAACCGAACCGTGAGACCAGTGTCGGTTCACACCCCTAATTTTAACTTTAATCAACAAGTAGAATTGATCATGACATTCTCACCTTATTCCAAAAAAAAAAAAAAAAAAAAATCACTGATCTAATGCTGAGCTAGTGAATGTCTGAACTAGTTGATGCACAAAATCAATACCCTGATAAAGAGGTTGACTGGCAAAAAGTATTTTATGTATTTTGAAAATACAAAAATACTCATCTTAAATGTATTTAAATACAAATTACATTTGATTTTTTCCAAAGGCTTTAAAATACAAAATAGTATTTTGTATTTCAAATACGTATTTTAAATACATGTATCTGAAATACTGCCCATCTGTCTGTTTGTATCTGTCTGTCTGTCTGTCTGTCTGTCTGTCTGTCTGTCTGTCTGTCTGTCTGTATCTGACTGCATTGCAATGGCCACCAAGCATAAACTTGATTCAAAGGATCCCCACTACCAAGAGGGGAGACGCATGGCTCTGGAGCTGAAACATGAACACATTCTAGCTGAAGCCAAGGTTAGAGTTTTTGTACACCTCAATCATTTTATAACAAACATAACAAATTAAAGTAAAATGTGATGAGGAATATGTAAGAATGATGAGTGCAGAAGATTTAATACAGGTATATTGCATGATGCATCCTGCCATGCTCTGTGACATGTGTTAATAAGGGAATATAATAATAATAATAATAATAGTATATGCAGTTCCATCCCTCTGAGTTACAGATACTTGGAGAATCTATTCCAAGGCTCATTTAAGCTGTTCAACACCTTACTAACACCCTATGTTGTGTTTTCCTTTCACAAGTTACCTGCCTTTTGGTTACCTTACTTTTATCAACATCAGTCTTACAAGAAATATTCACTCCAATACACAGAGAGCAGCTGATGAGAGGAAACGTATACGAGACCCTCCACACACCTCTAAAAGGGACTCTGTAGGACGTGGTAAGCCGAGGGGGAGGCGAGGAGGGCGACGCCAAGCCTCCGCCACAGGTTATATCTGAATTATTTGACATTTGTAGGAATTTACTATGACAATGTTGGACCAACTCAAATTAGAACACTGTAATTGTTTATTGAGTTTAAAATATTCAAATATCTAAAAAGACATTAAAAAGTAGATAAACCTTTCAGTGACGCTATTGTAGAAGATATTTCCAAGTACTTAACAAAAAAATTTCTGATTTCATAAATTATTTAGTATATAGTTTGAAAAGAAGAACAAGAATAGAGTGTGATAGCCTAACTTTTTTCTTATTCTTCTATGTGCTGTTTTACAGCCACATACCCCACGGTTGAGTGCTCCCTGTCATCCAGTGTGGAGGTTCCACTTACTGCAACCTCAACAAAACTAAATCCTCAAAATGTAAATGTAATTTGGTAATTCACAGTGATGAATTTATGCATGTACAGTATAAAAAAAGTGTTCATTCTAATACTGATCATTTGACTTTTAATTGTTCCTTATCTAAATGATCCCTTACTGCTTTATTTTTGGATTTTCTTTACAGAAAAAAATATGGAGAGGCTCTCTGATATTTTGGCGTCATGTCCTCCTGCTGCTCAGCCTCAAAGTAGCTCTGCATCATCATGGTCTTTTCGGCAGCAGAAAGCCTCAGAGCGCTGGAAGGAAGCAAGACCATACCACCTAAAATGCCTTATTTCAAAAGAGGCTGTTGGTCATCCCCTGTGTTGCCTTTGCAACGAGCCTGCTGTTATTAGGTTGGTTTTCATTAATACCAAACTTCAATTACCCAGGGTGGGTTTGCTGAGTGCCCTGCTTCATAGGCTAAGATACATGTCTTTTGGGATGGGAGAAGACTTAGATACCCAGATGAAAAACACATTAATGAGAAAAGTAAATCTAGGACCTTCTTGCTGTGAGGTGACAATGCTAAACACTGAGCCACTATGCAATCCTTTACAATAAAATCGAACCTAGTAAAAGTGAAATAGCTTAAATAGAGTGTACAGTACTTTATATAAGTTATTCACCTGAAATAATGTATTATATTATAATATTGTTTTATTTTCTCCTTAGGTGCAGAGAGTGTCTTCCTGAGGAGTGGTTCTGTGGGGACTGTGATGTATTGCATCACAAAACACATCCACTCCACAACAGGGAATGCGTTTGCCAACTGTGAAGGTGCCAGACTGCTCCTGTGGAGGCACAAACTTCACTGTGTTACCAGGCAAACCAGTGATTTTAATTACCATCAATGGTAAAAAAAAAAAAATATATATATATATTAGTGGTGGGCCGTTATCGGCATTAACGTGCTGCGTTAACGCGAGACTCTTATCGCGCGATAAAAAAAATATCGCCGTTAATCTATTCTCCAAATTGGGTTGGGAGATGGCTCTATACTACACAAGCTATGATGACGCAATCTACCCGCGGCCGCGAGGTAAACCCGGCTGCAACGCGTATTCGTCGTCATCTTAAGTAAACACAGCTGAAAGTGAAAGCTGGTGAAAAAGATCGGTGCAACATCCATTATTTGGACTTGGTACGGGTTTAAGCCGTCAGACGAGCAGCAGCAAACTATATACAGAGTGTGTGGGGTAACAGTTCGGTAAGTTAACACACGACTAATCCGTTCGACCACCTCAAATTCAAAACAAAACATGATATCACTGAATAGAGCCCTGCACGGGCCTCAAATCTAGGCCCGAGCCCGGCCCTGGCCCGAGACGCTCAGGCCCTAGCCCGACCCGTGTCCGACAGCTCATCAGAATTATCAGCCCGAGTCCGACCCGAGCCCGTTTTTTTTTTTTTTTTTTTTTTTTTTACAGCGGCAGCCTGCCCTATTTGCAGCCATTAAAATATGTCCGTTATGTTTCTTTTCTTTTCATTTCTTTATTAAGTTAATTTAGACAAATGTTTGGAGCATTAAAAAAAATAAAATAAATGACGACCAAGCAAGCCGAGCCAACAGCGAGTAAAACATGTTTGATCAATTTAGCCTCTCAAATCAACGCTAATACTTTACTTGGCTACAATAAAATCCATAGATATAAAACACTTCAAGCATATCACACAGACAGTTAGTTCAATGTTTATTTATTAAACCACAGTGACTAAATGTTTTTTTGAAATACTGAGGCAGGCTCAGGCTGCTCGCAACAGCGCTCGCAAACGAAATGAGCAATAGCCAATCTAAACAAATTAAATAAAATAAATTGGAGAGAGTACTGTGTCTCAAATATGGCCGTGGGAGGTTCATGGCAGTGGTATGTCTGTTTTAAGATGCTTCACAGGAATTTATTTACAGTTCTGCTTTATAGAGTATACTGAACTAAGGCATGCATGTTACATATTGAGTGTTGTAATATTAATTTAGTTTAATGGTGTATTTTCAGTTTTCTTATGTATCAATTGATAAAAAAAAAAGTCAATGTTTTAGTGATTATGCAAGATTGTCTCATGTATACATATAACTGTTATTGATTCTTAGCAAACATTTCGATCAAGAAACGAGTGCACGACCAAGTGATGTTAACAAGGCGACCGCATGAGGAAACAAGCGTTTTGGTGTTGGAGATGGCACAACACTGCACGTGGTTGCAGAGCCTGGCAATGGTTCTCAAGAACAAGTTGGCTGAGGAGGGTAAGTTTAATTAAAACCCTGTCCATCTAATGTGTTTAAAAAAAACATACAAAAAAACACATCAGTCACAGAACTTGGATGGAGTAGAACGGTTATGGCTCTCTTTGCCGTGGTCCTTTGGGATATACATAAAAAATGGGGATTAAAGTTGTTACTGTAGCTATGGTAACAAGTCAGTAAGGCTATACAGATTCACATTTGCTTGAAAGATGTGCAGATTTGTTGTACTATGTCTGTTACTGGAAAGCGGAAATGAACAAAAGAATTTGAACATTGGAATTTGTGTCCTGGTGTGTTACATGGGGTTAGCATAACATCAAGATTAATCTTATTATTATCTCCTCCAGTCAACATAGAAAACCTTGCTGGTCAGCAAGTAACAAAATGTGTTACTTCAGCACAACTGTAGTGAAGAAGAAAACTGTTAACTTAAAACAGCTATCAGACATATATATGCTGCTTTGGGCCTCCCTCCATAAAGTCACCTCAGTGAGCCATGTTGCCTTAAGTTGTTTTATACAGAAGCTAGCCTGGTCCCATGTCAGCGATACACATAAAAATGCCAATTATCCTGCTATGTAGATTTGAATTGGTGATATCTTTTTACTCCATTTAAGTTATTTGGCCCAAACATAAAAGATCACATTCATCTAATCTTTCCTAATGATCCGCTAGCATAAGCAAGCCGTCAAAAAACGTGTCTCTGTAGGCAGCCTAGGCTCTGAGATCTGCACACAAAAACAATTGCACTCACCACCACTCAAAACCAATCACGGCGGGTGTTGTGAGGTTTTGCGCTCGTGCAAGGCTGCCTATGACGGCTGCACGCGAAAACCTCACAACACCCACCCCTGTCGGTGATTGGTTGGAACACTATTTGTTTTGGTTTTGAGTGGTGGTGAGTGCAATTGTTTTTGTGTGCAGATCTCAGAGCCTAGGCTGCCTACAGAGACGCGTTTTTTGACGGCTTGCTTATGCTAGCGGATCATTAGGAAAGATTAGATGAATGTGATCTTTTATGTTTGGGCCTGAAATCACTGATACAACCTTTAATATAGTTTGTCTTTAATGTAATCTCGTTTGTATTTTGAGACGTAGACCAGGGAAATGAGGGACTTTGCTGTCTCTTGAGAAGAAGACTGTCAGAGGTGTCAGAAAGGTTCCAAGTGGTCCTCCAACAGTACAAGACTGCCTTAGGTCCTGAGGCCTCTGTCCTTCTACATGTTGAAGAGGAAGATCAAAGTGGCCTCAGTAGTCCAGACACCAGTGAGGATGAAGAGGAAAACACAATTTAGGTAATTTATTTATTATTATTATTATTATTATGTTTGTTTGTTTGTTTGTTTTTTGGAATAACCCCCTGTTACTGTTATTCTTAATAATTTATTTGTGTGTTTTATTAATGCTTTACACACCTTACTTATTCTAAAACAGCTGAAATTCACCCTCTTATCCTAATTCTTGCTTTTTTGTTTTTCTGTATTTCCCCAGATGGAAGCTGCACGAAGGACTATGTTGAAGGAAATGGACTTGCCCTATATCTGTGTATTATTAGTATGCTGATTGATTAACCACATCAAAATCTTGTTAAAAATTCAAACTGTGTATTTAGATTTTCCAAGCAATTTAGTAAGCACATTGCACAGTTCATTGAAAATGCACAAACCTCTCAGTATAGGTGCACCAATCTTATCCAAAAATGTAAACTTTGCATGTATGATATTACCAGATGTAATTACTGGGCTCATATGATATTAGGGTAGTGTATACTCTTTTAAGAGAGACTCCCCTTAATTGTGGTGACCCTGTGACCTTTCCTTTTGCACCAACGTTAGGCCAAACTTTTGACTTGCATACAACAAATGTTATGAACCGATTTCTGTAATTTGCTGAGCAATGAATCATGTCATGTTGACCTTATGACATTCCCTGTAGCACAATCATTAGACCAGAATGTCAAATTGAATATTGTCTAATTGGGCAGATTGCCATGAAATCTTGTAAGCACATGATGACTTTGGTGACCTCATGACAATTCCTCTATCATCACATTTAGGCCTTAATGTAAAAACTCATTCTTGATTGCATTTCTCAATATTCACTTATTCTGTGGTGCAGCAGCAGTGTCTGTGTCAGTCTATGACATTTTGTTTTTCCCCAGAGGAGGCTGCCTATATGGATCACTACTTAATTGAGTGTATATAACTTGTGTAACTTTATATTACTGCAAAGATGCATTATAGTATGTAACAGAAAAATACACCGTTTTTTATTTTACGATTATAATTTATATTGTATATTATTACAGTTGACAGATGACTTAATTCTTTGTTCTGCTGGAGCTTTTTGCAAGTAAACTTAATAACCTCACATTCCAATGTTTTTAAATACAGCCTTATGGCTTGTTTGACAAATATGCATTTGGTGTATTTTTACTGGTATTGTTGTGAAAGACAAAAGATGAATATTTTGTTTTTACTTTTTCATACTTTATTGAAAAACAATATTTTGTATTTGTATAGTTGATTAAAAAAAACATCACACTGTGGAATCTTGTTTACAGATAAACTGTTTAACAGTTTAAACTCTGTTTAACATCAAACTGCATTATTAATTAATTACTTTAATGCATGTCTTTTTACTTATTTTCAAACAATCAACCTTGTTTGTAATTAAACAAGATCTATCATAATAAGTAATGTGTATCTGTTAGGTGTATATGTTACAGTTTTTCTCGATTGCTGAAACACTATAACTATGGATTTGAACTCAAATTTCAAAAACACAACACCGTTTATCAAAAAGCACACCCTTTTCCCCAAACTATAAACACTACTCCCCAGTTTTGACACATGAGTCAGATTTGTTAAACTTTCACTGCAAAACTTTACACACATTATCCATTTATCATTGCCTACACAATGTTGTAATTTAGAAAGCACTACACAAAGAGTCAAAACTGATCACACAGCAATCAGAACCTTCAACAGATCGATGAAACGGATAAGATGAGAGAGGGAGGAGAAAGGGAAAGGGCTAAGAGACAAGCAGTCTCAGATGAGATTTGTGCCAGCTCCCTAGTTGGGGTCATCCCTCTGTTCCCACAGCTCTATGTTACCACGGCCCTATGTTACCACATTTCTGAGAATTTTTTTTTACTGAAAATTTTGAAAATTAGGTTCTATGTTCCCACAACCATATGTTCCTACAGTCCTATGTTCTCTCAATATTTTTAAAATTTCAAAGATTTTTCTCAAAATGAAACTCTAAGTCAAGTAATTTTCTTACCACATTTAACCCTCCCCTGTCCCCCAAACAGTTACTGTAAGCAAGAAGCGCCAAGTCACCAAAAGGTCAGGAGAAATCTGTCAGGAACTCTATGATCCCTGTGATAGAAATTTAACATTTAGATGTGTTCTTTTACTCTTAGATGTGTTTTTACTTATAGACGTGTACAACTTGTATTAACATCTTTTACTTTATTTTTACTCATAAGCATTTAAAGAAATATAATCATATAAGCTAAAGCACGTTATTAAAGATATGTAATCAAGTGTTAGAAAGGCATAAGTTAATACAAGCTTGCAGGGACAAAATGTTCTGAGTTATAGGAGACTGAGTAGCACAGAGTGTACTTCAAATGACCTTTTGTACTTCAAGTGTCCTTTTGTGTGCTCCAAGTGTGAAAAGTATGTGTGCAGCGTTGATCGAAATAAAGATAGACAAAAGGTGTGAATTTGAGCAGCAGCTAAAAACAGGAACTTGTAGTAGGCATGGTATTGTTCTGTCTAGATATAATTTATGCCAGACAAAAGATCTTGAACAAGATGTTTCCTTTTAAGGTAAGCGATCTTTTGAGACAGCTGAAGCCTACCCAGGATGTGTTAGGGGTATATAACCTCGGCAAGGGAACTAACCCTTGGCCTTCTCATAGCAGATGCTCTCTGTATGTGAATGCCAATTTCTTGCAAGAAATAAAGCTGATCTTTGTTAACCTTTGAGATATCCTACTGTCTTACAATTATTGAGAAAAGTTGAGAAAAGAATTTCCACAACAAATGGCGACGAGGATTGGGAATCGCAAAGCTGATGACCTCCGTGGACGAAGCAATTGATTGAACATCCCAAAGACAAGAAGTCTCTGGCTCCGATACCCCAACGCTAAAAATGCAAGGGATGGGAGAATTGTGGACACCACGGCAGGCCTAGGTGGACGCGATCCCGAATAAAAGAACCAAGCTGCAAAAAGCACGGTGAGAGAAAATTATTTACGTGGTAAATAAGAAAATTATTTGCGTATTTTTCCTAAAAGGGTCAGGGTTTTGGAATAAGCCTGAAAGTAATTTCCAAACAGGGTTTGAGAATAAGCCTGATAGTAATTTCTCAAATGCCATGTGTTAATTGTTTTCCCAGAAGGGCCAGAGTTTGAGAATAAGCCTGATAGTAATTTCTCAAACGTCCAGACAAGGTGCTGTTTGAAATAAGCCTGATAGTAATTTTCGAACATTTAAGAAGGCACTTGTTTGGGAAAAAGACCTAGCATCGACGGATGTGGGCATTTTGAAAGTCCTAGATTGATGAATTTAGGCAGGCGTGGTGGCCACGCTGGGGGAAAGAATTAACACAGTGAATATAGTGCGTGGTGACCACGCGGGGAAAGGATTTAAATACGCAAATATAAATACTGAAGAATTTAAATACGCAAATACAAATACTGTTGAGTAAAATTAGTGCAAAAATGGGTAATGTTAATGATAAAGAATTGGAGACAGTGGATTTCTCAAAAGGGAATTATTGTTCCATGACCAAGAAAAATGGAACACAGTTAAATTGTACGGATTTAATGTCTGTTTAATGTCTGAGTGTAAGCCATCTGCAAAAGACAAAGGAAAATTGGACAAAAACAAGTCCAAAAAGAAAGGAAGAAAATATAATTATGACTTTGATGGTCGAATTATAGATGTATGGTTAAATGAGGCAATTACCAGACAAAGAAAACAGATAAATGTAGCATTAGCAACCATTAGAGAGTGCAATGAGAGACAAAGCCAGAAAGAGGAAGCCAGAAAAAACTTTACTAAGCTCTGTTTCTAATTCTTCCGAGGAAATGAGATGCATGAAAACCCGCCTGGGTGAGGACGACCGCTGTCTGGCTCCCTACTCCCCCTACCAAGCACCACCAACAGTGGCCCTCCATGAACCACAAAGACAACCAGGAGCAATGGGAGGTCAAGATCAAGACAAAGACAAAGAAGAAGAGGGAACGAGTCTGCAAGCAAGACCACCAAGACACCCTGAACATCGAAGCCTGCTAGGTTCGATCACCCTGCCCTTTGCTCCTCCAGACTACACTCCTCCATCTGCAAAATTCGTAAATGTTCACCAACCCAAAGAGAAGCACAGGCCAGACAATCAAAGATAAGTACGTATGAAGAATATCTGAAAATTGTTTTTTTCTGGACGGTCTGGACCCTGAAATAGGGAAAAAGGTCAAGCGTCTGGAAGAAATCCGACGACACGCAACGCATCAACAACAGCTGCTGAGAGACCAAGCCAAGAACAAACAGAAAAAGATTGACAAAGACACTCAACTGGCTCTGCTGAAGATGGGGTGGAAGAGGACGTGGAATGGGTGACCGACCCGCAATGGACCCTGAAGTTTGTTATAATTGTGGGCGAAAAGGACACTGGAGAAATGACTGTCCGGATCCTCCAAAGAACAGAGGATTCCAACAGCCACCAAAGCCACAAGGAGATTGAAAGAAGGAGGGGGAGGGGAGCGACGGTGAAGGGTCTGACTCCCAGGTGGTAAATATGTTTAATCTTATCTCTTTTTCTGCTCCTTGCAATGAAGAAAATATGCTTGCTGTTTCTTGCAATGAAGAAAATTCGCTTGCTGATACTGAACGAATGTATAAAGCATTTGCAAAATTACCAATGATTGATATCAGTATCGAGGGTAGGAAAATTAAGTTCTAAATTGACAGTGGAGTGAAGAACTCAGCAATTAAAAATGAACAATTGCCTGATTTAATTGTATTATCTGGAAAATGGGCAACCTCCAGAAGTGCCACAGGGCATCTGGTAAAGGAACCATATACAGCAGATTTGTCTTGTCAGATTGGTGATCACTCATTTTCTAATGCTTTTCTTGTAACTACTACCTGTCCTTGTAATCTTCTGGGAAGAGATTTGATGTGTAAACTGAAGCTGAACTTGTATTGTGATGACAGTGGCCTCACTGCTGATATGAGCATGGTGCGAATGCCAACTGAAACATTATATGTTTTTGAATGGAGCACTCCTCAGTGTGGTCTGCAAAACAAAGCCACAAATAGGATGCCTCCTGACCATGATTTCATGGAAGAAAGTGATTTGCATTGCACATGTCATGTTAGCAGTGAGCCAGATGAAATTTTTGCTGAAAAATTGTCTGAACTAGAGATTGAGGAACTGAAAACCTCAGAATTAGTTTGGTCAGATAAATGGTGTGCTGTGAAGGTTGAATTGACTGATAGCCAAGCATCACTGTATGATGTGGAGGGGGCCGTCCCTCACATCTCTTTAGCTAAACCACAGACTGCAGAGTGGAGAGAATTGGGGCTTTTTGTGAAACAATGTGACTCACTAAAAGATTGGTGGCTGACAAAATGTGTGGCCATCTGAGAGCACAGGGTTTTACAAACAGTCACTATAAGAGAAAATATTAAGGGAATCAGAACTGTTAAAGTGATGAATAAATAGTACTATATGAATTGCACGTGTTTAAATATTATACTTTTTATATGAAGGCGTCTAGAATTTGTATCCCGTTATCCCTGGGAGACAGTGTGGGAAAATGGTTTTGATCTATGAGATTCTAAGAGTCAATGGTTTACTGTATGTTTAACTAAGATACTTTTTTGTGCATTGTGCATATGAGAATGAGATTGGGTGACCAACTTTAAATATAAATTGTGATTTGACAAAAATATTGGTCACTCCATTTCATTTAAAAGGTCATTTTCTAGATTCAATAGAAACAATGTTTTCTAATTATAAACATTTGAAATCACATGCTGTCATCATCAGCGAGATAGAAATGTTTTTTATTTTTGTCCATGGATCAAAGATTGTGTGAAGATTTCCAAATCTTCTTTTAAATAGCTTATGAGCAACAACAAAAAGTGGAAAATTGAAATTGTGCAAAGAATGACAAATTGCATTTGAGAAATTAAAACGGATTCTCTCAACTGCAATTGTAGGTCTATACGATTTCTATTTAAAGTGTTTAATCTATTTGATTTTGAAAAGCTAGGTTTACGTTCACTGTGTTAAACTCAATCACATGACGACTGCATCGGACAACTGAGAATTGATATCGTAACGTTCAGACACTGTCGCAAGGGGAATGCCACAGTGTGTCTACGTTCAGTAGTTTCTGTCGTCGTCGAACTTTGTTACCGTTCATATTTGGTGGTATTCCACTCCTAATATATGTTCCCCATTCAGTTCCTAAACTGCTAAGGCAGACAAGAATGAATGAATGAATGAATGAATCTCTGGCCAGAGAGGGGGGTGTGTGGAGTGTGTGAAAGTGGGTGTGTGAATTATGGTGTTGAGAGACATAAATGATGTCAATCAAAACAGCTGTATCTACACAGGGTAAAATATGACCCAACAGGGAAGAAAATATTCCCAATAAAATAACAACCATGGATGATTTTGACTAACTATCCTGAGCTGGGTTATTGTTGTGGTAGAAATAAACAATGCCACACACGTACAGTGTATAACTTTGGGAAGGAAGAGAGCAAGCTAGCTTGCCCTGTCCACCCAATACTTAACGTTTTACTTTTTACAGGATGTCATGATGGATCTCATCGAACAGAACTGATTCTGTTCCAAATGTATAAAATATTGTCTTGTTACTGTTTAACATGAAATTTTACAGGTCTCATCGGAAAAAAGGACGACCGGCCAGACAAGCAGATGAGTCTGGCGACATGATACATGTTGTCACTAACAAAAATACTTAAGGTCTCCATTCACAGGTTGTTCTTATGGTTCACTCCACAAACAAGGTCCAGTGGACTGCGGTTGTGTTCTGAGGGAAAATCTTGCAACTATCAGCAAGGTTGCAGTGTGTGACACCTCCGTCCAAGCTTCTCACCTTAGACTACACCAACCAGCTTGAGCCAAACGCCAACCAGCCCTCAGCAACCCCAAACGCCGACACCAACGACAACGCACAGCGTCAAGTGGGGGATCAAGGAAGTGCTAGTAACTTTTCCTCCCTTGCCAACGTGGGATAAGCCCATTGCAACGTTTCGCAAAGAATCACCCTGGTGAAGATGGAACGTCCATGGGGCAACGAGATGATCAACACAGCTGGAGGAAGATGTGGACCAACTAATGCTTTAAGCTTAGTATAAGAATTAATTTTGTGTGATGTTTATTGATGTTTTATTTGTTTTAATCAAACTATACTGTAGGACTTGAGTATTTAGATCTCATGATTTGAACAATTACGGATTCATTTGAAAATATTTCAGGTACTCGTAAATTAAGAAGAGGGAAAATGTCTTAATTCTGTAGAATATAGGGACATTAAATAGGGTCATTACTGTAAAGATAATAAATAATCTAGGGACTATTTTTGAAGAAACTTGAGGGTTTTAGAACCCTAATTCAGATATCATAGATGCTAAAAAATTAATAGTGGTAATAATTGTTCTCTAATAAGGGAGGATAAGTAACTTTGCTGGACTAGGTCCGAATAGATAATTGGGTAGGTTTCTATAGCGATTGATTAATGACATGTCAGCAGCTAAGGCTATTATCATGGCAGGAGCTGGGTTGAGCTGAGTTAATTTTAAAATTAATGACATTGTTTGAAACAAGATAATACAGTTATTGATATTTGTGTTAAGGATAAAAATGAAAGTATTCTAGAACTTTTTGGTTAGATTTTATTACACAGATCCTTAAATAGATCTGACTAAGTAAAACAATCGCCTACTTGAAATAAAAGCTAGCAAAATAAGGTCAAGAAAAATGGTTAATCAGCAGTATCAGCCTGTTAAAGGCCTAATAGATCAATGTGATTCGAAATTTACCAAAGGATAATGAAACTTGATTCAAAGTTAAAAGGCAATGTACTATGGTATGATTAGTTGTTGTTTTTTTTAAATAGAATTAGATTGCTAGAATTAGAATGTTGGGAAGAAGATGAAGTTGAGGTTACAGTGCCTGAAGATGAGGTATACGAGAACGAGAGCGAACATGAGTTTGACTAAGAAACTAAGAAAATTTACTTGTTGTAAATTACTATTATTATGGAGAAAAAATGTCAAATTTTGTGTATGTTCTTTGAATGAACAAGGGGTGGAATGTGATAGAAATTTAACATTTAGATGTGTTCTTTTACTCTTAGATGTGTTTTTACTTATAGACGTGTACAACTTGTATTAACATCTTTTACTTTATTTTTACTCATAAGCATTTAAAGAAATATAATCATATAAGCTAAAGCACGTTATTAAAGATATGTAATCAAGTGTTAGAAAAGCATAAGTTAATACAAGCTTGCAGGGACAAAATGTTCTGAGTTATAGGAGACTGAGTAGCACAGAGTGTACTTCAAATGACCTTTTGTACTTCAAGTGTCCTTTTGTGTGCTCCAAGTGTGAAAAGTATGTGTGCAGCGTTGATCGAAATAAAGATAGACAAAAGGTGTGAATTTGAGCAGCAGCTAAAAACAGGAACTTGTAGTAGGCATGGTATTGTTCTGTCTAGATATAATTTATGCCAGACAAAAGATCTTGAACAAGATGTTTCCTTTTAAGGTAAGCGATCTTTTGAGACAGCTGAAGCCTACCCAGGATGTGTTAGGGGTATATAACCTCGGCAAGGGAACTAACCCTTGGCCTTCTCATAGCAGATGCTCTCTGTATGTGAATGCCAATTTCTTGCAAGAAATAAAGCTGATCTTTGTTAACCTTTGAGATATCCTACTGTCTTACAATTATTGATAAAAGTTGAGAAAAGAATTTCCACAACATCCCACATTAGGACATTTTCAAAACTGAGTATTGTGTTCATACATTTCCCTATAATTTCAACAGCTAGTCTATACTACTACAGCTAGTCTACACTACAGCTATTCTACACTGCTACAGCTAGTTAGGGTTAGGTTTAGGGTTAGGGTAACCCTAACCCTCTGTGGGAACAAAGAGCTGTGGGCACTTGGGGCTCTGGGAACATAGGGCTGTGGGAACATAGGCACGCTCCCCCCTGTAGAGACGTGCCATTGAACTTGTTACTAAGCGTTCAAATCAGCGTCCATACTTGAAGTTCTTCCAGTTTCCAGAGTAGGGTCAGTTTTAGGGTTATAAAATTGTAGCTTTACTATACACTCACCTAAAGGATTATTAGGAACACCTGTTCAATTTCTCATTAATGCAATTATCTAATCAACCAATCACATGGCAGTTGCTTCAATGCATTTAGGGGTGTGGTCCTGGTCAAGACAATCTCCTGAACTCCAAACTGAATGTCAGAATATGGGAAAGAAAGGTGATTTAAGCAATTTTGAGCGTGGCATGGTTGTTGGTGCCAGACGGGCCGGTCTGAGTATTTCACAATCTGCTCAGTTACTGGGATTTTCACGCACAACCATTACTAGGGTTTACAAAGAATGGTGAGACATTCAGATGGTAGAGTCAGAATTTGGCGTAAACAGAATGAGAACATGGATCCATCATGCCTTGTTACCACTGTGCAGGCTGGTGGTGGTGGTGTAATGGTGTGTAATGGGATTTTTTCTTGGCACACTTTAGGCCCCTTAGTGGCAATTGGGCATCGTTTAAATGCCACGGCCTACCTGAGCATTGTTTCTGACCATGTCCATCCCTTTATGACCACCATGTACCCATCCTCTGATGGCTACTTCCAGCAGGATAATGCACCATGTCACAAAGCTCGAATCATTTCAAATTGGTTTCTTGAACATGACAATGAGTTCACTGTACTAAAATGGCCCCCACAGTCACCAGATCTCAACCCAATAGAGCATCTTTGGGATGTGGTGAAACGGGAGCTTCGTGCCCTGGATGTGCATCCCACAAATCTCCATCAACTGCAAGATGCTATCCTATCAATATGGGCCAACATTTCTAAAGAATGCTTTCAGCACCTTGTTGAATCAATGCCACGTAGAATTAAGGCAGTTCTGAAGGCGAAAGGGGGGTCAAACACAGTATTAGTATGGTGTTCCTAATAATCCTTTAGGTGAGTGTATATATCAACAATCTCCTACAGTTGAAACATACATTATACTATATTTAAATGATCAAGATGAAAGATCAAGACTGTTATTGTAGTTGTAGAACAACCATCAGGGCCGTCTCCAATGTACACTATTTACATTTTTTTTCCAACTGCTTGCACACATTTTCAAAACTATGTCACCTTTTTTCAAAACTTTCCCAAAACTGCACACACAAAATTGTGTGTAGCCTAGTGTTTTGAAAAAAAGTGTTTTATGCAATTGAAAACTGAGTCAAAGGCTTAGAAATAGTTTATTGTTTTTGGAGATGTGGTGTGAAGTTTTGCACTTTGAGTGAGAGGTTTCAAAAAATCGTGTGACATAAAAAAGATTTTGTGTGTAAGCAGTTGGGAAAAAAACTGTATAAACTACAATTCCCACGAGAGACGCGCCATTGAACTTCTTACAAAGTGTACAAATCAGTCACCATACTTGTAGTTCTTCTGGTTTCCCGACCAGGAATAATGTTATAAAAATGTGTCTTTACTATTCTATATTAAGAAACATACATTATACAGCCGAAACATACATTATGTTATATTTATATATGATTAGGATAAAAAATAAAAAAAAATCGCCAAGACTTCAAATCTGTGGTTTTAGCTGGTAGGCTACAGTAGACATGAATTCAAGATTGTCGGCGGGAGTTATGCTACCCTTCAAAGAGCGACTTAAAAAAAAAAAAAGTTTTATTTAACATTATGTTTATTTATTTAATTATGGCCTGCAAATGTTTGTTTTACCAACTGATGAATGTAATAAACTGCCACTTATAAATATGTCAGAATTAGATGCAATAAGTATACAAACAATATCCTAATATTAAAGAATTCCAAAATGTGTGAAATAGGCTACTCTCCAGATCAAGACCTTCTCAATAAATCAATATTTGGCTTTTTAACTAGTGACAAAAACTGTTCAGTTCTAGAAGATAAAATCATTTATTTTATTTGGATGAATTAGTCTGTTTATCAGATTTACCAATTGCTATAATTTGTTTGTGCTGGTCAAGAACAATAGATAAAATTGAACTGCAAGCAAAAACTTGGGGCCACTGTTTCAAATATGTGAGTGGCTCCTCCCCTAACAAATGTAACCTCACTCCATTTTTTTTTTATAAAACTTGAGAGCCCTGATTAAATTATATATGCTAACCTAAATTTTAATCAAAAAAGAATCCACTTGTAAAGTTAAACAAATTTCACATATAAATATGCTCAATGTAGTCTGTTTCTTTTGTCTCAACCACTTCATCCTCATATTGTTTTGAATTAAATTGATGTATGGAAAAGTAAAAACAAAAATGATCTTTTGCAAGTGTTATTGTAGTGTATTTGTGTTCTTTCACAAAAATATAAGTGAAAATATGCCAAATGCTTATTTATTGCTTAATTACTCACTAGAGGCTTAAAGAATGATCAAACAAATTTATTGACAAGGTGCATAACAAATTGAAACTATATAGTCTTTGGCAATTGGACCACATCAAGACATCATTCTTTTAAGAGAAAAGCATGAAATGAAAAGGGATATCCCCTACATGGAGCCGACACTGGTGGTGGTGGTGAAGGGGTGAGTAGCAATGCTGAGATCTAGATGAATGTGGAGCTCTTCTCCTGATGACCACAGTGGAGGGACCTACTGTATGACACGATTGGCTCAAGAGGGTTGAGATGATAATACATTTGGTTTAAGACATAAAACACCCAGTCAGCTGATGAGTTTGGAGTAGAAGAGAGTGAGAGAGACAATGTAAAAGATATGATATAATGTGCGAGTATAAAGAAGGACAGTCTTATTTGTTGAACTTCATATTTTAGCTTCATGTCAAACAAGCCATAAGGTTGTATTTCTTAACAGTGGACTGTGAGGTTAAGTGAACTTGAAAAGCACAGAAAACAGAACATGAAATCAAATTACACGTCAACTGTAATAAAATAACAGTGCAATTTATAATCATGAAATATGAAACATGCTTTTGAATAACATCTGAAAAAGAAAATTCAGTTGGATTAAGTACATTTCTAGTACATTCCCTTTCGAGATTAAACTCCAGGTCATATTCTTGGAGATGTTCCCCTTTTCACTACTACAGAAAGATGAGATATGACTTCAAATGCAGCACAGAAACAATTTAATAAATAGGCTGAAACCAAAATGGAGTTCTAAATATACATTTTATTTATTTTCATTATTTTGGAGTGAATCCTTTGGCTGCCAGGAATGGGCCCACTGCTCACCACTAAAAACAGAAGGGATTTTTTTTTCTGTTACTGGTTGAGGTTTCCAATAAACTTAAAACATTACCGAACATGTCTTTTATAAGTATAAGTTTCATTTTCCGTCTATGAAGGACCACCACCTTCATGCATGCATTAATGGTGGTGGTCCTTCATAGATGGAAAATGAAACTGTTATACTTATAAAAGACATGTTCGGTAATGATGTGTGCTTTACACTTGTTTAAAAGGCTTGTTTAATCTGAAACAGAACAGATTAATAAAAAAATTGTAGCAAAAAAAAAAAAGTTTAAGTAAATAAATAATGAATGCATTAATTCATAAAGCAGAAGAACAGAATAATACATACCATACTGGACAGGGCTCCCAGTCAACCAGCATTTCTGCTTTGCCCTAATGTAAGAAAAGACAAAAAATAAAATCCATTCTTAGCATAAGGCTATTATGTCTGATTATAGGCATTGAGTTTCATTGATTTTCAGAAGACACTTCCTCATAAACTGTAATTCAAAAAGACTGAACACATAAAAAGTATCTACCTAACAATTATGGTATGTATAATATGTATTTGCCAACTCACAAGGAAGTTTCTAGATCCTATATTACACTCTGCATACGGCCTACACTCTGCAGTTCCTTTATGACTGTCTAACCTTTCTCACTCTTTCTCTTAAAGGGATACTCTACCGTTTTTTCATATTAAACTATGTTATTCCCTTAACTAAGACGAGTTGATACATACCTCTCTCGTCTCAGTGCGTGCACTAAATCCCTCTGTCTTACGGCGAAACTTTGTTAGCCCAGTTCATTTAATATGGGCCAAGCAGAGAACTCCACGTTTTCCCTATTTAAATACAGTTACTCGCGAAGTGTAACTCGACCTAGGACGGTGACACAAAACAAAACGTTGCGCTTTTCTAAGCGTGTAAAATGGATAACTATTTTGTATGGCGGAATACCATAGCAAGTGCTTGTAAGCACTTCGACTTGGCGCAGTAATATCTAAAGCGAATTAACAGGGGTTAAGTTGCAATGTTTAACAAAGTATGAATCATTGCATTTACATGCACTTACTCTTTTGTGGCCTTTTCCTTTCAGGCATATGCCTTGGTCCCCCTGTGGGATATAAGATTACAGTCCAGTTATATCCACTCAGAAAAAAACTAAAACACATTTACAATAATTAAACAAAATGCACTTTGTAATGTCTTTTCAACATAAATATGTGTCCCTGGTGTGTCTAGACACCCCTGAAATATGAGAAAAGACCATCCTCTCAGTTAATGTGTGTGCAAACACGCTGTTTAATTTGGCTCCAGATTTTACATCACATGCAGGCTCATTGGAAAATAGTAATCATAGTAGGCTTTTAGAATACTCCATCTAAAATGACCTGTTTCAGACAGGGTCTGCATAAAGGACCAGTTTGAGATAAATAAGGACTTTTTTAGGATCATGCAAAGCTACTCTAGTGGAGTATCAGAATAAAAATATAGAACTGGAAATGAACATAATAGGTCCCCTTTAAATTCTATTTAAGTAATTAATTTACATATTAGAGAATCTGCTTGACTAATGAGTTTCATAGTTACCAAGCTATGGTAACAGTTATCAGAACCACCAATAATTACCCTAATAATAATAATAATAATAATACTTCATCACATTTATATAGCTGTTACAATGACAGCTGAAGCAGATGCAGAAGCAGGATCCAATTGCAGCAGGTTTTATTAAACAAACTCAAAAGGTAATAAACTCAGAGAGAGATACAGGAACAGCCAACATACAACATTAAGAACTCACAAAGACTGAAACAAGACACAGGGCTTAAATACACAGACAGACAAGCTAAACAAGATAACAAGGGGGCGTGGCTAATGGAAAACACCTGGGAAGACTAATCAACATAACGGGGACCTGCTAAACATAGAATGAGACAGGGGAACACAGACATTAATCGTGACATAGCCCCCCCTCTATGGGCGGCTCCCGACGCCCATCAAAACAAAACAAAACAATAGTTCAGGAGGGTGGTGGAGCGGAGGCGGACCCGGGGGTGGGATGGAGGGCCAGGCCCGTGGAGTGGAAGAGGACCTGGAGACTGCGGCAAGACGGGAGGCCAAGGCGGATCAGGCTGTGCAGGCGACCAGGGCGGATCAGGCTGTGCAGGCGACCAGGGCGGATCAGGCTGTGCAGGCGACCAGGGCGGATCAGGCTGTGCAGGCGACCAGGGCGGATCAGGCTGTGCAGGCGACCAGGGCGGAGCAGGCAGTGCAGGCGACCAGGGCGGAGCAGGCAGTGCAGGCGAAGATGACCATTCAGGCGGCCAGGGCGGAGACGACCCTTCAGGCGGCCAGGGCGGAGACGACAGGCCATCTGGCGGCCAGGGCGGAGACGACCCTTCAGGCGGCCATGGTGAAGCAGGCTGAGGAGGTGGCCATGGTGAAGCAGGCTGAGGAGGTGGCCATGGTGAAGCAGGCTGAGGAGGTGGCCATGGTGAAGCAGGCTGAGCTGGTGACCACGGCGGAGAGGACCCTTCGGGTGGCCAAGGCGGAGAAAACCCTTCGGGTGTCCATGGCGGTGAGGACCCTTCGGGTGGCCACGACGGAGAGGACCCTTTGGGTGGCCACGACGGAGAGGACCCTTCGGGTGGCCACGACGGAGAGGACCCTTCGGGTGGCCACGGCGGAGAGGACCCTTCGGGCGGCCAAGGCGGGTCAGGACTGGACGAGGCCAGCGACGAGGGCAGGTCAGGACTGGACAGGACCAGTGATGAAGAGGGCTTTGAGCTGGGCAGGACCAGCGATGAAGAGGGCTTTGAGCTGGGCAGGACCAGCGATGAAGAGGGCTTTGAGCTGGGCAGGACCAGCGGCGAAGAGGGCTCTGAGCTGGGCAGGGCCAGCGGCGAAGAGGGCTCTGAGCTGGGCAGGACCATCACAGACTCTGGCTCGGCGTCGACAGCCATCTTGTCCAGAGACACTGGCTCGGCGGGCGTGATGTGAAGCTCTGGCTCGGCAGGACTGACGTGAAGCTCTGGCTCGGCAGGACTGACGTGAAGCTCAGGCTCGGCAGGACTGACGTGAAGCTCAGGCTCGGCAGGACTGACGTGAAGCTCTGGCTCGGCAGGACTGACGTGAAGCTCTGGCTCGGCAGGACTGACGTGAAGCTCAGGCTCGGCAGGACTGACGTGAAGCTCTGGCTCGGCAGGACTGACGTGAAGCTCTGGCTCGGCAGGACTGACGTGAAGCTCTGGCTCGGCAGGACTGACGTGAAGCTCTGGCTCGGCAGGACTGACGTGAAGCTCTGGCTCGGCAGGACTGACGTGAAGCTCTGGCTCGGCAGGACTGACGTGAAGCTCTGGCTCGGCAGGACTGACGTGAAGCTCTGGCTCGGCAGGACTGACGTGAAGCTCTGGCTCGGCAGGACTGACGTGAAGCTCAGGCTCGGCAGGACTGACGTGAAGCTCAGGCTCGGCAGGACTGACGTGAAGCTCAGGCTCGGCAGGACTGACGTGAAGCTCTGGCTCGGCAGGACTGACGTGAAGCTCTGGCTCGGCAGGACTGACGTGAAGCTCTGGCTCGGCAGGACTGACGTGAAGCTCTGGCTCGGCAGGACTGACGTGAAGCTCTGGCTCGACTGGGCAAATGACTGGTTCGGTGGTTTTGGTGGAACGTGGAGCAGACCTGCGAGCTCCCCGGACGGCTATCCAAGCGGGGTCAAACACTTTAGACACCAGATCAGCACTGTTAGAAATAAGTTTTCGTGCTCTGGGCCATGTGATCTCAGCCACTGGTCCGAAACAGATACGGTGCTCAGCAGGGAGTGGTAATGTGGGTTTGCCTGGGCTGACAGTGTGAGCAGGTTTGGCTGGGCTGGATGAATGTAGAGCATACTTGGGAGTAAAACTCTCCCAGCAGATGGCAACTGCTTCTCTCCAGTCCAGCCCCAAGAGATCGGGGAGTGGTCGAGGATCGACGCATCCGATTATATAACCTGTTTTTAAAGTTTCATCACTCAGATCACAGTTTGTAGCTAGCTCACAAAATTTCTCAGTAAACTCAAACAGATCGTGGCTTTCCTTCACTATCGCCGTGAGCCGATCCCAAAACATCTTGAAGGACGCGTACTGCTGGATCCATAAATGGTGAGTTCTTCTGTTACAATGACAGCTGAAGCAGATGCAGAAGCAGGATCCAATTGCAGCAGGTTTTATTAAACAAACTCAAAAGGTAATAAACTCAGAGAGAGATACAGGAACAGCCAACATACAACATTAAGAACTCACAAAGACTGAAACAAGACACAGGGCTTAAATACACAGACAGACAAGCTAAACAAGATAACAAGGGGGCGTGGCTAATGGAAAACACCTGGGAAGACTAATCAACATAACGGGGACCTGCTAAACATAGAATGAGACAGGGGAACACAGACATTAATCGTGACAATAGCGCTTTTCTGGGTACTCAAAGCGCTTTACATGGAAGGGGGAATCTCCTCAACCACCACCAATGTGCAGCATCCACTTGGATGATGCGACGGCAGCCATATTGCGCCAGAACGCTCACCACACACCAGCTTATTGGTGGAGAGGAGACAGTGATGAAGCCAATCAGTATATGGGGGTGATTAGGAGGCCATGATGGACAGGGGCCAATGGGCAAATTTGGCCAGGATGCTGGGGTTACACCCCTACACCCCACCGCACCCTACTTTTTCGAAGGACACCCTGGGATTTTTAATGACCACAGAGAGTCAGGGACCTCAGTTTAACATCTCATCCGAAGGACGGACAAACATTATTTACATACCTGACTTTTTTTTTTTTCGACTTGCGACTGTGCCCCTGGCTGACCCTGTGAAGACAGCTGTGGGTTTGGAGAAAGAAAATTACTCATATACCAAATAAATCTTTAACTTATTATTTAAAATACTTGAAGATCACAACATCGCACAAGTGTGGCAGTACATGTATTAATAGGTGTAAAGTACATGCATTCTTATTGCGATTGAATTAAGGTTGCTCCATTAACTCCACGTGTTTCATTTTATCGTTTATGTCCATCCTGTTTGTGATAATCCTAATTTGTTTCAACAAGCGCTGATCCTGCGCTGACTTGTTCAGGGAACGCAAGGGGTGGGAGAATGGTTAAGTTAAGTGTTCATGGGACACTGACATTCCCAATTATTTTGAATATTCAAATTATCCTAATATCTTTAGTAATCAAATTTGGCCTAGTAATTTCAGCATTTGATTAGTAGTACTTATTTTACTTTTAGATTTATAATAGACTCACAAAATTCCTTCCAACAGCCCTTGTACAGAATCAGATAGACCTTTCATCTATCTAATTATGTAATATCAGATCAACTTTTCTAGCAGATTATCCATTGAAAATGAGAACCCTGTAGGTGATGATACACAGGGCAAATTTTTTAGCAATGTTGCCGTCAACGGGCAACCAGATGAGACACAGGGCCCACAACCCATCTAAATTATCCAGATAGAAATGTGTTGCCCATTTTCAATGTGAAAGTGCCCAAGGAACAATCGCTCGGCAAGATTGCCCAGCAACATTGCTAAAAAAGTTGCCCTGTGTATCATCACCTAGTGAGTTTTACTTTATCAAGCAGCAAAAAAGTTATAGCATGGTGTGTTTGAGTTCATTTCGTTGAAAAGAGCCCTAACCTGCATCAAGCTCTATGGGGGAAAAACACTTGAAGTCAAGTTAAGGTTTTGGCCTTTACAAATATAAACTGTAACTCTTTAAATTTGTTCTAATTACCTTGCCCCTCCGTGGATTCCGCCTGCTCCACTTGCCCCTCCGTGGATTCCGCCTTGCCCCTCCGTGGATTCCGCCTGCTCCACTTGCCCCTCCGTGGATTCCGCCTGCTCCACTTGCCCCTCCGTGGATTCCGCCTGCTCCACTTGCCCCTCCGTGGGGCTCGCCTCGCAGGGTGTGAGCTGCAGAGTAATCAGCTGATCCTCATTGCCACTGGAATCCTGGGTCCATCCTGTGCAAGTTAAACAAGTGTTGTGTTTTGCTTATTTAAAACATAGAGGTTAACCATAAGCTTGATCTGTACCTGTTTTAACTGTTAGGTAAATGTGTTTGAATAATATATACCAAATTTTCTCCAACCAGATTTGAAGGCAAGGAGAACTATTGAGAGTCTACTGGATGTATTAGATATCTGTAATATATCTGATTGATTTTCTATGACGATAACCAATACAATATATCTTTAAGTCAGAAAAATAAAACCCAGAGTGCTCATAATATCTATTGAAAAAATGACAAGTATAATGTTCGTTTACAGTCTGGGTCAAACTATTCAGTTAAGACTAGACTGCGTGCGCTAAAAAACTTTGGGCTTTATGCCTCAAAGTTAGTAGCAGTGTAAGTTTGTGGTGTATCCAGCAAAAATTTGATGGTTTTCTTTTTCTTTGTGCTATTTCCGTTAATGATCTACATTTTAGCACTGTCCTCGATATTGTTTCAATGAGTATATATAGATTCATTATCATTTGATTCATTGACCCAGTGACCAAAACGGGTCTTTGCAAATGTAATGTGTTCAATTAGTATGTCACTACAAAAATTGCTGTGGTCAGAGTGCCTAAACATTAAAAATATGGTTGTATGTGGGCTGAAAACAGAAATGAAATATGTCTCCTACAAAAACATACCAAACATAATTCTAAAGTTGACAGTATATGCTTGAATGCACTTAACTCTGGGTGCCAAATCCCATTGTAGACCAGTGTGCTGCATGCTATTAATACAAACAGGGCTCAATACACTTAGAATCTACATGTCTACATCTGCAGTTGCAGGAAACTACTGTTTTGAAATAGTTTACTTCAATTCCCATAATCAATTGCCAGGTGTGAATTTTTATGTTTTTCTACCCATTTGCGTCTACATTAAATGCGTTGGTAGAGACGTCACATAGAGTAGACTATGATCATACAAGCATTCAGCAGCAGAAAAATAGAATGACTGAATTTAAGTTTCAGGGGTGAGCCATTCCTTTAAGATTTAAACATTAATAAAATATTTTGCGTACTCAACACAAGTTGTGAACTGTGACTTTAAGATACAGTGCATGCATCTCACCTTCACAAAGGTATTCATAAAATGAACCTATCTTCTGTAGGTAGTCCTGGGCAAAGGTGGAGAGTGTGCAGCGAGGCGTTAATATTTCGCACTTAATTTCTTTTTTTTTGTTCTCCTTTCCTAGTAGCAGAACTGGTTTGTAGCCAATGGCATGGAGTTTCTCAAGCTGCAATGACAAAATTGTGTGTTTGCTGTTTAAAGTAATAGAAAAACAACATAAAAAATAACTAAGAATATTAATTAAAAAATATATAACATTATTAATGACAGCATCCAGGTTACTGCCATTCAGGATTTTTAACCTAATGGTGAGTTTAGCTGTATGTGCAAACAGGAAAGGCTCATACAATAGAAGCAAAAAACAACTCTATATAGAAAAACAGTAAAAAGATGAATCTGACACCATGAGGGAACCCTTTATATAACTTTATATAAATATTTATTTTTGTAACATTAGTAGCTCGGGTTTTGCACCTACATTGATAAGATTATGTAACCATTGTGCAACTGGACAATGACAATCTAAAGATTTAGTAAAAATAAAGGCAGAACCTTAGCGATTACGTGACCAAATGGGTGAATGCTGCACATATTTACAGTTGACGCATTCACATTTTAAAGTGCTTTGAGTAGTACAGTATGAATGCAGTTCATGTGTTATTTCTCATCCACTCGATAAGAAAGTTTGATTATTAAATTCCACCTGTAATTCTGTCATAATGCATGCCTGTATATGTTATGAACTCAAGAATTCCTGAGTTTCAATTATATTTGCTGTGTGTTCAAATTTTGCTCTGGTAGATCATTTTGGTATGTGATGTATTACGGTGAAGATGTGATTACTTAAGGGTATTGCCACTAAAATAAAAACTACAAATCACAATTACGTGTGCCTTCAAAGTTGATAGTTAAATTATACTTTTAAATTGATTCTGATGACACAGGGAGGACAAAGTATCATTGGAAAAAAAAGATTCATCTATATTGGCAAAAAATAATGCCTTTCTGACCTTGCGCTGGCATGCTCACTTAATAACAAATGGTACCACTGAATGTACTTCCTAGATGATCTGGACAGTTTACTGTCATGTATGAAATTGTACGTACCATGATATTGGCTTCATCCTTGATGGATGCAGTGTTGTGGTTTTTCTTACGACCAACCACCCATTCCTCTCGCTTCTCATCAAACCTCTGAAGCTTCTTCTTGAGGCGCTGCTTCAGAGGCTGCTCCTTTTTACAATGTGAGCAGATCTTTTGAGCGCAAAATAAAATCCCCTGGCAAAAGGGGCAGATCTTTTTTGTAGACCCCCCTGGCATTATAACAAACAGTCAGATACAGACAGTCAGATACAGACAGACAGACAGTCAGATACAGACAGACAGTCAGATACAAACAGACAGTCAGATACAGACAGACAGACAGTCAGATACAGACAGACAGTCAGATACAAACAGACAGTCAGATACAAACAGACAGACTGACAAAGATGGGTAAGACAGACAAGTAGACAAAGACAGACAGGGAGGAAAGAAAGAGCAATAGATAAAGACTGTGAGATAGATAAAGATTGAGGATGAAAGAGAGTAACAGAGAGGATGTAAGATATAGAAAATAATGAAGAGATAGAGGTTGGCTCTTAAAAAGTGCCTTTGGGTTTTGAAAATCAGGTTCGGATAGGTTCGACGGGTGATGTTTGACAGGATCTGCAGGGAGAACAACAGAAAATGTTAATTATGTAGTGTTATGTTGATATAAGATTTAAAAAGTGTACTCTAATAGTGAGTGATTCCCATTTTCTTGTAAATTCTTAGGATAAATAAATACAGATTCACGTTGTTCCTATTTCCTGTGCTACTGTTAAAAGTCGCGTAAAAATTTTTTTTTTAATGGCGTGTATGTGTCTAGGTTTCGCCATCCCAGATATAAAGGCAGCGTTATGTGCAGTAACGTTATAACGTTAGATCAAGTGATAATATTGTTATTACTGACACATTACAGTGACGTTGTGTGTGAACCACGATGATCGAGAGAAAATTACATCATCTAGATGTCCCCAATTAAAGTTACTATTCCCCCAATAAATTCTCAATAAGCATTTACACGTCAAAAAAACAAACAAAAAAACATGTTGATATATATATATATCAACATGTTTTTTTTTTATATACCTATATATACATATATACATCTAGAACCTATATCTAGGCTTAGAACATGTTTTTTTTTTATAAACTCGTAATTTTATTAATTTTGGACGTGTAAATAATGCTTATGAATTCATCTTGCTTATTAGGCTGTTGTAAGCGACTTACCGTGGTGGAATCGCGCTGGGCAATGGTTTCTGCGATGGTCACACACACAGTGACGTGTTGCACAAAATTGAGCCAAAATATCAATCATAATTAAAAAGTACAGTCTTAATATTTTATATCCGTGCTAAACATTTTAAAGGGGTCAGCATAAATGTCCAAGTGAAGGAAACACGAGTATGTAGCCATTACATTTAAACACATATCACTTCCCAGAATGCATCCATCTCTTTGCCAAAGGATATGTCCATATAAAGTAATTTAAACATTTCTGCAGTAGGCTATATAATTAATTTATTACAACTTCATAATCAGTATTGAGATGAAAGTTCTATAAAACTAGGCTATTCTTTTTTTCTTTTTTTTTGCGCAAAAAAAAAAGCAGCAAAGTAGGCTCACGATAAGCCATTGCAAATTGAAATACCATCGACAATTATAAAATATCCCACAATAAATTAAGGCATGTTTTAAGCCTACAGCAAATATGCAGTCCTGCAATTATGTCGTTTTAATGTAGTCCAAAATTATATAAAAAAAGAGAGGAAAAATCGTTGATATTACCGATTTAGAAAAGTGTTTCAGCTAGCTACCCTCAACGTCGGCTTATGGACGTAAGGGGGAAATTACCACAATATGTGATCGAAAATTATAAAATATCCCACCTAAATTAAGGCATGTTTTAAGCATATAGAAAATATACCGTCCTTTATGTAATTTTAATGTAGCCCAAAATTATATAAAAAAGAGAGGAAAAAAAGTTAGGGTTAGAAAAATAATCAAAGTTCAAAATTCAAAGATGAGGGATTTGCACTCAAATCTATCGGACGACCCTCTCCGTTGTCAAGTGACGAATAGGGGGGTACCCTCAACGTCGGCTTTGGACGTGAGGGGGAAATGACCAGACGGCATAGCCTATGTGACGAATAGGGGTGAGACGATGTTGCAAAGAAAGACGTGGTGCAGGCACGAAAAATACGTCCCATTGAAATACATTAGATTGGAAGTCGTGTTGTGTGGCACGAAAAAAAGAAGGAAATTCGTGCTCATAGACACGAATCAATTCGTGTTGAGTAACCTACCGAATATAAAGCAATACAACAAGGATTAAAATCTCCTGATTAAATCTTGAGTAATGTAGCCCTTAAAGTTTGCAAAGGGAATAGCCTAACATTTGAGAAAAAACAATAGTGTGCTCTCGAAAGAAAGACGTGGTGCATATCTACGCCCCATTGAAATACATTAGATTGAAAGTCGTGCAGAGTGACACGAAAAAAAAGAAGCAAATTCGTGCCCATAGACACGAATCAATAGATTCATGTTGAGTAACCTACCGAATATAAAGCAATAAAAACGAGGATTAAAATCTCTTGATTAAATGTTGAGTAATGTAGCTCTTAAAGTTTGCAAAATGAATAACAATTGAGAAAAAACAATACTGTGCTCTCGAAAGAAAAACATGGTGCAGGCAGGAAAAATACGTCCCATTGAAATACATTAGATTGAAAGTCGTGCAGAGTGACACGAAAAAATGGGGAAATTCGTGTCCACGAACACGAATCAATAGATTAAATTTCGTGACTATGTCCCGAACTGCCATGCCATTTTGGCTCGAGATACTTCCAGTTGTTGCAGTTGTCTCCAGCGAGACCGAGAACCCTCCAGAAGCTACTGTCAGCGAGACCGAGAACCCTCCAGTAGCTACTGTCAGCGAGACCGAGAACCCTCCAGTAGCTACTGTCAGCGAGACCGAGAACCCTCCAGAAGCTACTGTCAGCGAGACCGAGAACCCTCCAGAAGCTATTGTCAGCGAGACCGAGAACCCTCCAGAAGCTATTGTCAGCGAGACCGAGAACCCTCCAGAAGCTATTGTCAGCGAGACCGAGAACCCTCCAGTAGCTACTGTCAGCGAGACCGAGAACCCTCCAGTAGCTACTGTCAGCGAGACCACAGGCTCATCAGAAGCTACAAGACCCCGGGGCCCTAAGGCAAAAAGACAAAGAAGTGAAGTATATTTCCTTAATTGTCAGTAATGTCTTATTAGTGAATAATATGTGGGGCATCTCAGAACTATGTTTTTTTTAATACAGTACCTGTCAAAAGTTGGAACCCACATACCCATTTGAGAGAATGGGAAAGCGTGCCCAATCTTTTGACTGATACTGTACATTCTAAATGAGTCTGTAGAACCCAGTTCTGGCAGGTCACGTTAGACAAGCTCGCATCAGCTGATCCACGTCTACCTATAGGAATACAACGCCTATCACTGAATACATATATACGCTCCTCCAGTATTATTAAAAGCTATTGCGTTTCCCAGGAGCTATTTACTCTCCTCCATCCCCAGCTCCTCCTCTCATCAATCAGTATGTGGCATTCTGATTCCCTCTGAATGAGACTTAAATTCTCTAATATTGTTGTACATTACAAATAATTAATGATATCTGCAATACATTAATGTTGGTTCTGTTCTGTTATTGCTGCTCTCCCTGCTCTTATTCATGCTAGGCAGCATGGATGCGCATGGAGTTCTTGTCCAGAGCAAAACTAGATCGCCAATCAAAACTGTATGCTAACTGTCAATCATGTTTGATGATTGTGGCCCTGACTGAAATAATGTTTAATAAAATGTGGTATGTTGTATATTCTTTATACAGATTCAGTCCAACAGAGGGTAGCCAGCAAGATGAAGCAAAAAAAAAAGTGTTAAAGGTACAATATGTAAGAATTTTGCATTAAAATATCCCAAAATCTCAAGGCCAGTGTTATATATTTTGTTAAGTTGATTACTTACAATATCCCAAATGTTTCCAACTATTTTTAAATCGTGAGAAAATTGCGATTTTATCCAAGGAAACGGGGCGTTAGAACAGGGGTGAGCTGGGAGTCGCCAGTCAATTGCGTCATATCCGCGTTACCCTCGGTTTCCGCTCATACTGCGTGGAGTCCTGGACAAATGCGGAAGTTGTAGTTGTAGCGTCTATCAAGCTACAAACTTTAGCTTGTTTCTTGCAGTCGTTATGGTACACAATTATTCTTTACCGATTGCTGCTGGTTCTGTCGACAAAGCATGCTTAATTTTATATTTTCCAAATGTAGCATTCGGTAATAGTTATGTTTATGTAAGGAAAGTATTATTGCTTTAGATTTGTGTTTAGTTTATTGACATTGTTTATCACGTCTGGTGTTTATGGCCATGTAAATAAACATAGCATGTGTTATACATAAAGATTAATCAGTATTTTGGCAAATGATGTGGGCATGTTCGAATGTACTTTTACAACAATTGTTTAGAACACGTAAAACTGCGCAGCGTTATCACAACAATGAATTCAACAAATACAGTAACATCTATGATAACCAATTTAGTATTAAACCTTACTTTTCTTGCGGTTAATTCATTTTAATGAAATAAAAGTGTGATGAGGTTTAAGAGTCAGGAAGGAAGAAGACAGGGGTCGGCGTGACTGGGACTCGTAGGCTACTTTATTAAAATAAAGCAAAACAAACAAAAGCCGCGCACAACGCGCATTTACCGTGGCAACCGCGACGGCACAAAACAGTTCAAAAATGAGAGCTCGGATCCACCGGTTCTCTTTCTCTGCGTCCAATTTTCTCTCCAGTCTCTCTCTCGTTCCAGCGCGGCTTATAAGCTCTCCACGCCAATAATACTTTGCACTTGACCTACTTGCTCGTCTCTTCTCTCTCCCGTTACAGACCGCGCTGAACCACGCCCCCCTCGCCACAAAAAGCATGTCATTAAACGCAACATTTATAAAAATAGAACTTAGCCTCATCCATGAACATGATTTTTCGATTCCCGTCTGACTGATTTACATCCACGGTGGAGTTTAAAACGACAGTTCCCATCATTCCACGCTCCTTCACATCGTCATCAAGCTACGCCGTTGTTGTTGTTTGGAATGTAGCGCCCTCTAGCGGCAAAAAAATTCTTGCATATTGTACCTTTAAGTAAATTTTCTCTATTTAAAATGATATGATGTATCAATTACACATTGATTCAGGGTATTTGGTAACAGTTTGCCACAGTTTGGTATTGTCTATACTGGTATATTGGTATACTTATTTCAATGTTATATTGCCTATCTTTCAGATGAGTGTCCAGAATGCTGTATAAGAGTGAGGCAAACAACTTTGAGTACTCCAAAGTTTTGAAAAGAAGAGTGAGAGAGGTTTGTCTTTCTAAAGCCATTTCAAACTGTCTTGCTTTATATCAATGTACCCTCATTCACTCATTATTAATATTTTAATCCTTTTTGATTCTACAATGAAAAAAGGCCATGTGTCCACCAAAGCGGTTTTTTTCACGCGACTGCCGTATTTTTCCAATTGTTTTTAATGGGAGCGCCGTGGTTTTAAAACATGCATGGGTGTAACAAGGTGCTGAGCGTATTTTACACGCTGATATACCGAGCCTTCTGCGTTTTTTACCAGTCGCCGAGAGTTGACGAATGTTCAACTTTGGGTAAAACGCAGCGCTCATCACTGTCACTTTTTACCCAGCCGTCCAATCACAGTGGAGGAGGGGCTGGACAAATGCCACACAGACCAACTGTCACATTCTGCTTGCTCACATTTAAATTTATTGGAATTTTTAACAACACAGAAATAAAATGATCTGTGAAATGAGATACTAGTACACTTTTGTTGATATTTCATATAATATGTGATTTCAGCAGAGCGCCTAGCGTTTTCAGCTGGCTAAAAACGGTTTGGTGGACATGCGGTTTAATACTGCGTTAAAAAAATGTCTTCATTGTTTGAGCACTTGACTCTACAACTGGATGTTTGGAGAACAATAATCTGGATTTAGTGTTCATGCACTGAGCACTAATTTAACCAGAGTTTTACAAACAAGATGCATACATACTTTACAATAACAGAAAATAATTTGGCTGTACGTATTGCTCATATGATGTAGACTGCTGTCCAATCAATACTTCGGTTACCAACCAATATATGTTTAGGTAGGTCTTATGTTGGAATTTATTTAACGTTACTTGTTGTAGTTATTAGTTGTCTGTCTGTCTGACAAATATGAAACCTACAATTGCACATTAATGTAATTTTGCAAGTAATTATTCGTCTTTGATTTTCCTTATAGCCTTCATACTTTTTTGCAAGTATTGACATGAAATAGGTCTTAAATTCTTAAAATCTTAAAAATATTTATTTACTAATTAAATGTAATTTACTTTTTGAAACTTGCAGAAACCTTGAAAACATTAATGTAAAGATAAAATAGTAGAATGATTACGTTGGTAATGTAAAGTTAACATGAATTGAAACTGTCACAATGTTTTCATGTAATTTACTAGACCACTCAGATGTATGATATTGTACTGTACCACTTTGAAACACCACCTTACAGCAATAAATGTTCTTGTTTTAATGTTATTACATGTTAATATTTTCCAACAAAGTATATTTTGAGTACTCCTGACATGACTTACTTGCTACCACCACAATTGCAAGACTTGTGCCAAGACAAACGTTGCTGGATGTTGTGTTGTGATAGTTTTTCTGTGTGTGTTTATTCTATAGGGAACAGAGGAGGTCCTTATTTGTTGGGTTCCATGCAAGACCTGGTAGGTGTACTAATGTACAGTTTATTACACACTGACACCATACACAACAGTTTAAACATTAACAATGTTAACAGTTTTTTTTAATAGTTATATTTCATAAAATGATATACCATTTTGCTAGCCTGACAGAGTTACTCAGCAAATGTAAATTTTTACTTTAAACGTTGTATCTTTACAGTGGGACCAAATGGAAGGACTCCTGGGAGCCCTCCTCCCTTCTTGAAGAATGAGTTAAGCATTTTGTTTGTTAATTTTAAAATTATAATGAATAAAATAACTACAAAGTTTTTGGCTTGTTATTCATTGTCTAAAAAACTATGCTATATACAGTTCATACAGATCTTTAGAAATAACTTAATTTAAAATATTGTATTAAATGTCAGTTTTGTATGAATAAATGTTCACTAGTTCACACTTACATATAATTTCAGGTAGCAAGGTTTAATGCCTATTTGGCGTGCTGTCCGGAGGGAGGGCTCCGAGCTCGGATTAGGCCCGAATCCAGAGTACTCCCCCCGTGTAAGTGTTCAGAACTAGAAGTGTGGAGAAGGGGTGGTGGAGGGATGATGCAAACTGTTAATGGATCGAGGTAAAACTGTTGAGTCTATAGATACCCTCTTGTCATTGTTTGCTGAGTGCTATCCACTCGTGTTAATTATCTGAACGTGTTCCTCCCAAACTTAGTTAATAAAACTTCATTTATATTTATGTCTGTGAAAGATGTTATTTTTTTTTTCACCTGTGTTTTTCTGTATGTGTCTTGTTTGTAAACAGGATTACTTGTAACTTGATGGATGGGTGGGGCATGGTCCAGGTAGGAAACTATCAAATTTTTTATTAGGGTTTAGATTAATTAAAATGGATGTATTTGGAGACATTTGCTTTACTATATGCCCTTGATGTTCAGGTTTGTGTCCCTTTGTTCAGATGACATTGTGTGGTAAACATCATAATGGTCCTGGTTCCACACTAGGGAAGGAAGTGGAACAGTAGTTGGCATGCCATGTAATGGCAGTTTTCCACTACACAGTACCAGCTTGGCTCGGCTAGCTTTTCACTGTGTTTTCCATTGCAGCTAGTACCTCCACAATAGTACCTGGTTGTCATAGCGACACACTCCCGCTACCCACACACACAGGGCAATGGAGGAAATCGAGTGTATATGCTGTTTTTGATCCTCTGGATGTGGCTGTTTCTCATAGCAAAAAGTAAACTATTTAAAAATGACGGGGTTATTCACTCGTTACTTTGCAGTGATGCAGTGAATAGTGACGATTCTCTCTGACCAATCAGCAGTCTGCCTGGTTTTCACAATGTTTTAGTATCGCCTCAGCTCGCTCGAACCTGGCCGGAGGTGATACGAAAAAAAGTACCTGGAAGCAGTTACAGGTACAACTTTTATACATGTGGAAAACCAAACAAAGGCGAGTCGGGGCGAGCTGGTACTGTGTAGTGGAAAAGCACCATAGATGTGCCAAGTGCCATCATTATATGCCTCTGTATTTGGATAGAAGACCAGTAGCAGTTGGATCTTTTGATCTATTATTCATTGGCAATGCAATAATTATGCCTTCTAAGCATCAAACTGATTTAATATTGGCATAAAATTACATATAAATTTAAATACATAAAAAAGAGACCTGTTTAATATCCAAGAAACAAATGTAACTTGTTTTTAACAATATGAACATGATTAAACAGAATAACCTGAATTATCAAGTAATCAGATAACAAAAATCAAATGGTGGTTCGTACACTAATAATACGTTTCTTGTAATTTTAGACTTCTAAAGCAGATCCACTTTGGGACCTGGAAACCCTGAAAGCACCAGCTGCAAAATGAGAGAGTGGGCAGATGGTAAGAAAATAATGAACATGATCTGACATGAAGAAGTTTTATGTTTATTACGAAGTTGACCACAATGTTATTCTGCTGTAGTAATCTGTAATTAAATGCTTGTCTGTCACAATTTCACAATATCTCCAGCCAAATATTTATAGCCACTTGTATGATATCTTGGTATCGTTTACATGAAGCTGCATTTTCTTTTGACGAGTAAAGATAATGATTAAAAAGTTATTTTGATGCTGGAAATGCAGCATTGTAGACTATTTGTAGATATTTGGAATTGTCATCTTTTTTTGGGACCTTGACTGCTGTGTGATGTCATCTTTTTCTTTCTGTTTTTCCTTACAATTCCTCTACAGGTTCCTGTGACTTGATAGAGGACGCTAGATGTGGGCACAACAGTTCTATCAATCGTCTGTTTGTCTGTTGGAAAATAGTGCAATTGAATTTGACATTTCAAACCAAAGCTAATAAGTGTCTCTCTTGACTGGCATCACCAGTAGTGAAATAATAATGTTAAAAGTTTGTTAGTGAACTAAAAAGTCCTTAGTAGCCTACTGCTTTAATAAATCACTGTAACTTTTGCATGAAGTACATTGACAGGGTATGTAATATTGCCTCTGATCTTCTTCAATTTCTTCATATTATTCTGTATGTGTACGTATGCAATATCTATTCACTGTTTGTTGAACATCATCAAATGGAATTTAAACCATAGATGTTTTTCTGTTATGTTTTCCATATTGTATCATCGATAAAATCCACTTTCACTGACATCCTGTAAATCTGTGGAGAAATTTCTTCCTTTGTCTTGATGCATACATATGTTCACTACTGTAATAAACACAATTGTAATGGCCGGTTGTGTGAACTTAACAGAATACATATTTAAAAAAATAAATTAAAGAAAGTAGACTTATAATTTTATTCAGCAAGGATACATTACATTAATTAAAAGTGACAGTAAAGACATTTACAATGCTACAAAAGCTTTCTGTTAAATAATATAAAATAATTATTTTAAACTTTCCATTCATCAAATAAACAAAAATTAAATGTATCATGCTTACTATAGTTTTTATTTCTCACAAGTTCATGACTCATGCAAAAGCACTTAGGCCTATAGTGTAGCCTATTTTACTGTGGTACATACGTATGTGCACTAATAAACACCATTGTGATGGCATTGCCTGCTATGAAAGTACCATTTGGACACCTAATTGACTTATTCTCTATAATGCAGATGCTCACAAGTAGGCTACATGAATTGTGCAAAAACACTTAGCAAACACTTTCGTGCAAAAACACTTAAATGGTGCATATTTTACTTGTGTGGTGCGTACACTACTGTAAAGACAATTGTTAAGACAATTATATGACAATTGTGATGGCATTGCCTGTTGAGTGAACTACACTACAGTTTACCGTAGTAAAAACAAAACAGTAGGCTACACTTTATCAGGGTTCTGTAGTATTCATTAACAAAGTGTTGTAATAGGTAATAGGCCTACTACAATTTACTAAAGTAAGTTTCACATCCAAAAGTAAATGCAAACTACAAACAGCGTCATGTTCACCCAAATAGCATTATTCATATCACATTAATCCTACACTGTTAACAACATGCTAACTGCTAATTTCTAAGTAAGGGGGCAGTTTAGTAAAGCCATGGCCAAACAAACGTTGTAAAACTCCGGCTGCAGTAAAACCTTTTTATATTATGTGCATAGATGGTTTTATAACCCTATATTTAACCCCTAATTTGCTAAGACAACGAGAGTGGTGCTGCTGATGTTTTTATAAAGCTGCTCCAAAATATTAACTAACATCTTTACTTTTTCTCAACATAGATCTATAAATACAGTGTAAGTATGACTTCGGTTTTAGGCTACTATAGGTTTGATATATTCCGTAGATGTATCTTTTTACAACCCTATTCACAGCAATACTTTGGTAACTGGAAGAACTACAAATATGGCGCTAATTTGTGTCAAGCTGGAGGGTGCTGCTATAGGAAATTGTAGTTTTAAATAAATATAGCTTATTACTTAAAATTGAAAGTAATAAATACTGAATTAAGAGTACAATTAGGCGGGATTTAAGTGGATGTAATCGCATTTGTGTGATAATATTTTATATAACTGCTAAATAGGTGAGAATCAATTTTGACCATAATTGACTGCACCCCATTTTAGTGACTCTATCCTTAAGAGTATAGTCACATAGCTAAAGAGCTCTCTATAACAATTGGTCCGATGTATTTCGCCCCTTCTGTATTTTGAATGACAGCTAAAACCAGCCTAAGACAGTTGGCTTGTCTAAGCTGGTTTAAACTGGAAGTAGCTATAGCAGATTGGTTTTAGAGGGGTTTTGAACATTTTTTAGCTGGTCTTAGCTGGTTTTAGCTGGTCAGGCTAAAACCAGCTAGGCCAGGCTGGAAAAAAGCTAGGCCAGGCTGGGAGACCAGCCATGGCTAGCTGGATTTTTCAGCAGGGCATGCACTGAGGTCAAAGTTCAGAGGTCAATATTCCAAAGCAGGAGCCATTTCCAATCTTCATACTGGCATATATTATTCTCTAATCCTACGTCAAGGCTTTAATTTCAACATTTCATTGACACAGCTTTGTCCCAGGGATAGTTTCAGTGAAACCTTTGGAAGCCCAACCTCCAGCCTCCAACCTCACAGGCATCCCATCACAATTGTGTTTATTACAGTAGTGCACATATGCATGTACCATGTACCACACCCAAGTAAAATATGCACTGTTTAAGTGTTTTTGTATGAGTCATGAACTTGTCAGCATGGGGTCAACCCTATATTCCCACATTTCTAAGATTTTTTTTTTTCTTGTTACGAAGAATTTAGAAAATTAGGCCCTATGTTTCCACAGTCTTATGTTCCCACAGCCCTATGATCCCACAGTCTCGTTTATATTGGGTTTAGGGTTAGGGTTAAAGAAAATCAACCTTGGAAATGATGGAACATAGGGCTGTGGGAACATAGACACGCTCCCGTGAGCATCTGCATTGACTTATCAAATGACTCTCTTTACTAATCAAAAAGAGAGTAATCAAATTAGGTGTCCAAATGTTACGTTCACAGGAAGTTCGCTCAACAGGCAATGTCCCTATTTGATCATCTAAGCCAGTATATGTGGGGTTTCCTCAGGCTTAACCCTAACCCTAACCTTCTCTGGTTTCCCTACAACAGTCCAAAAACATGCATCATAGTTCAATTGGAGACATAAACTGTCATTAGGTGTGAATGTGACCCCTGTTATAGACTGGCCATTCATCCAGGGTATTTCTCTACATGTGGCCCAAGATGTTGGGGAAGGCAAACCAGCCTCTGAAGTCTCATGCCTCTAAAGAGGATTAGTGGTCTGGAGAATGAGTGGATGGATTATATTGACAACTTAAAGTGATAGGTCATAAAGAAATTGTTTATTTCTTTTCTTAAACAGAGTAGATTTTTTTTCTCCCCATATTATTAAAGTCAAAGGGGGCTATCAACTGCTTGGTACGCAGAATCTTCAACATATCTTCTCTTATGTTTAACAGAAAAAAAACTCAACAACTTGAGGGTGAGTAAATGATGATAGAAGTTTCATTTTTGGGTGAATTATACTTTTAAGCAGTTTAAGAAACCTGATTTGAAGTGTAGTGTGTATATATTTGGCTAAAGGGCATTTAAGGGTGAGGAGAAAACATCATCCTGCACAAACATTCATTACAAAGCAATTTAAACTATGTGACCAGATTCACTAGAATGGATCATGTTTTAGTGTGGTTAATTTTGATTAACTTATATAATTTATAAAATAGTCTGTTGAGGGAATATATTTTTCACAATTAGATTACAGGTTTGAACAGGTTTGAACAGCTAAAAATAAAAATTAACATTACCCTTAGCATGGTTATAAGGAGCCACTAATGGTCTAACCTGTAAATGTATCCTTACTGGAAGAAATGCTATAGAAATCCTTTCAGATATTCTAAGAGATGACAGAAAATTAACATTTTCAATATACGGTAAGTAAATGAAGTTATTTAAGTTATTTTTTTTTTAAACTGATAGGGTTTTATGATTTAGAATAATATAAAATGCATCATATAACCAATGCAAACAAGTAATTGTTAACTAAGCTATTACTTTATTGTAGTTGTTATCAGCAAATAATGCATATGGATGATCCTACTAAAGGAAATTTTGCTAAAATAAATGAACAAACAGGAAAACAAAAATGTCATGATAGAGCATGCCCTGGGACTGTTTAGGCCTATTTTAAACAAAAAGAGTGAGTCAAACATTTCTTTAACTTTTTAATCCATGCAATAGTGCTTTTTGAACCATTCTTTACTCCAGAAGTGCAATCTACAATGTAGTACATTTTTATGCAGATAAAAAAAATTAAATACATTGGAAATCTCTGGAAAATCAGAAATGTGGATCTACGCTGTCTTCGTCAGCTGATTCGTAGGAATCTGTAGACATGCTTTCATAGTTGTCAGTCATCTTTTTAATCCATGCAATAGTGCTTTTTGAACCATTCTTTACTCCAGAAGTGCAATCTACAAATCTTGTAAATTTTTAGGCAGATACAAAAAATAAAAATACATTGGAAATCTCTGGAAAATCAGAAGTGTGGATCTACGCTGTCTTCGTCAGCTGATTCGTAGGAATCTGTAGACATGCTTTCATAGTCGTCACAGTCATCTTCTTCAAGGACATCCAAACTATCCCATCCAGTCACTAATCGGTGATATGCTTCCTTCACCCTTTGTTTTTCAGTCTTCAGATCATGCAGCTGCTTTCGAAGAAGACAGAGCAAGCCACAATATGCATCCTCTGACAGTCCTGATGGATAGGCAAAAAAAAAAAAAAAAAAAAAATTAGGCATTATAAATATAGGTAATATAGGTAACATGAAACCAGGGGTGGATCTACAGGGTGGCAGCTGCCACCCATGGGATAAAGCCTTGCCACCCATGTTGCCACCCCATTTATAAGTCAGATAATATTTCTTAAAGGTGCATTATGCGATCCTGGTTGGTATAACCTCTTGTTGATATTTGAAATTATCATCAAACAAAACGGACGCTAACTAGCCCCTCCCTTCTCCTCATACTTTCCCCAAACCCCACCCCCACATCATTCTAGTCAGTTATTGACTGGAACAGTCTGTTATGTTTACTGCTTACGGGTCGAACTGTTTTTGCTCAGTTTGTTTGAGCTGCTTTTGTGGAGAATAGGCTGTCTGCAGAGACCTCGTTTCTCTACAGTGTGTTCAGGAGACAGCCAGCTAGCGGATCGTGAGATGTTGTTTGCGGTAGGTGAAAAAAAAATGTTTTGGCCTAAAAGACGCCTGACATCACTGATAGCACCTTTAAGTATATTTTGTGTTCATAGCCTACGTTGAAGACCAAGGAGACCCGCATCAAACAGAAATCTTAGAATCCCCTCCCCTTCACAATGGTTTCACCCATCATCAGCACAGCAGTGACCCCTGCGAAATTTTACAGTCTGCAGTACGCAGTGTCTCCATTGACGGTATATAATAAGTGTCTCGGAAAAGAGAGGCTGATAAGCAGTTAGCAGTGAGTTTAGAGGTAAGTTTTTCACCAAGTTGAAAAAGTCCATAAGCAGACAGTTAAGTAACCCTGCAACAACCACATTGTTACGTTATTTACATACGCAATACTTTCAAATTTTTCTATGATTGTCAGGTCTCTCAGATAAGGGTCTAACAACGTTAGTCTAGCTCTTTGGGTGTTAAACTAATTAACATTAAAAATAATGTTTGATTAAAAAGGTACTTTACTGAGTCTTTATGGAATTAGAGGGAAATGTTTGAACGTCATGGTTATCATTGCAACAATCCTGCATTATAATATTGTTTCAATCCAGATAACCTAAATCTACAGACCCTTTCCAAAAATTTGAATATCGTGGAAAAAGTTCATTTATTTCAGGAATAAAATGTGAAACTAATATATAGACTCATTGCATGCAAAATGAGATAGCCTATTTCAAGCCTTTTTTGTTGTAATTTTGATGAAACCTTTATTTGTTGTGATTTTGATGAAGCTTGTTAATTAATGATTACAGCTTGTGAAAACAACAAAATCGAAATGTCAGAAAATGATAATATTGCATGAAATCACACAGTAGTTACACAGTAATCTCATGCTCATTGAACCAGGTTTTGGTTATTTTGGCAGTGTGGGCAGGTGCAAGTCCTGCTGGAAAATGAACTCAGCATCTGCATAAAGCTTTTCTGCTGAAGGAAGCATAAAGCGTTCTAAATGTCCTGGAAGACGGCTGCGTTGACTGGTCATAAATCTAATCCTGATTTTGTGGTTTTCACAAGCTGTAAGCCATAATCATCAAAATTATAACAAATAAAGGCTTGGAATATCTCACTTTGCATGCAATGAGTCTATAATATTAGTTTCACATTTTAAGTTGAATTCCTGAAATAAATGAACTTTTTTAAATTTTTTGGAAAGGGTCTGTATTGATGGCTTATGTTTTATGACAAACGATAGTTTGCCTCAGGTAGATTACCCTTAAACCCTTAAAGGGTTTGCGTTAAACGCAGTTTGCGTTTGCGTTGCACCCTTAAAAGAATGCGTATCACTCCGTCCCACGGGCAGCTTTGGGGCTCTCTGATCATTGTTTGGTTCATCTTATACCGACCTACAGGCAGAAACTGAAATCAGCTAAACCTGTAATAAGGACTGTAAAAAGATGGACCAACGAAGCAGAGCAGGATCTACAGGCCTGCTTCGATTGCACTGATTGGACTGTTTTTGAAGCTGCAGCCACCGATCTGGATGAGCTCACAGATACTGTAACATCATATATCAGTTTCTGTGAGGATACATGCATTCCTACCAGGACATTCTTATCATTCACTAATGATAAACCATGGTTTACTGGGAAACTCAAACAGCTTCGTCATGCCAAAGAGGATGCTTACAGAAGTGGGGATAAAATCTTGTATAACCAGGCCAGAAACAGACTGACAAAGGAGATCAGAGTTGCTAAAAGAAGCTACTCTGAAAAGCTGAAAAACCAGTTTTCAGCCAACGACCCGGCATCAGTCTGGAGAGGCCTGAGGAACATCACCAACTACAAATCACCATCCCCCCGATCTGTGGAGAATCAACAACTGGCTGACACTCTCAATGCATTCTATTGCAGGTTTGAGAAGCCCAGACTCACACCTCACACCCGCTCTGATGTGCACTTCACACATCCACCATCACCTCCTGCAACCCCTCTCCTCCCCCCTTCTGCCATCCAACCTGAGCTTAAGGTCTGTGTGGAGGACGTGAGCCGAGTCTTCAAAAAACAGAAGACTAGGAAAGCTTCAGGCCCAGACGGCATCTCATCTGCTTGTCTAAAAGCCTGCGCTGACCAACTGGCCCCAGTCTTCACGCAGATCTTCAACAGATCATTGGAGCAGTGTGAAGTTCCCTGCTGCTTCAAACGCTCCACTATCATTCCGGTTCCCCAAAAACCTAAAATCACTGGACTTAATGACTACAGACCTGTCGCTCTCACGTCTGTGGTCATGAAGTCGTTTGAAAGACTGGTGTTGGCCTATCTGAAGGACATCACTGGACCCCTTCTGGATCCCTTTCAGTTTGCTTACAGAGCAAACAGGTCTGTGGATGATGCAGTCAACATGGGACTGCACTATATCCTGCAACATCTTGACAGACCTGGGACTTATGCACGGATCTTATTTGTGGACTTCAGTTCGGCCTTCAATACCATCATCCCTGATCTTCTCACAGCCAAACTGACTCAGCTCTCCATGCCATCCTCAATCTGTCAGTGGATCTCCAGCTTCCTGACAGACCGGCAGCAGCGAGTGAGACTGGGGAAGCTCACATCCAGGACCCTCACCATCAGCACTGGCGCCCCCCAAGGGTGCGTTCTCTCCCCACTGCTCTTCTCCCTGTACACTAATGACTGCACTTCTAAAGACCCCTCTGTCAAGCTCCTGAAATTTGCAGACGACACCACCGTCATCGGTCTCATCCAAAATGGTGACGAGTCTGCTTACAGACTGGGGGTTGAACAGCTGGCTGTCTGGTGCAGCTATAACAACCTTGAGCTGAACACGCTCAAAACAGTGGAGATGATTGTGGATTTCAGGAGAAAATCCCCAGCACTCCCCCCTCTCACCATCATGAACAGCACTGTGGAAGCAGTGGAGTCATTCAGGTTCCTGGGCTCTACCATCTCTCAGGACCTGAAGTGGGCAAATCACATTGACTCCATTGTGAAAAAGGCCCAGCAGAGACTGTACTTCCTTCGCCAGCTGAAGAAGTTCAATCTGCCACAGGAGCTGCTGATCCAGTTCTACTCAGCCGTCATTGAGTCTGTTTTAAGCACTTCCATCACTGTCTGGTTTGGTTCAGCTACCAAATCGGACATCAGGAGACTACAACGGACAGTCCGGACAGCAGAGAGGATTATTGGTGCCCCCCTGCCAACCCTCCAGGACCTGTACTCTTCCAGAGTGAGGAAGAGAGCAGGTAAAATCATCACAGACTCCACTCACCCTGGACACCCCCTGTTTGAACTGTTACCGTCAGGACGGCGACACAGATCACTGGCCACAAGAACATCCAGGCACAGGAACAGTTTCTTTCCACAGGCCATTTCCCTTCTGAACACTTAACATGCCCCCCAAGGCATATGCCTGCAAGTGCAATACTCCCACTGTCTAGTGCAATATTCTCTTAACTCAGGTGATAATTATATTTATATTATTCATACTACTCAAAATACTGTAAATATGTTCATAATCTGTAACATGCACTAGACTCCCACTGTCTAGTGTAATATTCTCTAACTCAGGTGATATTTATATTTATATTATTCATACTTCTCAAAATACTGTAAATATGTTCATAATCTGTAAATGTTTATTCAGACTAAACCCAACTGTGACCCCTTTTTTTAACTTTTTATACTATTTTTATTTTATTTTATTTTTTTATATATTTTATTCTTAGAATTTGTATTACTATGTTTCTTGTTGTATTTGTATTTGTATATGTGCACTGGAAGCTTCAGTACCAAGAAAAATTCCTTGTGGGTGCAAGCACACTTGGCAATAAAGCTCTTTCTGATTCTGATTCTGGTTCTGATTAACAAGACGACCCTAGGTTGCATTTTGGCGAGAGTTACCTTTTAAGAAGCAACTTAGCGATGTATATCAATACACTAAATTTGACATGCCTGTCAAAATTCTTAAGTAAACTCCAATGAGAGGTAAAATATTTATAATTTAATAATCAATGATTTCTGAGAAAACAAACACTTACTCTTAGTAGTGAGGCCATCTGACAACGCATCAGTCTGATCGTTTAGATCTTTGACACGTCTGCAGATGTGATCCCAGTGTCTCTTCATCTCCTCCACAAGTACAGCCTCTTCTTCCTCAAGTCTCTGTACTTGCATCAGCTTGTCAAATACCTTTTTTTTCATGGCCAGAGAAGCATCACCAACTGAAAATGAAAATGAACTTGATATGTAACAAAAAATAAAAGGTATGATACAAGTTTTTGCACGTTTATCAATTAAATAAATTGTTTACATAAATTAAAAGATTTAATCACGTCAATATAAACATTTCTTGATAATCTACTCACCCCAATGCCAACCAAAATGTTCATTTCTCTATTTCTTAAGTTTTTTAATAAAACATTTCAGGATTTTTCTCCCCATGATGGACTTCAACTAACCAGGGAAAACACAGACCAACTTCTGGCAAATGTAGATTTGCTCTGCAAGTTAGTCTGGCCAAGAGTCCATTTAAGCTCATTTCTAATCTTTCCAAATCTTGGCAATAATCTCAAAAGTTTAGGTGGCTTTACACAATGATGATCGCTCTGATTGGTTTTAGGTCTTTCCAATTACCCCCAGCGACATCCGTTGGTGAAGCGCAACAACTTTGAAATGCGTTATTATATTAAAATTGCAAACACATGAGGACAGTCTCAATGAAAGACCCACGACTGACAGAGGAACGTGCTATTACATTTCTCTCCTAAATGGTAGGAGATTAAATTAGATTTAATGGAGCATTTTAACTGTGACAAGATGATTGACAGGGCAGTTTATGTGACAGGATGTATATGAAAGATCCATCCAATAAAGATAACAAAGTAGTATGTCCCAAAGCTTGCCTACTCTTTTGCTACACATTCAAAAGTAAATACCTTTTATTCACAAAAAGAGTAAGTAGGCAAATTGGGACGCAGCATATGGCTTTACACAATGACGATCGCTCCGATTGGTTTTTGGTCTATTCAATTGCGCCCAGAGGCATTTGAGCAACGTCTGTTTGTGTTCTTTGAAAATGAGTTGTTAATGAAGATTTTCCAGACCCTATCTCAGTTACGACTGAGAAGGGTCTGGTTTTAACCAGGCTAGACTTCAACCACAACCAACATATTGAAGTCTAAATCAATGCAGTTTCAAAGGGCTCTACACAATAGGGTCTTTATCTAGCATTTATATACTCTTTAACCACAGTTGTTCATCTTGTGATGGTCTGCCAGGCATCCGGTTCAAAAAGGCAGGGAAGGGGCGAAAAATTCCATCTCATTCTCCTCCAAATTCAAAATTGTTGTCGGACATCTTTGATTTAGTTTATTATTACCATTTAAAAAAAAAAAAACTCTTGTGACATTTCCAACATGACGACGTAATTTCCGGCACGTCGCAGACCAGCACAAGATGAACAATTGTGGTTAAAGTATATCAATGTATATATATATTTTTTAGAAAATGACCAATCGTTTAGCTAGATAAGACCCTATTCCTCAGCTGAGATTAGGGCTGGGCGATATGGACCACAACACTTCTAATATACATGCATTTGAAAAGCAGATTTCTCTAAATTTTCTCGGTTTGCTTTCAGCTTAGACATAACCAACTTTCTTTATGTAAACCTTGTGTGTATTTGAGAGTATTAGCAAAATAAGACTCGAAAGATAACTTAGTCCAAAAGTAACCAGGCGCTGTTAAATAGGCTTCAGTGCATGTGCGCTTCAGGTGTTCGTGCTCAGTAAAGCGCATGTTAGAACAGCCCATCAGCAGTGAATGACACGTATAACTGGGAAGGCTTTAAAGCACATGGAAATAATGAACTTTTGTGAACTCACTAAACTGCAGTGTCCCGTTCCTCTGCGTTAACATTCGATGCAAGTATGTGTCGCGCTGTACCCTAGGCTGTTGAGTAGGGCTGTACTGTCCCAGTCGATTAGTCGATTAATTGGTCGATACGTTCTGGTTCGACCAAAATTCTGATTGGTCGATTTTTTTGCCGCGTTTATTTCATCATTTTTGCTGTGCTGAGGCGCGCTCATTTCATCAGGTGGAAAGCACTAACTGCTAATGGGGGTGTTTTCAGAGTACCCTTGTTTCACTGTAACAGTCTGTCTTCAGAACACCCCCCTTGTTTTCACCTTTTTTGGATTACCCCAACCCAAGAGAGAGCGATAACTATAGAAGGTTTGATGCTGAATATTATTTATTTAATTGTGAGAGCGTTTAATAGTCAGTCCTCTTCTAACATGTCAACAACAAAGAAATCGACAGTGTGGCAGCATTTTGTTAAAATTGATAACAGGAAAAAGGTCGAATGCAAAGTTTGCAAGCAACAGTTTTCCACAGCTCGACGACAAACATGACATGACATATCATCTAAAAGTGGTAAGCTCACTTGTCTGCGTTAGCTTGCCCTGTCTGTTTTGAGTAGGCTATATGAACATATCAGAATTTGCATATTTCAATGTTTTAGTGTGATAACCTAACTTTTTTTTTTTTTTTTGGAGCCTAATGCGTAATTGCGCTGTGCTGTTGGTTGTGTTAGTTTTGAGCCTAGGATGCTTTTTTTTCAGTTATGCACTTTATTTCGTTTCTGCTCTTGATCTGGTTTGTTTAATAAATATTCTTTTTTTTATTAAAGTGGACGTGCCTTTTGTGTTTATTAAGAGTAAAAGCTTTAAGTTAATAGTCTATTCGTGTCTCAGCTGCGAAGCTGAGCTCATGTTCAGCCTCGCTCGGTGCGAGGACATGCACGGTGAAATGATAGTGTCTGACAGTTATAACTTATTATTATAACATATGACAAATAATTGTCTAAATTATGTTGCATATTCCTCAACAGTTCTTGTGATGATATCACTAGTTGACAACATAGTACTATTTTCGGAAATCGTAGGCTATGATATTGCGCAGGTGCACGTGATCACGCTGTCAGAGCCGACAGACTCGAGTGTCAGACTCATTTCAGTGCAAAATAATTAGGTCAAAAAACGATTTAATATACTGCAAATAGCCTACTAGTTTTTTTTATGTTTATTTATAATTCATTTAGGCGGACAACAAGGCTACCAAGTACTGCGCACAGTGCGCATCTAGTTAATTTAACGTTTAATTTTTAGTCGATTTTAGTCGAAAATTTCAGGACTTCAGTCGACCAAGATTTTCTTTGGTTGAGTACAGCCCTACTGTTGAGACACACTCTACATAAGCAGTCAGCAGCTTGCTTGGAGCAATGATCACAGTGCAAATTTGAACTATATCGAGATATATGCGATATGGTCGAATTTTGTATCGCATTTTAAAATATATCGATATATAAAATATATCGATATATTTTAAAATGCGATAATATTGACCAGCCCTATAGCTGATATTCTACAAAGCCCTTTGAAACTGAATTGATTTTGACATCAACATATTGGTTGCAGTTGAAGTCCATTGTGTTGAGAAAAATCCTGAAATGTTTTTCTAAAAAAATATATATATATTTTACACTGAAGAAAGAGAGACATTGACATCTTGGATGGCACTGAGGGGAGTAAATGCGTTTCTGCAGCAAGCAAGTCATCTGCAGAATTCAAAGCTTTGGTACTTGTTGTAATAGAATTGTACTTGGATATTGCATCGGATAACTTCTTCTTCTCTTCGACAATCCTCCGTCGGACTTTGTGCCGCTGCTTGTTGCGATCTGGGTTATATAAAAAAAGGTGATTAAAACAGACCATTTAAAAGAAATTAGGATTATCCAAATAAGAAACAACAGATTAGGGGTGTGACGAGACACCTATCTCACGAGATGAGACGCAATGGGTTCACGAGAACGAGGAAAGATTTTTGCACAATATTTTATTCAAATCCTCAATGGTCAGGCCAAATCATGACTTGAAAAATTTGAATTGTTTTACTGATAATCTTCTAATGAATGTCATTTCAGTACTACTTCATTGGAGTATGAATTATCAAATGCTTACAGACAATTATATACAAGCACTTTAAAAGGTTTTGCCAAACTCAACTGACTGGTTTTTCTCCTATATTATTTAAGTCTCTTCAGACCTTACTGTACATGAAAACATAAAAATAAAAACAGCATTAACTAATAATAAAAATACAATTTTCTTAGTCTTATTAAAGGAATAGTTCACCTCAAAATCAAAAACTGTGTCATCATTTACTCACCCTCAAGTTGTTTTAAACCTGTATGAATTTCTTTCTTCTGCTGAACACAAAGAAAGATATTTTGAAGAATGCCGGTAACCAGACAGTTCATGGACCCCATTGACTTCCATAGTAGGAAAAAAAATACTATGGGAAGTCAATGGGACCCAAGTTACCAACATTATTCAAAATATCGTTGTGTTCAGCAGAAGAAAAATTCATTCAGGTTTGAAACAACTTGAGGGTCAGTAAATGATGACACAATTTTAAATTTTTTTGGAAAAAATAAATTCAACTATAATCCAAGTACTCTCTCAGTTTTGAAGTGCAAACAAACCAAAAACAGAGACCAGAGTCACAGTACAGAGATATAAGTTTGATATTAGGTTATTGTATGCAGCTTAAATTGCACACATTAGAAAGAGCTCTTGTTTTACTTTCACTTTCAAATTCACGATTGCACGTACTATGTACCCGGAGCAGCGGTGCTGAACACGTGTTCTACAATACAATACATGCAGGCTCTTTTATGCAACAAATCCGTCGCAATCTTCACGCAATCAGTGAAATGTGATTCCTGTTACACTATTAGCAACTGCAACTCATGTTGGATGAGCAGAGCAGACTTTACAATAGTTTACAATGGTTATATTTATTTTTTTAACAGCAAAACATCAGTGGAGGCATGTAATGGGAATGTAACTGTGACATTCTATGCTAATTTCATCTTGTCACATTTTAGTCAAGCAAGATATTGTAGCAAGAGATCTCGACACACCCCTACAGCATATATAGAGCATTTTATTTACCTGTTAGCCGATACAAATCTCTCTTTTTCTGCTGAATGCCTAAATACAACCCTTCAATCTGATGCTGCAACCCCACTGGATCGTCGGTTCTACTGCCATCGGGAACTGTTTAAAATAGCATATCAGATTACTGAATCAGGACATTAAGCAAGAAAAGTATTTTAAGATTTTACTTCAAATAAATTATTAAAAACTATGATATTTACTTAATATAAAAACTGTAAAAATATGGAAAAACAAAAAATTGAGAATGCACCTTGAGTTGCCCATTGCTTAACATCGCACACTCATTGCTGCAGCTCTATTTTGGACTTAGCCAGGACTGCCTGAACCGCCTCGACATCTTCCTTGGCTTCCTTCATCTTTTGCCCAGTCTTAAACATAGATGAGATTAAACATTTAACTGAATATGACTGTTTAAAAATAAATTAATAGTAAATGTATGGCTTAAAACAACTGTTTTAAATGCGTGGTACCTTGATATACCGCTTAGACAAGTAAATGTGAAGGTTCTTCCTCTTTCTCTCATTCCATCCTTTAGCATGAAGGGTGATCATGTCCACTCGTGCTAAACAAAAACAAAAAACAAACACACACAAACATATATCAGGGTATATGCAGGAATCATAGAGATGAATTTACTACCTTTTACTACCTTTTTTACCACCTCCACAATATTTTTTACTACCATCACGACATCAAGCAGCAGCCCTTTTTTTGGGGGTGTGGTGGGGTGGGCGGGGTATGTAAAGCACCACTTACTACTTACTATAAGGTATAAGTGTGACACTGTCACACCCATCATACATATTAGGTACACTAATGTTTAATTGTTATCATTAAGTAGGCCTATTGTCATTGTCAATTATGTTTTTTTTTGTAGTGTCGAGTTGAGTTTCAGTTGTCCTTATCTTAACCCTAGCCCTTGAGTTATCCTAACCATAGCCCTTAGCCCTAATAAGGTGAATAATAACCTTGGCACTTTGTCATTGCTATCAACTCCGACTCACTCAGGGCTCGACATTAAGCCTTTTCATGTGCTTGTCCTCTGGACAAGTAAATCTGTCATTCACTTGTCCGAGTAAAAAAGTTGCTTGTCCGGAATGTTTTTGGTGTGTGTGTGCTGTAAATATAATTTATTCTGAAGAAATATCCCCATCTGTGTTAAATCAGCTCTGATATATTTAAATCTGCATATTGTCATATCTGCACCTTTAAAGGCAACGGCACCAGTAGTTTAAGGAATGTACAACTGCATTAAATAATGTTATGAATATGAGATCGTTTAAAATATTTTTGAATATACAAATAAGAAACGTTGGAAAGAATTATACTTTTAAACATGAAAGTAAACCGCCAGTAGGAGGCGTCAGGCGACCGTCTTAATGAGCAAGTCATTGAGTCATTCATTCAAACGATTCGTTCAAACAACTGATTCATTCAAGAATGAGACATGTTTATGAATGGGACATTGAATCTTTGACTCAGCCAATTCGTTCAAAACGCTGAATCATTCAGTAATGAAACATGGTTAAGTGTTGCTGTGAGATGCGTTACGGTTCTGCTGTGATCTTTGTTTGGAACTATTTTTGCTGCTGAAACAGAACAAAAACAGTCAATATTGTGTCTAAAATGTAAGTAACTTAATTTGAACTGTTTATTGAACTGTTGTATCAAAAGCAATGTCACATTTTCAGTCGTGATGGTACTCAAGAAAACAGCACTCGTCGTGTGAGGTTGCTAAACTGTATCATATGTTAAAAATATTAAAACACATTTTGAATTTTGGCACTGGCAGTAACGTTATGTTGTTAACTGAGTTTAAACTGAGTTTACATTTGTTTGGATTTCTCCTCGAGAGGCTGCGCGAGCCTCAACAGCGCAACCTTGTTACCGTCAGTAGCCTAATACATCCACTATCGATTGCAACTTACAATAAATATAAATACAATCAGAATCATTCTCTCATTTTAGTGATTCCCTAGTTATTTATACATTTTTTTTTATTGACGTTTAATTAGGCTACTTGTCCGGTCGGGCAAGTAAAATTGTCTTTTACTTGTCCCTTCAAAAAATCCACTTGTCCCGGACAAGCGTTAATGTCGAGCCCGTCAGGTCCTGTTAGCACCGTATATATATTTTTTAATTATGCTAGATGAAGTTAAAATATGGAGACACAAATATTAAGTAAAAAAATGGAAACTCATATATTGAGGTGGTGATGAAAAATTTACTACCAAGTCAAATTGCGTTTGTTACCTTTTACTACCTTTCAAGGGCCTTAATTTTGGTAGATTATTTTTACTACTTTTACTACCTTTTACTACCGCGTGGACACCCTGATATATACATACACATATATATACACACATATATATATATATATATATATATATATTTTTTTTTTATGTCTATTCACTGCACATTGATATTCCAAGATTAAAGGAATTGTCCATTTCAAAATTAAAATTCTGTCAAGATTCATCCTCAATTGGTATGGAAGTTGTTCACCCTGAATTATTTATACAAGAGAACACAACATATATTTTGAAGAATGTTGGTAACCACGCAGGTGATGGACCCGATTGACTTCCATAGTAGGAAAAAAAATACTATGGAAGTCAACAGGGTCAATCAATGTTGAAAAAAATATTATTTTGAATGAACTATGTGATTTACGAAAAGCTAAACAACTAATATGAGCACAAATATAAATTTAAATAATAATAATTAACTGAACAATTCCAATAGGGTCCTCACACCATTGCTGCTCAGGCCCTAAATCAGGCATCATTTTCATTTTTAAATTTGATTATGAAATTTTAGATTATTTTGTCTAAATCTATGGACTACAAAAATACAAGGCTGTGTACATGACACTTACCAGCCTTACTCATATATTTTGTTGTAAGAGCAACACGTGATTAAAAACTGTTAACTTGCTCCACTTCTTCACCAATAGTAGTGCCTGCTCCCGTTTGATTTTTACCACTCCACTGAACCTATAAAACAAACCGGCACAATTTTACAGACAAATCAAGTTTAAAGTGAAAATGAGTATGCAGAAAAATATATTTATATATAAATATAACAAATTATAATTGTTACCTTTAACAATAATAATTAAGACCTTTAACAATTTCATGTTATTTAAAACAATCGATCAACGATTACCTTTACACAACTGCGGGTAAAAAATAAATAAAAATCCTGTACACGGTCAATACTTGCACAACTGTTATTAAAGTTTAGATCCCATGACCATCATGAATGTAGGTATATTACTGTGATGAAGGTCATGGGACCAAAACGTTGTTAATGGGCTATTCTGATACATGTGCAAGTACTGATAATGTGCAGGAATTTTTTTTTTTTTAAGTCATTTAAAACAGAGTTACCTCACAGCTAGTAGAGTGTCCCTTTGCGTGCATAACAGAAAGAAAAGGCTTCATCTCTGTTAACGGCTGCAGACATGGAACTGCCTGTGCAACTTTTTGCAAATAGGGCCAATATCGACACATAATGTCTGTGCAGAAGAATCTGCAGTTGGTTTTTGTAGCCACTTCATTTTGCAAAAACATTGGATAGGCAAATATTTCCCCCCTCTTCATGTTGAGTCCTTTAAGCAAAATGTTGTGTCCGCACACTGCCACCTCCAACCCTTCCTCATCCAATTTATTGCTTGACTTTTTTGAGGTCTCCCTGGCAGCAGCCCATGTTGACTGTCCACATGTGCCTCTCCCTTTTACCTGCAAGACAGTAATAATCATAATAATAAACAACATTATCAGTAAAGATGTATAACATATATACAGTTAAACAACAAAAATACTAATAAAATGATGGAAACATACAGGGTTGGTGTTTTGCTGAATGAAATCAACAAATGCTGCCACATCTTCATCCTTGGCAATGAAAATACCTTCGTAGAAAGGCTGCTCCTCTACTCTATATTAATTACAGTGGAACAAATTGGATTAGAGGGCCAATATACACTAAACATGTATAGAAATATTCCTTTAATATATTAGTTATGCTATTACTCTTTGGCTTTGTTAAACCGGTATAGTTTACGGTTTCCATCTGCAGACACAGCAACTGCATCTGGGACACATGCAGGGCACAAGAAATGATCGACTCCACTGAGCTTCTCTTTCTCATGACGACAATAAGTCCATTCCAAAAATGCTTTTTGGAATGTTTTGCCACAAATAGTATCAATCTAGCAGTGAAAAAAAAAAACTAAAATTAATTGGGGATAAGGAAAAGTTCATTAACAAAATTAATTGTAATTTTTTAAAAGAACCCGTCCAAATGTCCGTGACCTATTCTCTAACATGTTCACAAAGGCTTGTCTTGAGAGGCCTGGTGCAGTGACTTTGAACTGCTCAAAAGATGTAAATAGGTCAATCTGATATATAGTTTGAAATGCAAAAGAGCCTGGCCAGTAACCACTTTGGATAAGGTCCTGCAGCTCAGCTGTCCATGTTTTGTGGCATGTAATGCAGCGCCAAACAGGCAAAGAGAGGTCATAGCGACCTACATTACAGTCCAAATAAGTTAGTGACAAGCCTGAATATCAAAAATTTTGGATTGAGTAAATACTTTGGTTTTAAGGAGTACATACCATTTATGTTGATGAGATGTACTAATCGGCCAGCACCTACAGACATGTTTTGAGCCACACAACTGCAAATGTTTTGCGGTTGTTGGATGGGTAACAAACATGCTAAAGAAAAGAAAAGAAAAGAACATAACTAACATATGACTTAGATTTTTAGACAACACATCTTAAAAATGTTTTACTTACCTTGCTCACATAATGTGTGTTGGCCATTGATGTTCTTTATGACATTTGATGGAGGAATAGGTTTAAAAAAAAAATCTAAAAAACACTCCCTGTTATGCAAAACAAGGTACTGGTGGGTTGACACATCACAGTTGTCGCAGTAATGTGGTTTTGGCAAACAGTCCTTGCACCTTATCACTGCTGCATTCACTCTGCAGTGATCACAAGATACGGAAAATACCCTGTCCGAGGCAAGCGAGCCGTCCAAGAGCTTTTGTCTTGCTTCCATCCAATGGTTTTCAGACACTATTTTTCTTACTGTCCAGTTGTGAGATGCAGACATACTTTTCTCTGAGATAAGTGCATCATGGAGCTGATGTAACTGTATATCTTAAAAGCCAAAAGTCATATAAAAAACAAAGTCATTATCTATTATAATTTATCAAAACACAGATAATGGTTTAAAAAAAAAATCTTGACAAGATGGAAGACTTTTGTTACTTACCAATAGCACACTGTGCATTGATGCGTGTATCTGAACAATCCTCATTCATAGACTCAGAGTCAGCAGCACTTGAATTTACTAGAATATATTTTTTTTTAAATCAGTAAACCCATTATTGTATTTTTGATTGGCTCTTTTATAAACTACTAAATGGACACAATCGGCTTACCAGGATCAATCAAAGTTTGGTTGCTTGTTGATGCATGGACCACTGAAGCTCTGGATTTACCTGTAACGTACCAGTGTAAAAGTGATAAGCCTCTATACGATTTTTGAAAACAGAAACATTAAGAGAAAATAAACATGATATTATCACTTACCTCCTTTTCCTTGTTTGGCTTCTCTTTTTGTATACACCAAATGACCACTTTTGTCTCTTTTTTTCCATCTGATCCTTGGAACGTCTTTCTTTTTTTTTTTAGGTCGTGATTTAAGAGCAGTATCCTCCTAGCCATAATGATATATGTTATCAGAATAAAATGCTACAAAACGAACAGTATCAATACTTACAGACATTTCAAGAGACAATTTACTTCCTGCAACTCCTGCAAATCAGACATTATTTCATCGATGTCGAGTTCAAATTCCTTTTCCATGTCTTCTGCAGATGGATCAGAGAAATTATTGGTGGCCATTATTACAGAATGGTTTTCAGGTTTACAGATGGTTATTTACAGGTATAGGCCTGTAAATTCACAGCCAGGCAGCGGGTCTTCTTCTTTGTTTAAATTGCAGTTGTCAAACAACTTTTAAGTGTGCATTACCGCCACCTTCTGATATGGAGTGTGGATCACATTCGCCGTTGCTCACTACTCTATAAATAAATAAATAAATATATAACCCCATAAATATCTAAAGCATTTACGATGCTGATCGTAGCCTGATCAGTCTGTGAATGTTCAATGTAAGACTATTTATATTTGCTTACATTCACTGATAACAAAAATAATAAAACGTTATCAATTAGCCTAAATGTGAGCAGTCCCCTCTATATGTAGCCTATATGTTAAATTCAAAAGAATATGTATGTATATAATATAGATATGATTATGGGGTCAACGTACTATTTTTTTTACCAGGGTTAATTGAAGCTCAGCTGGGTGTCCTCATGCTCACTAACGTTAACTTGCTGTAGTACGTTTCACGGAGTAGTCTACATAAAACAATCACCTGACTGAAACGTAGCCTTGGCTACATACATATCGTAAGGTTCTGGCAAAACTTGTTAAAGCGAGTGATTATGTACATTCACTGAATGAATATTATGAAAATAAAATATATATTTCTCGCTAGAAATGTAATCAAAACTTATTTTTATCCAGAATCTAACTCAAAATATTGTTTTTTTTTCACTAAAAATGATAGAAATGTCCGCCATGTTATTTTGTTCTCGCGACCGGAATCTTGAAAGTCACGTGACTTGGACATAGTGCCTCTAGTGGACGTTTCACACAGAAAGTGCAGGGAAATGTACTTTCAGGTACGTATTTCAGGGTTTGCAAAAAAGTACCCAGGTCTCTTTAGCGACTCCAATAGGATGTTTGAGCATTGAGCAATAACTTTACGTACCGAGTGGTACATATTTGTGGCGCTGCAATAAAGTGTTAATAAAACAAATCACCTGACTGAAACGTATCGTTCTGGCAAAACTTGTTAATGCGTTTGATATCTTATTAAATCATACTAGTGTGAGACATAGTGAGACACATAGCAAAGGTATAATATTTTTTGGCTGGCTGTTCGCGAATAGTTTGCCAACAAGTTTTGTGCGGTTTGGTACGTAATCAACACGGTCATGATTGCGCGATTCCCTGCCGTTTAATTTACACAAAACACATGAAAACTAAAACATGCAAAAGCATTTTAATTATGAATTGTTCCTTTTGCGAGGCAATACCATACTATTTCGGTAAGTTACCTCAGGGAAGTGCGATCCAATGTGCTCGTCGGACGTCTATCCTCAGTCTGGCATGCTTGGCACCTCAAAGGCGTGGAAATAATTCCTAATTTATATTAAAATAAGTGTATGCTGAACATCATTTATTAATATTGTCGCCTTTATAAGCTTATAGACAAGCATCTGGAACGGGGGAAATGTATGCCAAGCTTAAATGTATGTATAGTGCCTCTAGTGGACGTTTCACCCGGAAAGTGCAGGGAAATGTACTTTCAGGTACGTATTTCAGGGTTTGCAAAAAAGTACCCAGAGTAACGTATTTCCAATGAGCCTGGGTTGAAAAATAACCTGCAGGAAACGTTCTGGGAAAGTTCTCTTTAGGTTATTAAATAACAACCTGCAGGGAACCTTCCCAGAACGTTCTCTTTAGGTTATAAAATTAAACCTAAAAATAACCTGCAGGGAACGTTCTGGAAAGGTTCTCTTTAGGTTATTAAATAAAACCTATAAATAACCTGCAGGGAACGTTCTGTGAAGGTTCTCTTTAGGTTATTAAATAACAACCTGCAGGGAACGTTCTCAGAACGTTCTCTTTAGGTTATAAAAATTAAACCTAAAAATAACCTACAAAGAACGTTCCTAGAATGTTCTTATTTGGTTCCCCAAAAAATAACCAAATGGGAACCATATGGGAACATTAGGGGAACGTTCTGTGTTTGCTGGGACGAATGTTCAGTAGTGACTGGAGGTCATAGACCAGGCGTGTGCAGCAATTTGAAGTCCAGGTTAACATCCATAAATAGATCCATAAAAATAAACACGAGAGAGACCGACGGCCAGCCGAACATACAGGCGCAATCTACAGCGCAACCTTGTTACCGTCAGTAATACATCCACTATCGATCGCAACTTACAATAAATATAATACAATCAAAATCACTCTCTCATTTTAGTGATTCCCTAGTTATTTTAATTTTTTTTGTTATTGACGTTTAATCAGGCTACTTGTCCGGTCGGGCAAGTAAAATTCTCTTTTACTTGTCCATAAATGTTAGTTTTGAGGTTGTGAACATGCAGGTAATGTGTCAATCGAATATAAACCTTGTAAACAGACTGTTTGCAAGCTTTAAAGTCAAGTTAGACATGTTTCCACGTGCTAGTCTACAGGGCTTTCTGTATGTTTATCTGCTAACAGGAGCTTGAGATCTGTGTGCTGTGTGGAGGAGACTGCATGTAACAGAGCCTTGTGTATATTTTTGTTGATTTGTAGAGGTATGTGTATCATGTTCATTATTATTCATTTGGCATATTTACATTGGCTGTATTAAGAATGTAAAAGAAATTCATGTCAATTACATTGAGCATTTTAAAATTTAATTCTTTTTCACATTTTTATTTAAAAGTATTTTTGCTGATAATACTAAAGATGAATTAAAGTCGTCTGTTTTATCAGTCGTGTATGTATGTGCAGTCTGCGCTAGGCCAGCTGAGAGAAGGAGCTTGAGATCTGTGTGCTGTGTGGAGGAGACTGCATGTAACAGAGCCTTGTGTATATTTTTGTTGATTTGTACAGACAAATCCATCGTTCTGCATTCATTAAAAGAGCAACCAGCAGTTGGTCGTGGTCCGGGTCCTTTCTTCACCCATTACAACAAGAATTACAATCGGGGTTAAGGGGTCGTGTTCATTTCACGCATTTCTGTGAGATCAGGTTGTTTTATTATGTTTACTGTGTTTACTACCTTGGCCAGGGCTCACTTGTAAATGAGATATCTTATCTCAATGTGATTTTCTTCCCTGGTATAATAAAGGTATAATAAAATAAAATCAGAAGCGTTGGAAAATAAGCAGAGAACAGGATGAACCCAAAGTAATGGATGAGGAGATGCTACAACAAGCAATTGTTGAACAGGGACTTCAAGGACAATCTGGACAAAAAACTTTAGCCCAGCCCGAGGGGGTGTATCAGCTGCGGTTGGACTTCAGAAGTAAGAACCGTAATTAAATTTCATTTTAACGTAAAATTAAACATTTTTGATTGATTTTTTATTTTATTCTGGGTGAATCTCATGAAAACTTTCCTGGGACAGATTTCACCCCCAAAATCAAGAGAAAAATAAGAATATATTTTGAATTATTGAAAAAGTGAAACCCACTTTATTTATTTATTTAGACATTATTTTCATGACAAGTAAAATACATCCACCCTCTCACACAGATAATGTTTTTTAATCAGTGTTAAAGGGACAGTTCACGCAAAAAATAAAAATTCTGTCATCATTTACTCACCCTCATGTCGTTTCAAACCCAAAAGAGTTTTGTTCATGTTCGAAACACAAATGAAGATCTTTTTGATGAAATCTGAGCGATTTCTGTCCCTCCATTGACAGTCTACGCAACTAGGCCTACCACTTTGACACTTTAAAAAGTTCATAAAGATATTGTAAAACTAATCCATATGAATTGAGCGGTTTAGTCCAATACATTTTCTGAACAGACACGATCGCATTATATGATGAACAAATTTAATTTAGGCTTTCATTCACATATAAACATTTATTAACTCGCACATCAGTTGTGGTAAACTGAAGCTCAAGCTTGTTCGCTTGAAATGCAAAAACCACTGAGGTACATTCTCGTATTACGCAGCACGTGTGAGCTTCAGCAAGAACCAATGAGGGTCATTCTCATGCTCTGTGAACTTTTTGAAACATTAAAGTGATAGTTGCGTAGCTGTCAAAGTAGGGACAGAAATCTCTCAGATTTCATCAAAAAGGTCTTCATGTGTGTTTCGAACATGAACGGTTTGGAACGACATGAAGGTGAGTAATTAATGACAGGATTTTTATTTGATTTCATTCATTTTCATTATCATGATTGGTATAATTTCAATAACAGTTCATTGTAAAAAAAATAGCATATATTTATTTATTTATTGAAAAATATAATTAATATAATATTTATGTTTTTTGTAGACATCCTAAAGATTTTCCACCTGTGGCATTTCCCCTCTCTAACAACTCTTCAGCTGGATAATAATGTTATTGAGAGGATTGAAGGGTTAGAAAACCTTACTAATCTGATCTGGCTGGGTGAGTACAGACTGTCCGACTGATATCAAAAACATATCCGGAGTATCTCCAAATACTAACCCAGAATTCTTTTATTCCTTAGATTTGTCATTCAATAATATTTAAGTGATTGAAGGACTGGACTCTCTTGTGAAACTTCAGGACTTGAGTTTGTTCAACAACCGGATTTCTGTCATTGAAAATCTGGATGCGCTGCAGAACCTGAACATCCTCTCTATTGGAAACAATAGCATTGCTCAACTAGATAATGTAAGCCAACTATATTTTAGAGGATACATTTTTAGAAAATGTGGAATCCCAAAAGGATGAAAATGAGTCTGACTCCAAAATATGCAGCCATCCACTAATTAATTTCCAATATTCCAATTCATGAGTGTCACTCAAACATAAAGCTGAAGGAAATCATATCTGACCCTGCAGGTGCTGTACCTCAGACAGTTTAAGAATCTGCGCACTCTCAACCTTGCGGGAAATCCCATCTGTGATGAAGAGGACTTTAAGATATTTGTGACGGCAAAACTTCCAGACTTGGTCTATCTGGACTACAGACGGCTGGAGTGAGACATTAATAAGTCATTTCTCATATATCCGCAGCTGCATATAATTGCAGTTGCTTGGCTTTGTTTTTCAGCTGACCACTTGTGAGAGAGAAGTACACTAGCACACTTTTAAAAGAGGAGCTATTATGGAAATATTATACTTTAGAATAAAATATTTAAGTGCAAACTGAATGTAATGTTTTCTGACATTTAATTGCAATTTAAATTAAAAAATTTAATCTATAATAAATGAAATTAGTTGAACTTTTAAACACACCAGTAATGTTTTTGTTAATTTGTTTCATTTGTTTATTTTTTATAAGGAACGTATATAAAAGCTACTTAAATGCCCTAATGGAACTAAGGCCTAATCCTGGCTTAATCTAAACCCTGTCTGTGAAACCAGGCATAGATCTATATGCAATTTCATAATTACTTCTATTTTCTTTTAAATATGGTTCAGGTTTACAAGCATTAAAACTCCTTAAAGTAAAGTTTTTGTTCTTTGCAGCGAGAACCTTTAAGTGATCAGCTCTTAAAATAACCATTATTTTTTCTTATAGTATAAAATACATTTTAAAATCTAAAGAACCTTTTTCCACTATAAAGAACCTTTTGTGGAATGGAAAGGTTGCGTGGATGTTAAAGTTTCTTCATGGAAGCATCGATGCCAAGAAAGAACCTTTATTTTTAAGAGTGTAAACTAAAATATACTTTAATGTAATTTCTATTGAAAAACGCATTTAAATATATTTGTAATTACAAACTTAATGATGAAGTTGCAATTTAGTACATTTAAAATAAATAAACTTAAAATGTCATATTGAACAACACACTTCAGTTTAAATTATAATCAAGTATTTTACATGAGCTTTAAAATGTTAGTCAACACAATTTAAAGCATGTACTTATTTAAAGCATGACCAATAAAAAGTTTTAAAATGTACTTCAAAGTAAAGTTTTCATTTTACATTATTGCAAAATGCACTTTTTAAAAGTTTACTTAAGAAACATTCATGAAAGTGAACTCTCATTAAGTGCATTCATGTTATATTATCTGCAAGTACAGTTTTGTAAAATATATGAGATTCGAATTACACATACAAGTGCACATTCAATACATTTAAACATGCTTCTTTTTCACAAGTGAGGGATTGCTAACATTTGTCCTGATGTTCTGTTCATAATTCATCATTTTTGTGCCTACATATAAAGCGTGAAACTGCCTTTGCAAAGTTTCAGTATGCTGTAGAAGAAGTGCAACACAACAACTACACAAGGTAACCAACATCACCATGCCATCCATCTCATTCAAGTACAAGAACACTGATCTTAAATGCTCAAGGTTTAATAAGTCAGATTTACTCTACAGTGTTTGAAACGCTGCACTGTATTAAAATCTTCTTTCTACTGGACATACAAACTTAAAGGTAGGGTAGGTAGGAATTTTATAAAAAACTTTTTTCCAAATTTGTTTAAACTTTCTATGTATATCAATACATAATTAAAATGTAAGTACTCTGAAAAAAAGAGTATAAAAATCGAGTGACTCCAGACCGTTTAATCTGCATTAAACACAGCTCATTATTTCCATTCGGGACGAAACAAAGGATTGGCTTAGGCGACTGTCACTCTCTCGCAACCATGGCAACCACCCTTTTGCCACACAGGATCTGCCTACTTGCGCGCACCCGTTTGATTTGAGGAATTCAAGAGGCACAGAACCTAGGAATAGCAAAACAATGGCAGAGAAAGAGCAATCAAAATTCACATTACCGGCATATGCAGTTAGCGAAGGCAAACAAGGCAAAAAAGGAAGACAGTACTAGAAAAGGTAATGAACAAAAAGTATTTGGATAAACAAAGAAATAAAACGCGTGTCAATATGCTCGGACCCTAGTTGCACGGCCTCTTGCACGACCTCCTCTGCTTCGCCCTCGACCCCGGACCTGTCCTCGAGCTGACGATGCGGTACTTGTCTCTGGAGTGTAGTCATCAGAGTCAACAATGCTTTCATTATGGAAACTCTTACATGCAGAACACCATATATGCTATGAATCTTACACGAAATTCATCTTCATCACAGTGTAACTGATGGTAATGGAAAAACGTGTATTGCAACCTGTTTTTAGCTTTGTCTTATAGATATAACTAGCTCGTTAGCGAATCAAAAAATATATATTTTAAACTTTACCAATATCAATATGCTAGCTTGATAGTGAGTACTAAAATACATCTTATTTGTTTATATTCATAATGATAAAGTTAGATTTTTTTATTACATGTGATTCTGACATGATGTCACTGCATGCACTGCGCTCCTCTCCGCTCGTCTCAGGTAATGCGTCTTCCAGTTCAGTGGTCGGAGTCGCGCGTTCATGTGTTTTGGGGGCGTGGCTTTGGAAGGAGCCCAGAAGGGAGGGGGTGGAGTGAATGGAAATAATGAGCTGTCTTTAAAACAGTCGTGAGAGGTCTACAGACACTCGATTTTTATACTTTCTTTTTCAGAGTATTTACATTTTAATTATGTATTGATATATAAATAAAGTTTAAACAAATTTGGAAAATAAGTTTTTTAGACAATTCCTACCTACCCTACCTTTAATATATATACTCTTCTTGACAGTAGTGAATAAATATTGCTTCCTTCTGTCGCAGGACACATTCGTGGAATACTTAAATGGACCTCAACTTTTCGACAGCATGTTTGCTGAGGATCCTGATGCAGAGAAACTGGCTCTCCTCCCAGGAATGAAAGCGCTGCTTAAGACATATCCTTGTTATGAATGGCAAAATATACAAATCAAAAACGAGACAACCTGTTTCTCACCAGTTGAACATCAAAACGCTCACAAATTAAATTCTGTTCTATTGCAGAAGAATGCGGAAATGCAACAGATCGCAGACACCGAGCTTCTTGAAGCTCACATCACTTCCTGCCATGAACAGGCTGACCAGTTCTCTTAAATCGACCGTCATGAGTCTTGAACTGCAACTGGTGGACCAACTGGAGGTCAGAATAAAAACACCTATATTGTTCATGTAATATTAATTACGGAGCATATCACCTAAACGAATGAAAGTTTCACAAATATATATATATATATATTTTTTTTTAAAGGACATCTTCAAAGACTTTGAGAGGAACATCTCAGACATGGTTGAAAGGTTCATTGAATTTGTGCAAGGGATATATCCTTTATCCAACAAAGCTAAACAAAAATGCTTTTATTTTATGGGCAAGGCTTCTTTAACTCTGACACACATTCGCACTGTGTCAAGACCTGTGTCAAGACCATAGACAATAAGGATAATCCAACGCACTCCGGACCTACTTACCTAACCATCACTCTAACTATAACCTAACTAGTCTTCAGAGGGTACCGATTAAGAGATTACTCTCTCCCCCGGAATACCTCCAAAAACAACAAACTAAAATAATAAAGAAAAACAATAAACAGCAAACCGTCGTCAGGACTGGCGCTAGACACAGCCCTGCTGGCTTACTCTTTCTAACCGGAGAATAGGTAGGATCACCCCCAATCTGCTCCACAGAATCCAATTAGATCAATCAAATTAATCAATCAACCTAAAAAAAAAAAAAAACGGGACAAGATCCCGAACGAGCCCCCATTTATGTTAAGAACCCCTGTTTTTAAGATGCTCGTTGAGAAAGGGGTCAGCAACATAAAAGGAGACGCGAGGCAAAGAGCAATTTAAACATTTGTTATAAGACTAATAAATGATTGCACAAACTCACATCTCTCATTCCCCACTCTCCACATGTAAAAATAACACTTAAACTATACTAAAGTCAAAACATACTTAACAGAGACTAACAAATAGATCAAAAAAGAACATCAAATAGAACACAACTTGTCTTCAACGGCTGGCTGGGCATCATGACGTGCACGGGATTCACGGCTGCGTGACTCATTCTGTTTCACTTCTCTCATATACTCTAGCAGGAGCCATTAGAGCAATGGGACACAGGTGTGCACTGTGCAGGGGCGGAGCCTAACACTCAGAAGAGAAAAGAGTAATCAGAGCACAAAAGGATACGCACAAAATACAACACTCATAAGGCTTAGGCCGTAAAAATTTCCCCTCCTGGAGCAGGAGGCAATTGAGGCTCAGAAGATCAAAAACAAGGAGCTTCAACTACACAAGGTAACCAACATCACCATGCCATCCATCTCATTCAAGTACAAGAACGCTGATCTTAAATGCTCGAGGTTTAATAAGTCAGATTTACACTACAGTGTTTGAAACGCTGCACTGTATTAAAATCTTCTTTCTACTGGACATACAAACTTAATATATACTCTTCTTGACAGTAGTGAATAAATATTGCTTTCTTCTGTCACAGGACACATTCGTGGAGTTCTTAAATGGACCTCAACTTTTCGACAGCATGTTTGCTGAGGATCCTGATGCAGAGAAACTGGCTCTCCTCCCGGGAATGAAAGCGCTGCTTAAGACATATCCTTGTTATGAATGGCAAAATATACAAATCAAAAACGAGACAACCTGTTTCTCACCAGTTGAACATCAAAACGCTCACAAATTAAATTCTGTTCTATTGCTGAAGAATGCGGAAATGCAACAGATCGCAGACACCGAGCTTCTTGAAGCTCACATCACTTCCTGCCATGAACAGGCTGACCAGTTCTCTTAAATCGACCGTCATGAGTCTTGAACTGCAACTGGTGGACCAACTGGAGGTCAGAATAAAAACACCTATATTGTTAATGTAATATTAATTACGGAGCATATCACCTAAACCATTGGTTCCCAACAGGGGGGTCGCGGCCCACAAGGGGGCCTCAGCGAGCTCTGTGGGGGGTCGCGTCATATTTTGAAAAGTTTTGAGCAATTTGCATTAAATAAAAGTCCTTAACTTTTTTCTGTTCAAAATGTATATAATGAGCGAGTTCATCATGAATCCATTTTCCAAACCGTGTTTTTGTCTTATCCTGAATCACTATGGTACACCTATAATAAGTGATTACATTGGGACTATTTTTACGATCTTTGTTCGGATCGCTGCCGCTGCGGAGTAGTCCAGTACCTGCGTGACTCGTCATAGACACACACAGAGAGAGAAGTAGTTCCGGCTACAATGTTCTTCCGAAAGACGCATTATTCTGTTAATAAACGCAAGTTTATTATCGCTCGCTATAGCGCCACAAGCCTCAAAAATAAAGCCTCACATTGATAAAGCCTCAAAAATAACATGCAAGTATTAAGGCCCCAGACAGAAGTCATTTAGTAATAGCCTATATTCATTCTTTTTTTTACCTACACACAAGTGTGAATACTGATATTTTTGTTATTGCATTTAAAATAGGGAAAATTTATAGGCAACTCCTAGGCTTACATTTTTAAATTACAAAGGGCCTACTAATGTTTTTGTTATTGTATTTTCAATATTATAGGCTATTATTTGTGCATAAACATATCTGTTTATAGTAAACATACCGTTTGTTTGAAAACAACATATTTTGTCATCCTTGCTGCAAGCTTACAAGAGCGAAAATATCATTAAATGTGAAGGGGGGCCCTAAAATATTTTCTTGGGAAAAAGGGGGTCTCAGACAAAAAATGGTTGGGAACCACTGACCTAAACGAATGAAAGTTTCACAAATATATATATATTTTTTTTTTAAAGGACATCTTCAAAGACTTTGAGAGGAACATCTCAGACATGGTTGAAAGGTTCATTGAATTTGTGCAAGGGATATATCCTTTATCCAACAAAGCTAAACAAAAATGCTTTTATTTTATGGGCAAGGCTTCTTTAACTCTGACACACATTCGCACTGTGTCGAGACCTGGAGAACCAGCACCATGAACAACAGCTTGTGATTGCCTTGGCAACACTGGAGAAGGTGGTCAAAAGCAAGCTAGAGGAGAAAATACCGGATGATCTGGCAATGGTCAGTGGAAAACTGTCTTCATGATCACTTAATTTGTGTATAATTATGAATAATTAAGAAGTCAAAAGCCATTGTAACTACATGCCAGACACTTATTTTTAGTATTGACTGATCCTTCGTCATTTCCTATGCTGCCCTGTAGCTCTTGGTAGATAAAGACACAGTGACCAATGCAGTCAGTGCTTCTCACGACACCCACCTGCAGAAGATTGATAACAGGGAGGATGAGCTACTGGCACGGGTCAACAGTAATAATAATAATAATAACAGCGTAATATTTTCAGTTGTATGTATGAGAGCATTTCAGTTGTGTGTGTGTGAGCGTTTCAGTTGTGTGTGTGAGCGTAATATTTTCAGTTGTATGTATGAGAGCGTTTCAGTTGTGTTTGTAAAAGCATTTCACTTGTATGTGTGTGAGCATTTCATTATTGTATGTGAATGAATTTGGTTTCATATATGTATGTGAGAGGAAAAGTACATGTATATGCATGGTAATTCTGAATAATGTCCCTAGGGGCACCTCATACAAATGTACAAAAAGAAATGTAATCAGTAGTGTTGTGCGCATCCGCAAACCGTACTCGAGAAAAGGGTGGTCTGAGGTACGGTTCATGTGAACTCCAGTACGGTCCGAAAAACAAAAGAAAATTGTAATTATCCTACCAGTTGATGGTTTCAAATTATGGTTCAAAGTGGAAACCGGTCCATGGGCACTGGTCAGCAAGCCATTTGTGCATATTTAATTGCATCCACTAGGCAGGCGATTCACCTCCACAGGATTATTTATGGCACAAAACAGGATACACTTGCCGATCACGTTCACATAGGAAAAAAACAGAACAAGAAAACGCAGCCTTAGAAAACACAAGGCAAACGTACAATAATTCATTTCTGATTCAACATTTCAGTAACAAATCATATACATGCGCAGTTCAAATGACACATTAATCCAATTTTTCGACAGTTATTTAACACATCAACATTCATTAATCACTCATTAGCTGTGTCCCAATGTGAAGGCTGCATCCTTCGAAGGCTGCGGACTTCAAATGATGCAGCCTATGCGTCCTCCGAACGACGCACCATGTAGCCTTCGTAGGATTTCCTAATTGCGCAGCCAGGTGTTCCCGATTACCGCTCCAGGCGCCAAGCAACGGTGCGAGAGTATGCTGCCATCCTGATAATTCATTTGATATAATTGAGTAAACAGCTATGGAGCCAGAATTGGCTATTGTCATTTTCATGTTTTATATTTTACTGGAGGACATGGAGGATGTTTCAGGTCATGTACTTTCGGCTAAGTAAGGAACTACATCGTTGATACTCGAGGTGATTTTCCCACACAGGACAGCAACACTACAAAATTATGTTATTTTACAATATGATGCATTGTTTTACATTTAACTACACAAAAAGTATATAGTTTAAATGTATCAACCTTGAAAATATTCAGAAGTAAAATGCAACATATGCAGTAATATAAAAGCAGAACCATCACAAAAACCCTGACAAGGTTTTTTTCCTCCAGAATTCCTTTACTTTTACTCTTGATACCTTAAAGGGATACTTTACCGTTTTTTCATATTAAACTATGTTATTCCCTTAACTAAGACGAGTTGATACATACCTCTCTCGTCTCAGTGCGTGCACTAAATCCCTCTGTCTTGCGGCGAAACTTTGTTAGCCCAGTTCATTTAATATGGGCCAAGCAGAGAAGCTACCAAACACCTCCACGTTTTCCCTATTTAAATACAGTTACTCGCGAAGTGTAACTCGACCTAGGACTGTGACACAAAACAAAACGTTGCGCTTTTCTAAGCGTGTAAAATGGATAACTATTTTGTATGGCGGAATACCATAGCAAGTGCTTGTAAGCACTTCGACTTGGCGCAGTAATATCTTCACTCGTGGAAAAACCCCCGCTCCCTCTAGTGAAGATATTACTGCGCCAAGTCGAAGTGCTTACAAGCACTTGCTATGGTATTGCAACGTTTTGTTTTGTGTCACCGTCCTAGGTCGAGTTACACTTCGCGAGTAACTGTATTTAAATAGGGAAAACGTGGAGGTGTTTGGTAGCTTCTCTGCTTGGCCCATATTAAATGAACTGGGCTAACAAAGTTTCGCCGCAAGACAGAGGGATTTAGTGCACGCACTGAGACGAGAGAGGTATGTATCAACTCGTCTTAGTTAAGGGAATAACATAGTTTAATATGAAAAAACGGTAAAGTATCCCTTTAAGTACATTAGAGTATGCAAGATAATTTTGCTTAACTAAGGTTTGAAATATATGACTAGTAGTTTTTCCCCAATGCGGTATTAGTGGTTATTAAAAGTACTTTAGTGTAATAAAGTATCTCAAGATTTATTCCATGAGTCAGCCCTGCAAACCTGTTGGTAGACAACTTAGTGGATGGTGAAAATATGCAGTCAAACACTCTGGAGACCATCCCAGATGATGTCCCACCAGCAGGAGGCCTTACCAGGGTCTCTATTGTGGAGCCCATCCTGGTCCAGCAACACACCTAGGTCTCCCACTCAGCTGAATAAAAGTCCACATCATTTTTTCTTATTTTATGTACTGTAAATTTAAATGTTTATGTTGATTTTGAGATGTTTAACGTATTTTGTAAATAGTTGGGGGAAAAAGGTATTGAAGAATTTGTTTCATGTAGAAATTATGACTGTCATTACAAAAATAAACAATGTCCAGAGCAATGAATTCTTTTATTTACACATTTAAAGTTGCATAATTTTTTTTTTCCTTTTAAAAAATATAAGTGAAAAAAAGTTAAACAAGAATATATATATATATATAATTTTTTATTTTTTTTTCTCAATCATTCTTTCAAGAAGAGAAAACAGCCTGTCCATTCTCTCCCTACTCCCCTGTGCTCTCCTCGCCTCTGCAGTCCCATGTCTTCTCTAATCAAGTCCAAAAACTCGTCCTCTCTGTCTCGCCTTCATCGTGCTGCTGGTGCTGGTGCTGCTACCGTTACCCCTGGCTCCTCCTCTTCTTGGTCACACACTGCTGAACTCGGCCCTGGTGTGTCCTCAGGGATTGAGTCAATGAGGGTGGCAATGCCTCTGTCCCAACATCTCATCCATGAGGACAAACCAGGGCCAAGTTTCAGCAGTGGGTTTCCCACTCACACCCTCACCCGTCCCAGGACACTTGCAATCCTAAGGCAGAGCAAATTAACCATGGCTTGTTAACAACAACAGCACAATACATTTCAGCAAAGATGTGATCTCAACTTTCTTATTTTTAAAATAATATTCAGAAATCATATTTATGAATACTCAAATTTGGTTAAAACCTTTAGACATAGCTTGCATGACAGCACTACAAAAACAAAAACGCCTTATCTACTGCTTTTCTTATTGTTGTGGGCTTTATAGGGTGAATGATATTTCTTATTTACACAAGTTAGACAGACGAGTGCAAATATTACAATAAAATGTAATTTATTTAGTTTATTTATTTTTTTAATTGCAATTTAATAAATTGAGCTGTCTGCTCCTTGCTGCCTGAAACAATTATTAAACTAATATTAGCACAAGTTTTGCCTCAGACCACCTGACAAATGAAGCCACGCAATGGTGACGAAGGAGTTAAGATGAATTTTATAAGAAAGAAAAACTTGTGGCTTTTAACTGTGGTTTCACTAGCTATTTGAGTAAATGAAAACATAATACTTTCATTTAAATGTGAATTTGCCGTCCACCACCGAACTCTCGGCCGTCATTTTTTTTTTAAATAAAAATGCTGTCGTCACCGGCGTGCGATGACTTATGGGGTAGGATAGTCCGCTAAGTGTCCATTCATGTATCCTTCCTTTCACGGGGAAACGAATGGTGCATGGTGTCGCTTTAGCCTTCGTCGCGCTGCGATGACGCAACCGGCCTTCGAAGGATGCAGTGTCGCTACTCGATCCGTACCGGTAACACTATCTGTACTGCGCATGTTTTTCTGCCACTTCCTGTCATCATCAATGTTTTTACGACAACGTCACTGTCACTACTCGATCCGTACTTTACTGTCATGATTTGTACTGTACTGTCCTGCATGTGCGAAAAAAAACATGGATTCTTTTGCATTTTATGTGAAAGTTCAACAATTTCTCTTAAAAGGAGAAATGCCTGACAATCACGAAGAGCGTCGGAAAGTGAGACGGTCGTCTGCGAATTTTATCATCAAAGGTAACTATGACAAGGCAACACTAATCCAGGATTTGGCCTTAGTTCAATTGTGTTGTGTAACAATATATCGTGCCACAATATATCGTAATACAAAAATGCAACAATACGTATCGTGGATAGTGAATATGTATCGTGGATAGTTCACCCAAAATAAAAATTACTGTGTGAGGAAAAAAATGGATGTTTTCAGAGTTTTTGTGTAAGTACTACATTAAACAACTATATAATGTTGATTATAATGTATAATAATGCAATGGGGAATATTTGTGGGTCCTGATAATGCCAAACGTCTTATGTTACCAGAATGTTAAAAATATTCGTCTAAAATAATTCAGTATTTTCAGCTTCAGAATCATGAATATTTGTATTCTGGTGGCACCATTGTTCTTGGGTTACAAGCACCAAGTCCAAGCCTATTCATTTAAACCCACAATGTAATATCAAAGTTAGCATTTTAATCAACAGTGCATTTTGTGTTAACCTTTTATAATATTTCTTGGGAGTATCGCAATAATATCGTATCGTGAGTTCAGTATCGTGATATGTATCGAAACGTGAAATGAGGGTATCGTTACACCCAGCTTTTATAAACTTGCCTTAGAAAAATAAACATTACTGGTGTGTATCTTGAGACAAAAAATGGCACTGACATATTTTAAGATGTATCAGTCACGGTGTTGCTTTAAGTTAAAACAGCTCAAATATGCATTTTACTCTCTGGGCCTTGTCTGTGTGAAACCGGGGGTATAAGAACCGGAAGATTGTATAATGAAAAATAGAAGAGAACTGACTGACTGGTACAACCTCATGTGCTAAATGGAATTTTTTTTTTTTTAAATATCAAGTTATTTTAACTGTACTTGTTCAGCTCCCATATCTGGGTATTAATATGTGATTTTAATGTAGTTAAACCTGTCAGATATCAGATAGTAATACTTTGAATTTCAACTTTCAGACGTTTTCTTTTTTTCCTTTTAAAACAGACCACAGACTCTTCTACATCGGGCCCCAGTATGCAGTATATGCGGCTAGTTGTCCTGTCAGAGGAAAAGAAGAGGTCTGTTCTCACGGAGTGCCACAATAACCCTGGGACTGGCAATCATAGTGGTGTCAGAGGCACTCAAAACCGGGTTATTGCTGGCTACTATTGGTCTAAAATTATCCGGGATGTGAAAGAATGGGTAATTTTACATACTTAATGGGTATCTTATATCTGTTCTTAACTCTTTCCCCGCCAGCATTTTTTTTTTTAAGTTGCCAGCCACCGCCAGGGTTTTTGACGATTTTTGCTAAACTTTAATGGCCCACAGAATATTTTCTTCTATGAATATATGAACATGCTACATATCAAAATAAAGATCTGAGCCTCTGCTTTTAAACAAAAAAAAATATTTTATTTTATCTTAATTTTTTCTTTTTTTATTGCCACTTGAACATAGATAGGTTTTGTCAAAAACACAACATTCTGGACAAAAAGGTGAGAAAAAGGCATTTTCAAGCAGAATACATTCAGATGTCGTTTCCATCATATATAAAACCTTCCAAAATAAATTACAATCATAAATAAATCTAAAATATATTAAATTTAGGCACTGTAATTTGCTTTTGAGTGGTACACAGAGTAACATTTCCCAGGATGTAAGGGGACGCCACAACTTTTGCAGTAGAACGAGGTCTCCTTCCGCAACCCCTTACGTACACAAACTCTGCATCCTCTGGTTGGGTGTTGCTTTTTGGGAGTGGGCGGGATTGGAACAAGTTCATGAACAGCAAAACTGACATTCAGCCTGTTTGTTGGGTCAGTGTTGTATGGTGCTCTTGGAGTGTTTTCAGTAGCACTTTTCTCCCCACCACCAGCATACTCTCGGCTGGTCCATGATTTTATAACACTCTGGATGAACGAGAGAAGAGTGTTACAATTACCCTGTGGGTTTTTCGCTTTGTAAATGACAAAAGCGTTGAACAAACTGATCTGAAACAGATACATGACAAATTTCTTCGTCCACTTGTGTGACTTCCTGATAAAAGGGTAGTACACAATGTTTTGGTCTAGTTTGTCAACGCCATTCATTTCATGATTGTATTCCACAATGCATGCTGGTTTTTGCTTTGCAACTTTTTCTTGGTGGCCTCTCTGCCATACCTCAACACGTTCCATGCTGTTCTGATGGAATGTTGTAACCATTTTCACTGTTTGTTTGTCTCTCCATGCCAAGACCATCACATTTTTGTTGTGACGCATGATTGTTTCCCCAATCCTAAGGTCAGCATTTCTGACATCTCGAATGACCGGCGGTTCACCTCTGTTTTTCCTAATTGTACCACATACATGGGTTTTCACATCAAGTAGGCGCTCACACAGTCGTACAGAGTTGTATAGGTTGTCCATAAACAATCTGTAGCCATGACCTGCTAGGCGATCAAGAAGAGAGACAACCGTGTCACCCAGGGTAGCGCTTTCCCCACAATAGGGCTTCATGTTAAAACAGTAGCCTGTATCAGAATCGCACAAGATGTAGGATTTTACTCCATATTTGATGGGTTTCTGGGGATTGTACACCCTGAAAGCTAGGCACCCACGCCACAGAAACATCCCCTCATCAATGCAAATGTTTGACTTGGGCTGATACATTTCGCGGAATTTGGACACAAGGTGATCCAAGACAGGGCGGATTTTGTACAGCCTGTCAGTACAATTGTCCGGCCTTGTTGTATTATCATTGAAGTGAAGAAATCTCCATATGATTTCAAACCTGTTGCGAGGCATGACCTTGTTGAAGTAGGGGGTAGCTAACATGTCATCTGTACACCAGTACATATCAAGTTCAGGCTTATGAATGATACCAGTGAGAAAAAGGAGCCCCATGAAAGTTTTCATTTCTGAAACTGTGACAGGCTTCCATGCATGACATCTAGCATGTTTTGAAGTGTCATCCATAGCCTGAATACACTGATCTGCATACAGGTTGGTCTGATCAACAATGTTCTGAATCAGTACATCAGAAATGAACAACTCAGTAAAGTCTACAGGTTGTTCTGACTCAAGAGCAGCAGCATCACCGATAGGCCCAGGATTCTCAGTGAAGGGAATGTTTTTTGGCTGCCAGTTAGTTTCATGCCACTCAGGATCATCAGGTTCAGCATCTTCAGCTGGATGGTTCACAGTGGCACTTGTTTGGTCACCAGCAACACCATGTTGATGTACTTGACGCCTCTGCCTCTGCCGTGTTCTACCTGTAAATAATTATATGAATAATTGGAATTACTTTCAATAAAAAGACATAGATACACACACATACACACAGGTGAAACTCGAAAAAAGTGAATATCGTGCAAAAGTTTTTCAGTAATTCAACTTATAAGGTGAAACTAATATATTATATTGACTCATTACATGCAAAGTGAGATATTTCAAGCCTTTATTTGTTATAACTTTGATGATTATGGCTTACAGCTTATGAAAACCTTTTCACAATATTCTAATTTAGAATTTGGGGTTTACATAAGCTGTAAGCCATAATCATCAACATTATATAAATGAATAAATTAACTTTTGCACGATATTCAAATTTTTCGAGTTTCACCTGTAAATACATATTACAATGTGGTAAATGTGCACAAAGAGAGAAACAATTTGGGCATTACACGCTCATATTTTATGCACACAGCCACACATAAATACATGCACACTCACACACAAACATTATAGTGTTTATATATATATTATCCAAAATTGTGCATTACATGTGCATAAAGATAGAACACTTTCTCATATATTTTCTTATCTTGTCTTACCTCTACGCGTTCTGCCACCTGGGAACGATGAATGAGATCTTGGCCTTGAATGCGTCCACTCACTGTCCGAAGTATCACAGTCTGAACTGTCACTGTCCACTCTTCGACACACAGGTGAACTTTGTCTTCGTCCAGATCGACGGGTGAACAATCTATCTGCTGCTCGTCCATGACTAACGTTAGAACTTTCTGTGACAACATGTTCATCTCTCTCACTGACTAACGTTACTTCGTCCCGATCAGATTCAGAATGATCAAATAAGGAGTGATCGGACTCAGAGTCCATCAACACCTCCAGTACTTGATCAGCCGTAAACCTCTTCATTTGTCTGTCAGATAGCTACATTCTCGCTACTCCATTCATGTTTGAGCCGATCACAGTCGGTTTCTTTGATCAAAAAGTTCCGTACTCTTTCAGAGCATGCGCACGGGTCTTCCTTACCGTATACCACCATAAACACGGATACCCGGAAAATTCCGTGTTTGGCGGGGAAGCGTTTTTTCATAAAACCCGGAAAATTCCGTGTTTGGCGGGGAAAGAGTTAAGAATGTGTCTACTTTTGCCACCTTTGATTGTTGGATACCTCCTTGATTTAAAAGTTATATTTGAAGTGGATCAAAAAAGTTAATCAAAGTTGGAGTGTCCTAAAACTCCATCAGGTGACCTAATGGAGAGAAAAAAAAACCTTGGGAGAACCCAGGCTCAGTCGGGGGCCAGTTCTCCTCTGGCATTTATGAGCTAGAGGCCGGATTGTAGTTTGAACTGTAGGATTATATGAATGCCTGGCTGAAGAGATGTGACTTTAATCTAGTTTTAAACTGGGAGAGCGAGTCTGAGCAACGAACAGTATCAGGAAGACTATTCTAGAGTTTTGGAGCCAAATGTGAAAATGCTCTCCCTCCTTTGGTGGTTCTGGATATCCTAGGTATGACCAAAAGCCTTGAATTTAGTGATCTTAAAGAGCGCGATGGATTATAGGACGATAGAAGATCCGTTAAATAGACTGGAGCTAAGCCATTTAGGGCTTTATAAGCCAGTAGCAATACCTTGTAATTAATACGGAGCTTTATAGGTAACCAATGCAGTGATGATAAAATCGGTGTTATATGATCATATTTTCTTGATCTCGTAAGAACTCTAGCGGCGGCATTTTGGACTAACTGTAGCTTGTTTATTGAGGATGCAGGACAACCAGCTAATAAAGCATTACAGTAATCCAGTCTCGAGGTCATGAATGCATGAACTAACTTTTCTGCATCAGAAACTGATAGCATATTACGTAGCTTAGCAATGTTTCTAAGGTGGAAAAAGGCTTTTTTTTGTAACATATGAAATATGATTTTCAAAAGACAGGTTGCAATCGAGTATAACACCCAGGTCTTTTACTGTAGAGGATAAAGTAACAGGACATCCTATGATGTTAAAGTTGTATTGTGCGAGGTTTTGTGGGCGTTTTTTTTAACCGATAAGTATTACCTCTGTCTTGTCTGGATTTAATAAAAGAAAATTACGCGTCATCCAATCTTTTATATCTTTAACACACTCTGTCAATTTGGAAAATTTTGCGTTTTCATCCGGCCGTGATGAAATATATATTTGAGTGTCATCAGCATAACAATGGAAACTAATTCCATGTTTCCTTATAATATTTCCAAGTGGCATCATATGTATTGAGAATAACAGAGGGCCTAACACAGATCCCTGCGGCACTCCATAGTTTACTGGAGTTATGATCGATTTTTCTCCATTTAAATAGACAAAATGGTAGCGGTCAGATAGGTATGATTTGAACCAGCTTAATGCTTGTCCTTGAACACCAGTATAATTTTGTAGTCGATCTAAGAGTAATGTGTGATCTATAGTATCGAACGCAGCACTAAGATCAAGTAAAACTAGTATTGAGATACAGCCTTGGTCAGAAGCTAAAAGTAAATCATTTGTGATTTTAACAAGCACAGTTTCAGTGCTATGATGCGGTCTGAATCCAGACGGAAACTTTTCATAGATATCATTTTGTTGCAAGAAAGAGCCCAGTTGAGCAGACACCACTTTTTCTAATATTTTAGACATAAATGGAAGATTTGAAATGGGTCTATAATTTGCTAGATTATTATGATCTAATTGTGGTTTCTTAATGAGAGGTTTTATAACTGCCAGTTTAAATGTTCTTGGAACATGACCTAAAGATAAAGACGAGTTAATAATATTGAGGAGAGGCTCTTCTACTACAGGTAACACTTCTTTCAGTAGTTTAGTTGGTATAGGATCTAATAAACATGTTGTTGTTTTAGATGAAGTGATAAGTTTATTTAACTCTTTTTGTTCTATAGTTGTAAAGCACTGTAATTGTTCTTGCGGGGTGATAATTGAAGCTGAATTATAAGGCGCAATTGAAGATTGAACGTTTACAATTGTGGTTCTGATGCTTTCTATTTTCTCAGTGAAGTAGTTCATGAAATCATTACTACTGAACTGTAACGGGATATTTTGTTCGGGTGACGTCTGTTGATTTGTTAGTCTAGCCACGGTGTTAAATAAAAACCTTGGATTGTTTTGGTTGTTTTCTATAAGTTTGCGGAGGTGCTCAGCCCTGGCCGCTTTTAGGGCCTTTTTATAACGTGACATACTGTCTTTCCACGCGATTCTAAAGACCTCTAAATTAGTTTGTTTCCATTTACGCTCTAAAAAACGTGTTTCTCTCTTTAAAACATGCGTAGTATTGTTGTACCATGGTGCTTTATTTTTCTCTCTGACCTTTTTTAATTTAATAGGTGCAACCACATCCAATGTTCTAGAGAGAATGGTGCTCATAGTGCTAGTTAGTTCTTCTAGTTCATCTGTTTGTTTGGGTTCAGGCAGCAGCTGAGACAGATTAGATAAGCAATTTGAGAAATTATCTATGGTGGATGGGAGGATTGTTCTGCCTGGTTGATAACGCGACGCCGCATGACATATTACAGCAGTACGTAATATGCAGTGATGTAGTGATCAGTGACATCATCACTTTGTGGAATGATATCTATATCGGTTGGATCGGTTCCATGTGATATAATTAAATCGAGTGTATGATTAAGACGATGAGTTGGTCTGGTGACGTTTTGCTTGACCCCAAATGAATTTAATAAATCTGTAAACGCAGCCCCTAACGCATCATTTGGATTATCTACGTGTATGTTAAAATCTCCAACAATTAATGCTTTATCGACATTGACTAATAGGTCTGAGAGAAAATCTGCAAACTCTTTTAGGAAATCAGCGCAAGGCCCTGGCGGTCTATATACGGTAGCCAAGGCTAGAGATAATAGGGATGTTTTTCTAACATCTAAGAGCGTAACATTTAGTACAAGTACTTCAAATGAAATAACCCGTTTTCTGAGTAACATTGAGAATATCTCTATAAATGGTTGCAACACCGCCGCCACAACCAATCAGAAGGGGCTCATGCTTACAACAGTATCCAGGAGGAGTAGACTCATTAATACCGAAATAATCATTTGGTTTAAGCCAGGTTTCAGTAAGGCAAAGTACATCGAAGCTATTATCTGTGACTATTTCTTTTACAATAACTGCCTTAGGTGTGAGTGATCTAATGTTTAGAAGACCTAGCTTTAGAAATAGTTTTTGTTTACTAATAGCAACATTTTCTGTTTTAATAACAATTAGATTTTTCCTAGATCCTGCAGTAGATTTATTATTTGATCTCACTAAACGAGGAATAGACACGGTTTCTATGCAATGTTGTCCTAAGACAAGAACGGGTATTGTTCAAAAGTCATATATAACTTTAATGAAAGGTCTTTATCCACTTCAAATGTTGACTACTGTATTATCACCTGCAGTAGCATATGGACTAAACATATTAAAGGACAAGTTCGGTATTTTACACTTAAAGCCCTGTTTACAGATCGTATCTGATGAAATAGAACGGTTAAGATAAAAATTTGGACACATGCTGCTGTCCCGAGAATTTTAGGTTTATTTCGCTTCCCCCCACCACCCCCACAATGGTTGTCTATATGCACTGGAAGATTCCGTCCTAAAAACACATTAAACTTTCGTTTACAAAGACGTGAAACTCACCGAGTGGTCAGGGGGTGTTCACTGATATGTTCCATCAAAAATCGCTGAAAAAGATGCATTCCAACAGGTTTTATCGTAGTTTTTGTCCAACTCCATTGACTTAATAGGACGTGCTGTGAGACCGCAGCACCTTTACGATATTACTCCGCCGCTTCTTCTTCTGCTTCTTCTGTGTATTCAATGAAATGCCCGTGGTTTGCTTGCAATTGGCAAAGGTGCATTATCGCCACCAACTGGGCTGGAGTGTCTATTATTCAAGCTCTCAACGGAAGAATCACGGGTGTGATGCGTTTGGCAAAATAGGTCCACAAAAGCTAAATAAACCTAAAATTCTCGGGACAGGAGCATGTGTCCAAATTTTAATCTTAACCGTTCTATTTCATCAGATACGATCTGTAAACAGGGCTTTAAGTGTAAAATACCGAACTTGTCCTTTAAAGCCACAGATGCCATGTCACTTAATGTTAATACCGCCATCTCATCAACTGGATATTTTCGAGACAATTTGTTCAAGAAATGTGTTGCTTTTTAGGTCAGATCTGGTCACCGCTGCCAGTTGAATGACCCAATCAAGACTGTTGTGCCAGTCTTACATTCCATTAAGGTACTTCTTACAATGTTTTAGCATACTGATGAAACTAACAAGCTAGTCTCAAGCTTGTTTACAGTTTTACCAGCATTTGACTAATGCTAATTTTGTGGCATGCAGGTAAAAGAAGCTTGGGAGGTGCTTGGCCTGCATCTGATTGGGCCACTGCCAGAAACGGCAGTTTGTTTGTTCATGAGTGTGCGAGAGCGTGTGAGAGTGAGAGAGTGTGAGAACGTAAGAGCGTGTGAGTGTGTGAGAGTGTAAGAGCGCGTGAGAGAGAGCGTGTGAGAGTGTAAGAGCATGTAAGAGCATGTGAATGTGTGAGAGTGTAAGAGCGTGAGAGTGAGAGCGTGTGAGCATGTAAGAAAGTGTGAGAGCGTGTGTGAGAGTGTAAGAGCTTGTGAGAGTGTAAGAGCGTGTGAGAGTGAGCGTGTAAGAGCATGTGAATGTGTGAGTGTAAGAGCGTGAGAGTGAGAGCGTGTGAGCATGTAAGAGAGTGTGTGAGAGTGTAAGAGCTTGTGAGAGTGTAAGAGCGTGTGAGTGTGAGAGCGAGAGCGTGTGAGAGTGTAAGAGCGTGTGAGAACGAGAGTGTGCGAGCGTGTGTGAGTGTAAGAGCGAGCGTGCGAGAGCAAGAGAGAGAGTGAGTGTGAGAGAGAGCGTGTCTGTGTGTGTGAGGGATGGAGAGCGAGAGTGTGTGAGAGCAAGCGAGCGAGAGCGTGTGATGGATTGAGGGAGGGAGAGCGTGTGTGTGAGAGAGTATGAGGGAGGGAGGGGGTGTGAGGGAGGGATGGAGGAGAGATGGAGGGAGGAGGGATGGAGGAGAGAGGGAGGGATGGAGGAGAGAGGGAGGGATGGAGGAGAGAGGGAGGGATGGATGGAGGAGGAAGGGAGGGATGGATATAGATGTAGGGATAGATGGATGGATAGATAGATAGAGGGGTAGATAGATGGAGGAAGAGATAGATGGAGGGTAGATAGATAGATGGATAGATAGATAGATAGATGGAGGGGTAGATAGATGGATAGATAGAGGGGTAGATGGATGGATAGATAGATGGATGGATAGATGTATATAGATGGATGGATAGATAGATGGAGGGGTAGATAGATGGAGTGATAGATGGAGGGTAGATAGATGGATAGATAGATAAGATAGATAGATGGAGGGGTAGATAGATGGAGTGATAGATGGAGGAAGAGATAGATGGAGGGTAGATAGATGGAGTGATAGATAGATGGAGGGGTAGATAGATGGAGTGATAGATGGATGATAGATAGATGGAGGGGTAGGTAGATGGAGTGATAGATGGAGGAAGAGATAGATGGAGGGTAGATGGATGGATAGATAGATAGGAGTGATAGATGGAGGAAGAGATAGATGGAGGGGTAGATGGATGGATAGATAGATGGAGGGGTAGATAGATGGATAGATAGATAAGATAGATAGATGGAGGGGTAGATAGATGGAGTGATAGATGGAGGAAGAGATAGATGGAGGGTAGATAGATGGAGTGATAGATAGATGGAGGGGTAGATAGATGGAGTGATAGATGGATGATAGATAGATGGAGGGGTAGGTAGATGGAGTGATAGATGGAGGAAGAGATAGATGGAGGGTAGATGGATGGATAGATGGATAGATAGATAGGAGTGATAGATGGAGGAAGAGATAGATGGAGGGGTAGATGGATGGATAGATAGATGGAGGGGTAGATGGATGGATAGATAGATGGATGGATAGATAGATGGAGGGTAGATGGATGATAGATAGATGGATGGATAGATAGATGGATGGATAGATAGATGGAGTGATAGATAGATGGAGTGATAGATGAGTGATAGATGGAGGGTAGATAGATGGAGTGATAGATGAGTGATAGATGGAGTGATAGATAGATAGATGGAGGGGTAGATAGATGGAGTGATAGATGGAGGAAGAGATAGATGGAGGGTAGATGGATGATAATAGATGGATGGAGTGATAGCTGGAGGAAGAGATAGATGGAGGGGTAGATGGATGGATAGCTAGATGGAGGGATAGATGGATGGATAGATAGATGGAGGAAGAGATAGATGGAGGGGTAGATGGATGGATGGATAGATGGAGGAAGAGATAGATGGAGGGGTAGATGGATGGATGGATGGAGGGATGGATGATAGATGGATGGAGGTAGGTATGGATGATTTCATTTATTAATAAATAAATAAATAAATAATTTTATCCGGTGTGTTTCAGTGTTTTCTTGAGTGCAGACATTTGTTAAAGTATGCTGAAATAAATAGAACAAACCTTTACCAAATGAAATATTACATGTAGTAATATTGTAAATATTACAATATATTACACAATATTACTTCTGCAGAGGAGGCTGATCGCACACTAGTGGCATCATAATGCCCACACTTAATGCACATCTGTATTTCCCATACATAAACTATTTAATTCTTTAAATCCTCGAGAATATTAATTCTCCATTTAATTATTGAATCAATTTAATGTAACCTTGATATTTTATATATTTATGTTAAGATAATCACTAGTAAATAACTTTCCAATACGGATCTTATTTTTTATTTATTTTTTAAGATGTAAAATGTACAATAACTGGCTTATACAGAATTGACAAAAATATGAATGTTAACAGGAATAACACACAACTTTAGGGAGAAGAAAATAAATTAAAGTTAAAATAAAATAAATAAACAATAAATAAAATGACAAAGGATAAATAAAAGTCAGTTAAGGGGCTTCAGTTACGATACGGATCGTGTAGTGTCGAACAACAACTGCCGTAAATGGTTTCGACATCAGACAGGAAGGAGACGTGTTCTCGCATAGACATAATAAATACATAGACGCCCTATTGGCCGCTGGATCGTGCGTCAACGGCGCCGCCATACTGCGGAGGGCAACTTTCCCATACCTCTCATAACGAGAATTGAGAAAAATGCCTATTTCGTGTGCTTGCTTGGGGCTGTACAAATCGCCACACAATTGAAAACAGGTCTCAGGGAATTACCTTTCACAAGCAAAACTGAACATTTGTTTCTGGTGTTATTTCATTTACTATTTTTATTTTCAGAGGAGAAAGGCCGCGAAATTTAAAAATACTACTGTTATTGTGTCACGAAATGTAGTTTTAAGAGTTTTTCAGTCGACAATGTAGTTGTTTAACCCTCTGAGGTCGGCAAACGCGCCCCTGTGTTTTGCTGGATTTTCTTCACATTGTAGTACAATAAACTTAAATTACTCCGTCATTTATGGTTATACAGAAAAAAGAAATATAAAAAAAGAATCTGTGATATTTCTACTTTTGTGTGTGTCCACTTACAATCAAATCAAAACATTGTGCTTTTGTAAAATAAAGAAAATAAACAGGGTGTGCGTTCTGCCTCTCCGTCGCGGTGAACTTTTTTTTCTTGAGCACGTCTATAAACTGAAACAAAACTCAGCGAATACTTGTCACACATTTATGAGCCATACACCTTTATACACATTTAAGTGTGCACTTTTAAATGATCGGATTCAAACTGAAAACAAATATTCTCTGTTTAAGTAATTTGTATAAAACCAACAGGATGTCCAGTATCTCAAACGCTTGCTAATTACTTTTAATTCGACCACGCCCACTCGCGCAAAAGTGATTCACATGCAAATCGTCCACATGGGACGCGAACCCCCTCGTTACCTCAAACACAAAACACCAAAACACTTCACAAGTCTCTGCTTTTCGTCGAGTTTGGAAGACACGTCTGAGCTTACATTGGATTTACCCCCAGAAGAAGAAGAACGCGATTTGAAGACAAGAAAGATGTAAGGTAAGAAATTCGTACTTATTAGTTTATGGTATTGTTGCATAAACTTCACATTGCAGTTGAACTGTTGCTAGATATATGGTGAATATTATACTATTTAGACCTGTGTTTACTGTTAAATACTGTTTGTGGATATCTGCTCAAACATAGATATGTATAACCATAATGTTTAATATTTTGGAGCGCGATGGCGTTTGAATGTATCATATTTTGGAGCGCGCTGTGGGTTTGAATGCATCATATTTTGGGGCGATTGCGTTTGAAAGGAAAAATGCACCAAACATTAGGCTTTATGTTTTTACTATTATCTCATTTCATATCATCATAACGAATGGAAACATTTGAAGTAACATAAGATAATCAATATATTTTTCTCTAGCATTGTTACTGAAATCTTTTGGAAGATTTATAGGCTGCTATAGGTTATTGTTATAATTATTTTATGCAGTACTGCACATAGCGTATGCCTACAAGGCACAACAAACATGTTGTTCATTATATTATATATTGTTGGAAACATGTGTGTGTGTGTGTGTGTGTGTGTGTATTCTGTGAATTTTAAAAAGCAATTTTAACGAGAAAAATCTAAAATGTATTCCCAAAATCGTGCAGGCCTAGTTTTCTCTTGATACCAGTATGTTCACTTTTTTTCTTTTCTTTCAGGGACCAGATGCAACTGAGTCCTGCTGACTTCAACATTCACATGAGTCTCTGTACATGAACATGGTAAAGTGAAAATCAAACACCTTGGAAATGAAAGGTATGTACAATGTTTTTAGGAATGGCACAAAGGTCTCTGTCTTTGGATCATTGTTTTCAATGTGCTCTTTTGTCATTTGCTGTGTATTTTTGGATTGTGTTGTGTTGTAAATAAATCCAAACAATCTAAAAGCCATTATTTTTTAAATATTCTCATTCTTTGTGCAAGGTTGCTCTGAATGACAGGGCCTGATCGCTCCTAATAGGGCAGTTAGGGGAGTGTCTTTGTCTTTCTCAGGTGTTGAAGGCTTACATATTCATGAGATGATCACGCCTCTTCGCATATGGCTCTTCACACAAAACACGTCTTAGAAATTTTTAATCAATATATTGTCTTATCTGAATGAGCAGTCAGGGTGATTTTCACATAGTTTTGGAGCAATTATTCTAGGCTACGTGATACAATTTTCAAAAGTCTTGTGAAGAAATAATCAGTATGGGTTTCATGGCCTTATTTCAGTGACAATTTTTTTTATCATTATCTCAAAACTACAAACTTTTACATACATGCTGCTGATATATTATTGTAGCAGAGTTTGTGCTAAATACAGTGTAATAAGACTTTAGCCATGACAATGTCACAAGTAACAGAAATAAGCACAAATGTCAGAACACCTCCAGGGCCAGAAAACAGCTCAGACCCCAGAGGGTTAAAGCTCAAATCTGTGGTTTATTTATAAAGATAGCGCCTATTTAAAAATGTTATCTGAGGGTTTCGGAGATGTGAGATCCAGCGATCACCGGGCGCTCAGCGCTCATGTACCCCGCCGAGAACAGCCTTACCTCGGCTAGTGCTTCTGACGTTCGCCGCTGGATCTGATGTCTTTAGTCTAGTGGTTAAACATGAGAATAATTCGTCTTGTGTATATCTAACGGGCGATCTTTGGTCTCATTAATCTATCATTTGTTCCTTGGCAAATCGTTTTGGCTGAAGGCAAAGTGAAGTTTCATAACTTTATATATTTAGGCTATTTAAATTTAACGTTGTAGCCTGCTGTATGTTTGACTGAATCGTTTACTTTATTTCTTGACTTGTATAGCTTCTTATACCTTTTAAAAACTGAAATTTAACAAAAAGAGACAGGGTTGTGTCATTTTATTTTATATAGCCTATGTAAGAATATTTTAAAATATATAAATTTACATTATTTATTATTGTTATTATTATAATATACCACTTGCGATATTCAATCTATTATAGTTATGCTGTTAAATGATTGTACTATTCATAGTAACTATTTAACTTATTATTTTTCATTGTCTATATTCTGTAATTGATATTTCATATTCTATTGCTATTATTATAGTATTATACATAAACTATATGCTATTATCAATATATTATTATATTATAGTACTTTATGATATTATATAATTATACTTTTCATTACTATTTTATTTGCTGTATACTGTTTGTTTATTTATTGACTAAACTATTTACTATTAGCCTACTTCTCACTTTATCTTATATTTACTATTTGCATTGCACTGTAGTTGTACCATATCATATGTATTACCATAAAGGATCCATCAGTTATCTTTGTTATTGCTAAAATCGGGTCAATGACAGAATATGCTTTTTCCACAATAAGAAAACTTTATTTTATTTAATTTAATGTGAAAATTAAATTATATCTCAGTATGGGGGTGTTCACAATTCTTATCCAAGAATAAAAAGCCAAATACATGACAAGCCTGAGCTTTGGCCATTCCTTATTAAAAAAATAAGTCTAACTATCGAGATTTTAAATAACTAGAGATGGAACTTTTTTATACACCACATACAAACCACTGAAATCGGTTGATAAATATAATTTTTTGGGGGTTTTTATCCAGAAAAACCGCAGCTCACCTGTTTACTTGCATTTGATTACAGCGCAGTCTTGCCCTCCGCAAAATGGCGGACGCGTTGACGTATCGCAGCAACGTTCCAAAGCGGCCAATAGGGCGTCTATGTATTTAGAGCGCAACGCGTCATAATCTGAAGACCACGCCCACCAAGGGGAAAAACAAACCAACCGTCTCCATTGACTTTGCATTGCGAGAGGCTGCCTCCTTGTCATTTCTTGCTTCTAAGAAAAGACAGAATAATGCCTAAAAGCTGCTATGTGACAAGGTGTACAGCAAACAAGCTAAGAAACCCAGAAATAAGTTTTTATAAGCTGTCGACCCCAAAAAACGAGCGTTTGAGGACATAAAAGTGGATACAGGCTGGAACGAATGGGTAAATTGTGGGATCCTGACACTCAGTATGCACTAAAAATACACTACGTGTGCAGCAAGTTAAACATTTGGTCACTGGTGAGTCAAATATCCAAATGTCAGTTTTATATATTATATTTCTGTAAGATAAACTATCCTGTGTTGCCGATTACGGTCTCCTCCAGCGGACGTGCATTAGTTCTCAAGAGTAATGAGACACGTGACGCAACTGCCTGTATCCACTTTTATGTCCTAAACACTCGTTTTTTGGGGTCGAGAGCTAATAAAAACTTGTTTCTGTTTTTTTTTAGCTTGTTTGCTGTACACCTTGTCACACAGCAGCTTTTAAGCATTTTTCTGTCTTTTGTTAGAAGCAAGAAATGACAAGGAGGCAGCCTCTCGCAATGCAAAGTCAATGGTGACGGTTGGTTTGTTTTCCCCCCCGGTGTGGGCGTGGCCTAAATGCGCTCTGTCTCTATGCGTTCTCGCACATGCGCAGTACAGATCGTGTTTCCGGTACGGATCGAGTAGCGACATGCATAATTGAATTGGGACAGCCTTCATTGCGCCGCGGTGACGCAATCGGCCTTCAAATGCGACCACACAGCCTTTGAATTGGGTCATCCTTCGTCGCGCCGCTGTGACGCAATCGGCCTTCAAATGCGACCTTCCAAGGATGCAGCCTTTGAATTGGGACGTCCTTCGTCGCGCCGCTGTGACGCAATCGGCCTTCAAATGCGACCTTCCAAGGATGCAGCCTTTGAATTGGGACGTCCTTCGTCGCGCCGCTGTGACGCAATCGGCCTTCGAAGGCTGCATCCTCCGAAGGCCGATTGGCCGCATTTGAAGGCCGATTGCGTCACAGCGGCGCGACGAAGGACGTCCCAATTCAAAGGCTGCATCCTTGGAAGGTCGCATTTGAAGGCCGATTGCGTCACCACGGTGTGATGAAGGCTGTCCCAATTCAGTTCTGCATCCTCCGAAGGCCGTATTTGAAGGCCAGTTGCGTCATCGCGACGCGACGAAGGCTACCCTGATTCAAAAGCGACGCCAAATGCGTCCTTCGTTTCCCCGTGAAAGGAAGGATACATAAATGAACACTTAGCGGCCTATCCTACCCCATAAGTCATTGCGCGCCGTTGACGACAGCATTTATTTTTAAAGGCGGTCGAGACTAGAGATCGGTGGTGGACAGCAAATTCACATTTAAATGTAAGTATTATGTTTTCATTTATTTAAATGGCTAGCGAAACCAAGTTAAAGTTTATTATAAACTTCATCTTAACTCCTTCGTCACTATTGCGTGGCTTCATTTGTCAGGTAGTTTGAGGCAAAACTTGTGCTGATATTAGTTTAAAGGGACACTTCACCCATTTGCATTAAGCTTTGTATTGTTAGAAACCCAGTCATATATTATAATAAACGTGGATTTTTCATTAATTTTTCCCTGAGATGGGAGAAATAAGGATTTAAGTGTTTTACTTCCTGCTTATTATGACGTAAAAATCATCATTTTGCGTCATAATAAGCAGGAAGTCACATTTCATTGAAAAGTGTAGAGACTACAAACAAGCTCCTCATTATTCCAGGGGGCGGGACCCGCTCACGCTACAGGCCTATTACAGATCAGTGGGTGGGACTTCACTTTCTGAAACTAAAAGCAATATCCTCCATCTTGTTTGGAAGCTAAGCTAACAGGCACTGTGGAGCAAGCTGTGAAGATATGACAATAGCGGAGGGTAACGTTACTCAATATGATGTAGAAGAAGAGGATTTCGGAAGTCTGATGCTCGAATCAGGTGTTTGTGGCTACCTTTACAAGCCGCATAGCGAAGAGCAGCCGAGGCAGAAGACCTGCCTGTCGCGGACGAGAAGCCCAGACTGGCTCGAGCTGGGGGCGGACTGGTGGCGCCGGTGATCTCACTATGCAACTACGAACACAGAGATAGAGTCCGTCTGCTGCAAAGCATTTAAACGATGCCAATTTCTCCTGGACGAAATCTCTGAATCAGACGAGGACACGGACGTTTGTGTTGTGAACCATCCTAGTTTCGCACCGCATCTGACTGAACATCCCGGTAACGTAACCATGCAATAATTCACCACTTCGAAAGAAATACAAATGAGGAATACATGAACGCTAAACAAGTGCTCGGTTGATGTGCGTTTTAACATTGCTAAGAAAATTCCCGCTCCTCGGAGACCGATGCGTCTCAGTAATGACGCCACCGGCCTCGCGTCGTTCTCCCGTGCCCCTCAGCCTCGTCCTGCTCGCCACAGTAAACATGATGAATGGCGACTGTAGAACGCAAAAGCTGAAACGCGGACATTTTGAGCGATCTCGAAATCCCTGGCAAACTCGTCACGGAGACTCACTAGTAGCTAATCCTTGTTGTTTTCAACTGCGCTCTGTAACCGGTAGGCGTGGCTTGGGAGTGGCCTCCTAGGGCAGCGAAGCAAGTGCATTCTGGGAGTTGTTGTCTTTCATCCACATAAGCCAAAAATACATTTTCTGGCTTTTCTCAGTCTAGAAAGCTCCAAATTCAAAAATGTCTTCACATTTCTTCTACATAAATGACCTATTTTAAATACACATTCATCTTTCCAGAGGTGAAGTATCCCTTTAACGACCTATTTGTAATATTTGCACTAGTCTATCTCACTTGTGTATTAGGCTAAAAGAAATATGCTAAAGAAGTAAGCCCACAACAATAAGAAAAGCAGTTGATAAGGCAATGGGGTTTCACTTTTATGTGTTTTTGTAGTGCTGTCATGCAAGCTATGTGGTTTTAACCAAATTTGAGTATATAGAAATATGATTTCTTAAGTATTTTGTATGCATGTCTTGATGTGTCATATTTTGCAGTGTTAACAATGCACTTAAGATTGCACCCCTGTGTTAAGCTTTTTTAGAGCAATTCAGGAGAAAAAAAAAATACTAAGTAAGAAAGTTAATACACACGTCTTTGCTGAAATGTATTGTGCTTTTGTTGTTAACAAGCCATGGTTCATTTGCTCTGCCCTTAGGATTGCAAGTGTCCTGGGACAGGTGAGGGTGTGACTGGGAAACCCACTGCTGAAACTTGGCCCTGGTTTGTCCTCATGGCCCAGTTCAGCAGTGGGTGCCCACGGTGAGGAGGAGCCAGCAGCAGGAACACCAGCCCAGAGGCAAGGAGAGTAGGGAGAGGATGGACAGGCTGTTTTCTCTTCTTGAGAAAATGATTGAAAAATATATTTTTTTCTACATATTCTTGTTTAACTTTTTTCACAATTTTTTAAAAGGAAAGAAAAAAAATTTTATGCAACTTTAAATGTGTAAATAAAAGAGAATGAATTGTTCTGGACATTGTTTATTTTTTTGACAGTCATAATTTCTACTTGAAACAAACTTTTTTTTTTCAAATAAAATTGGTAAATGAAAATCATTTGTTCCATGGTCTACATTAAAGTACTTTTTCCAACTATTAACAACATACGTTAAACATATCAAAATCAACAAACATTTACAGTAGCCTACATAAAATAAGAAAAAAATTATGTAGACTTTTATTAGAATTTATTAGAATAATAATTAGACTTTCAAAAAGAGTAATTTCTGAAAAAAGTACTTTTAATAACAAGTTTTTAGTATCAAGAGTAAAACTAGAGGTATGTATTCTGCAGGGGAAAAAACTCCTTGTCAGGGTTTTTATTATAGTTTTGTATTTATATTATGCTACTCCTGCATTTTACTTCTGAATATTTTCAAGGTTGTTACATTATATACTTTTGTGTAATGTAAAATCATATGTGAGGGAAAAAAGGTACTTCAGTAGGTTACTTCACATTTGTACGTGAATATTTAATGAAATATGCAGTTCCGAAAATTAGAGTAACAAAATGTAGGTCTGTTGTCACTATAACAAATTGTTGCTAACTACAGCTGTGTCCCATATCAAAGGGCGCATCTGAAGCGCTCGGACCGGTCTAGCCTACAAGGAATGTTCTTGTCGCCTGGCAACCGTGACAGCTGCCGATGACGAGCGCGAGAAATACAGGACTTTTTTATATTCAATTGGGTTTTATATTCAAACAGGGCTAAACCGAAAATACATGACCTGGCAGCGCCGGGGCTGAAACATCCTCACCATGTCCTCCAGTAAAATATAAAACATAAAAATGACAATAGCCAATTCTGGCTAAAATGAATTATCAGGATGGCAGCTGTCCTCTCGCACCGTTGAGGAGCGGTGATCAGAAGGTTGCGCAATTAGGAAATCCTATGAAGGCTACATGGTGCGTCCTTCGGAGGACGCATAGGCTGCATCCTTGAAGTCTTCAGTCCTTCGAAGGATGCAGCCTTCACATTGGGACACAGCTCTAGAGTCTCAACTCATGACACAATGATCATTGTTACACGTGGTAGCTTTAGCCCACGGCTAACTAGTTCAGCTCGCGCTGTGAGTGCGGCCTACTCAACTCATCTCTTATCAAATCATTTCTGAAATTGACATATCTGTCATAAGATAACATATGATAAAAAATGTCACTCACCCACACGAGATTGCATCACATATTCAATTAAAGAATATTATTCAATAAAGATTATCACTCTGGGATCCACTAAATCTTTACTCCGATTTCCACTTCACCTTTCTCTCTCTGACGACAACACTCCAGGCTGAAGCATCCAAAGTTTCCAAGTGCACACAATCACAGTTCCCGATAGATTATGATTATCATTTAGTACAAGGAGTTTCTGGAGAAATGCTCCGTTCTGCTGTCTCATCTGATCTGTTCCAGATCTGTTCTCATCTGATTCTCTCTGCTCATGCTGACGGCGGCGCAGGCGCGACCTGTGGGCGGGCCTTATGAATATGCCGCTACTGTTGGCTCTCAGGGGTGTCAGTCACTACAGCACAATCAGTGATTGGATGAATTGCGTGCTATTGCCCAGTGGTGTAGTCGAGTGCATCAAGTAAAGAAAAAAAATTAACTAATTGAAAAAAAATATTTTGTCCAGAACAGAGCGACACGACTCGATTTAAACTGTTAAAGAAGAGCTAATATACTAAGAATGCTCTGGTCTGACCGATTGTCTCTCTGCTTTATTTTATAATAAATATCTCTGTGTCTAAAGTTCCTAATGTCCTGTACTCTCAACTTTTGTATAGTAGTACTAGTCATAATTTTTACACCAGGCATGAATAAAAGGGATGTTTTTTTATTTCCTGTTTCGAAAACCACTGGAAAACAATGTGTATAGAGGAATGAAAATATGAAATCATTTACCATTGATATCACACATTATTAAGATTTCTGCACAAGAGTTAACTGTAATCTCGGCAAACATTAAACTTTGCTGAAATTATGCGTCTCGCTTTGGTCTACCCTGGAAGTGTTCTGTTTGCTCTGCTAAACTATAATTACTAAAACTAAAACTGAAACTAAATAAAATAAAAACTAAATAGAAATGTGTTTGCAAAATAAAAACTAAACTAAAACTAACAAAACCATTAATGAAACTTAACTAAAACTAAACTTAAATTTAAAGCGAAATTGAAAACGATATTAAAATAAAAACTAATTTAAAAAAGTAAAACTATAATAACCTTGGTCTCAACCCCAAGCACCTTGTTGTTGAATTGCCAGTTCTTTCGACTGAGCCAAAATGAGCCAGTCATCTATATAATTTAAGATACGGACCCCCTGAAGTCCCAATGGAGCAAGGGCCACGTCCATACATTTAGTGAAGGTGCGAGGGGATAAGGCTAGGCCGACTGGAAGAGTCCGGAACTGATGCGCTTTTCCCCCAAAAGCGGATCTCGGAAACTTCCTGTGATGGGGTTAGAAGGGAACGAGGATTTTAGGAGCTTGTGGATCTATCAGACAGACCAGTCCTCGGAGCTGGTCTGACTGACAGTCAGTATCTTGAATCTGAACCCCCTCGGAGGTTGATCCAGTAACCTTGAGATCCAAAATAAGGCCTAACTCCTCCCCCCTCATAGGAACTATGAAGTGAACTGTACAGCCATCTGTTTGACTCCTTCAGTCGCCATTGCTCGTAGAAACCTAAACTCAAAATAGCCGCGAGGAATGTAAACACAGTGGAACTGGAACATTAAAACCCACCCGCGCCAACTAGCGTTTCGGCGGTGTAACTGCAGAGCAACACAGACATTCGCAGAAGTATAAATGCTCACGACGGCGTCGCCTACGTGCGTAGCCTACGACGTACACTACGGCGTACACTCGACGCAGAAGTATAAATTGGCCTTTAGGCCTAAACCTGAATGCACACACACTCACGGGGACTCATGTCACTGTGGGGACCTAAACTGAGGTACACAAGCTTGTGTGATGGGTAGGTTTAGGAGTCAGGTTAGTGTGTGTGTGTGTGTGTGTGTGTGTGTGTGTGTGTGTGTGTGTGTGTGTGTGTGTGTGTGTGTGTGTGTGTGTGTGTGTGTGTGTGTGTGTGTGTGTGTGTGTGTGTGTGAGATGAGTAGGTTTAGGGGTCGGGTTAGTGTAAGGAGACAGAATATACAGTTTGTACATGTAGCCGGCGAGGTCTGCTCTTCGCCGACTACTGCGTTGTGTTCTGGTGCACTGATGACAGGACACTGACTTTCCTCAAGGCACTTTATTCCGTTCAACTGTTCAATTTCAAAGAGAGCAAAAGTTCAGGATTCGATCCTCGAATCAGAATCAGCCTCTCTCAATCACGTAGAATGCAGACTGAACATTTAATCACATTCAAAAATCAGAAAATAAAATACAAAATAACAATTAGAGAAAATAAACACATCACATTAGGCTCATATATAATGTGTATGTGTCATATTGCGTGTTATCTCTGTTCTCCACTCTGGGCTTTTAGCTCTTACATTAACATTATGCAACATGAAATAAACTATCTTTTCAATAGTTAACACATACATACAGTAATATGCGCGAAGCAACATGTACATGCTCCACATCTGGGCCTTTTCAGTGCCATTGAACATTAATGGCACTGAACACAAACAAGAAAACTTTTTAAATGAACACATTATATCCATAACCTGGTATTGGGAGTACATACCTGTTCAATTTCAAAGAGAGCAAAAGTTCAGGATTCGATCCTCGAATCAGAATCAGCCTAACATAAGAAAAAGGATAACTGAAACATGTGGGCTGTGACACGAGGATAGAATGACGATCGCTAACATACAGCTACAGAACACGAGGTTAGCTATGTTAGCAATTTCTCAAACTCTCAAAACAGCAAAGTTCTCGACACATCTCGATTAAATGTAACTGCACTCATTATAAATTACACATACTAGTTACCATGTGCATTAAAACTAAAGTTTTAACAGGTATATCTCAATTTTACATTGCGCTGACGTGAACACATACCTCTCTCAATCACGTAGAATGCAGACTGAGAAAAGAACGCGAAAATTCAGTATATGACCTCACATCCAATAGAGGGCGCACATACACAACAAATAACTCTCCCAATACCTATAAGCTACCATGACATAACTGAACAGTACAGTATTTTGGTGAAATAAACTCACAAACAATAGAAAATAAAAGATTAAAAGTTGCAAAAATATTTGTCATTCTTTGACCTGTTACATACAGTATAAAAACCATTACGTCTATGGAGAGTCGCAACAAAGATAGTGGACCAGAGAGAGTGTGAGTGTGAGTGTGTGTGTGTAGTGTCCCGGGACATCTCCACATGGATAATATTATTAGCAGAAAATCTTTTGTAAAAACAAAGATAACAACAGCACCTTGCAGCCTGTCAACCTTTCATGAAAGCATGACATCTCAAACATACAGTAGGCTTACATAGCGGCGTACGGGTATGTTTGTGCTTGACGGACTTGTTTTGCTGTGGCACCCGCGTTTTGCAAATGAAAGGACATTCTAAAAACGCTGCGCTCAAGTTAAAAGATCAACTTACGTCTCATTACCTTGAGTTATTATTTCCCATTCCACTGCCACAGACGCATCCTTTATGAACAGCCGCATAGGACTAGCGATGTGTTCGCTGGTCCTTCATTGAGCACGTCACAGGACAGCGGTTAATCGCCTCAGCAACTTAACGCGTATGAAGCGCAATATACAGGCATTTCCCTAAACAGCCACAGGTCAGACTTTCCACCAAAGTAAAGAGCTTATTAAATACGAAAACGATTATTTATTTTTGCTAATTATTATTTTATTTCAGTTAGTTTTTCAGTAACTGTTGTTAGTTTCGTTTAGTTTTAGTTTTTCATTTATTATGAAATTTTGATTGTATTTCAGTTTACGAAAATGTTTTTTGACCAATAGTTTTAGTCTTAGTTTCAGTTTTCGTTTACGAAAATAACCTTGGTTGAGACTCAATGTGAAGAAAAGTTCCTTAACTCCTCTTCAGAGGACTACGTTCCTGGGAGTAGAGTGGAACTTAGTCACGATGCGGGCACAATTGTCTCCTGCTCGTATAAATATTATCTTAAACACAATGAAGAGTATTAGGTTAGGCCAGGCCATCACTGTCAAACATTTTCAAAGAGTTTTGGGTCTTATGGCTGCAGCTTCCACAGTAGTACCTTTTGGTCTGCTCCATATGAGGACCTTGCAGTGGTGGCTCAGGACCAAGGTTTTTTTTCCTCTGGGAAACCCCTTTCGCATGATCAGAGTTACGCGCAGATGCCTTCGTTCTCTCGTCATGTGGAAGAAACCATGGTTCCTGTCTCAAGGCCCGGTTCTGGGAGCACTATGTCAGAGGAAGACTTTGACTACGGATGCGTCCCTCACGGGCTGGGGTGCGGTTATGGAGGGCCGTTACACCCGAGGTACCTGGAAGGACCATCATCTCTCATGGCATATTAATCGCTTGGAAATGTTGGCTGTATTTTTTGCCCTGAGGCACTTCCTTGTGGACCTCAGTGGCCATCATGTTCTTGTTAGGACAGACAATATGTCGGTGGTCTCTTATATCAACCGCCAAGGAGGTTTGAGATCACGCCCTCTTTGTAGACTGGCGTATCAGATTCTTCTTTGGTCCCAGGATAAATTTCTCTCTGTTAGATCTATTTATATTCCTGGGGTTAATAATTTGGGAGCAGACATGTCGAGGCAGGGGCTGAGGCCCGGGGAATGGCGGCTCCACCCTGAAGTGGTTGAGCTTATATGGAGAGAGTTTGTCCGGGCGGAGGTTGACCTGTTCGCTTCTCATGAGAACTCCAGTGGTGGACGAAGTACACATACCATGTACTTGAGTTAAAGTAAAGATACTCAAGGTAAAATATTACTCAAGTAAAAGTAGAAGTGCTGCCTTTAAACATTCACTTGAGTAAAAGTACAAAAGTATTTGCCTTCAAATGTACTTAAGTATCCAAGTACTATGATTTTTTTTATTGCTATAATGTCCTATTATAATTTTTGTCACAAGACTCTTGCTTAACTCAGTCTACGTGAAGACTCTGTCACTCTTGGCACATCAATCTATTAATAAAATGACATTAATTAGTCTATATATATATATATTTGAATTGAATACATTTTTTGTGTGTTTAATTTTGGACGGAAGGGGACTGATCCCATAAGGTATAATACATTTACAGTATTTACTGTACATATTTTTCACAAGCGTCTATGGTCATAATTATAAACATCCTAATGTTATGATACATTCACATAAACCTGCACAATGCCATTGAATATATATATATACACACTACATTATTGGAGCAACCAATTTTCTCATGGGTGGGCCAAATTTTCTTTGCGGGCAAAGAAGAGAAAGGGGAGGTGACCTTTCCCCTTATGACGACATAAAGGGAAGATTCTAGATTCGCCCGTCTGAGCTTTCATTTTCTCAAAAATACCCAGGGCTTGGTTTACACCTATCAAAATGTCTAGCCATTGGGGGACCATAGGCAGGCTAGGGAAACTCTTATTAAGGTTAAAAAACCTCATAAAGTGAAATTTTCATGTCATGGGACCTTTAAAAGCTGCTAGATCTGCTTATTTTTCAACCCTATTAGAAGAAAATAAACAAAACCCTAGGTATTTATTTGAAACAGTGGCTAAACTAGCAAAAAATAAAGCTTCAAGCCCAGAAGTTTCCAAGCAGCACATCAGTAATGACTTTATTAACTATTTCACTTACAAGATTGATAATATCAGGAATAAAATTATAACTATGCATCCGTTTGATTAAACCGCTTGTTAAAAAAACGCAACTTGATCGTACAGAATTAGTCAATTACAGGCTGATCTCGAATCTACCTTTTCTGTCAAAGATACTAGAAAAGGCAGTATCCTCACAACTATGTTCCTTTTTAGAAAGAAATGATATCTGTGAGGATTTTCAGTCAGGATTTAGACCGTACCATAGTACTGAGACTGCTCTCATTAGAGTTACAAATGATTTGCTCTTATCATCCGATCGTGGTTGTATCTCTCTATTAGTGTTACTCGACATTCTTTTAAATAGACTCGAAAATTATGTTGGCATTAGTGGAATTGCATTAGCATGGTTTAAATCATACTTATCTGACCGTTATCAGTTTGTAGCAGTAAATGAAGAGATGTCTCATCGATCACAAGTTCTCCCCAGGGTAGCATGTACAGAGTGAAAAGCAACAATCCTAGTACTGAGCCTTGTTGTACCACAACACCCACTCCCTTTATCAAGTTGCGTTTTTTTAACAAGCGGTTTAATCAAACGGTTGCATAGTTATAATTTTTTTCCTGATATTCTCATCCTAGGGCGTCATATACTGACGCTTTTGACATTTCGTCTACATCCAACGCACATGGCACCCTTTGGCGTCAATATGACACGCACAGAGCTTTGTTCGGTTATGGGTAGGTTTAGGTCTGGGGTAGGGTTAGGGTTAGACCGCTAGGAGGCGCCTTCTGGCCCATATCTATCTGCGTCTCTTATTGACGCTAAGGGGTGCCATATGCGTTGGATGTAGACGAAATGTCAAAAGCGTCAGTATATGACGCCTTGGGATGAGATCGGGCTGGCTACCCTGGGGAGATATCATTAGGAAGCATGGAATTAGTTTTCACTGTTATGCTGATGATACTCAGCTCTATATTTCTTCACGCCCTGACGAAACGTACAAATTCACAAAATTAACTGAATGTATAGGTGATATAAAAAATTGGATGACTAGTAATTTCCTACTACTTAATTCTGAAAAAACAAAGATTCTAATTATTGGACAAAAAACGTCCTCACGTAATAATCTAGAATACTGTCTTACACTTGATGGCTGCTCTGTCAAGTCTTCGTCGTCGGTTAGAAACCTGGGTGTGCTCTTTGATACCAATCTTTCATTTGAAAGTCACGTGTCAAGTATCTGTAAAACCACATTTTTCCATCTTTTAGTGAAAGTGAAAGTGACGGCCAAGTATGGTAACCCATACTTGGAATTTGACCTCTGCATTTAACCCATCCAAGTTAATGCACACACATTAGGAGCAGAGTAGTGAGTAGTTAACACACACACACTGCAAACATGGATACACACACCCAGAGCAGCGGGCAGCCTTTGTGTGGCGCCCGGGGAGCGATTAGGGGTTAGGTGCCTTGCTCAAGGGCACCTCAATCATTTCCCACCGGTTCTGGAATCGAACCAGCAACCTTTGGGTTACCAGTTCAACTCCCTAACCACTAGGCCATGACTGCCCCCATCTTAAAAATATATCTAAATTACGTCATATGCTCTCATTGACAAATGCAGAACAATTAGTCCATGCGTTCATGACATCAAGGCTAGATTATTGTAATGCTATTATGGGTGATTGCCCTGCACGCTTAATAAACAAATTACAGCTGGTCCAAAAGGCAGCAGCTCGAGTTCTTACCAGAACCAGGAAGTATGACCATATTAGCCCTGTTCTGTCAACACTGCAATGGCTCCCTATTGAACATCGTATACATTTTTAAATATTGCTGATTACTTACAAAGCACTAAATGATTTAGCTCTGCAGTACTTGAGCGAGCTCTTAACGCATTATAGTCCTTCACGTCTATTGCGATCTCAAAATTCCGACCAGTTGATAATACCTAGAATATCAAAATCAACTGCTGGCGGTAGATCCTTTTCCTATGTAGCACCAAAACTTTGGAACAGTCTTCCTAACATTGTCCGGGAAGCAGACACACTCTGTCAGTTCAAAGCTAGACTAAAAACACATCTCTTTGACCTAGCATACACCTAACACATTATAGACTTTTATAATTCAATGTTAGGCTGCATAGATTAGGTCAGCCGGAACCGGGAACACTTCCCATAAATCCTGATGTACTCGTTACATCATAAGAAGAATGGCGTCTATGCTAATATTGTTGAAGAATTTTCCCTTGATTCATGTCTAAGTATGATGCAATGAAAAATTACAAGCATGAAAAAATAGGTCTGGAAAGGATGAGAGAATGGAAAAATACCCAGTATGCATAAGAAATGCAAGGTGTCAAAATACTGTATGAAACAGGACACCATTATGTAAGGTTTTGAGATGTTTGACCAATAGAGCTAATTGTGTCAAGGTCACCAGGCGTGACAGAGGGGAAGAGATAGATTTGAGAGTATTGGAGACTTGATGATATGAAAAAAGTATAAGACATGAACACTGGCCAATGTAACTTTGGATGTCCGGATGGCCAGCCGGCTTCTCCTTTATTGTTTGTACAATAAGTTAATTCTTCTGACCTGGAACCTCGACTCTGAGAAACTTCTTTGAGACCTGAGCCAAGAAGGAACTATGAATTTGCCACAACATAATTGGCGAAGCCCGAGCCAGGAGTGGAAAAGGGGTCAAGACAAGAGGTGACTGGGGAGGGCGTGCTGGCGGAGGCCTCACAAAACAAAGGTGCACCATAAAAAAGAGGTAAGCAGTTTTTGCTTATATTTGTTTTGTGCGGCTCCTGGCAGGCGTCTCATTGGTCATGGCTTTAGATAAGAGACCCCACCAAAAAGAACCTAAAATTATTAAGGAGGTAAAAGGAGGGTAGATTTCAGGTCTTGAGAAAATTGTGCATGCATTAAGTGTTTTGTCTGTCTGCATGCAGGAGAGAGTGCTCGTCTTGTCTGCTGTCTGTCTGAATGCAAGGAGTGTGATTGTTGAGAAGTAAAGTGTCTTTGTCTGTTGTTTGTCTCTTTATGTACGCGAGAAGCGCATTAAACGCAGACGTGTCAAATTAATTAGGTCTGCCCTAAGTCGTTAGATGTGTGTGAGTGGCCTTGAAGCTGCGCAGTGAAAAGAGATTTGTCAGGCTAAGAAAACTTTAATAGTCAGACGGCATATGAACTAAAACCCTTATAAGAAATAATTTTTTGAATCAGTTATAAGAAATTATGGTCTGTTCCCAACAACTTCCACTCCAATATATTATATATATCAAAATGTTCCTTCACTTAAAAGAGCTTAATTATCATATAGAGACAATTACATTCAATCTCAGTAATATGTAAATAGTATCACAGAGGGCAACCGACAGCCATCTTGATTACAGGGACTTCAAATAGTTTGTCACCTTAAACATTTGACCGTTCTGTTTTAACAGAAGATCCACTTCAGATAGATTTTATCACCTAAACCTTTTGCTGTTCTGATTTCATTTACATTAAGAGTTGACCATTTGGGTTGATCACATCCTGAACAAATGGTAGTCAATTGTAGAATGGGAATGGGTGTGGGACACAGAGAATCTTCTCAGACAATACTTCATTAACATACAGACCACAGCTGTTACAACAAGAGCAACTTCATTTACATTAAGAGTTGTAAACTGTAACAGGATAAAAGGTTTGAGATTTGGATGTTCTGGGTTCATTCTGACGCCGGTGATGAACCCAAGGTGCTTCGTGTACCTACTATGCTGTAATAAACTTCATTTTTTGAGATCTTCGACGTCCACTTCATTTTTTCTTACATTGGCGAGCCAGACCCAGTCGACGGATTTCCAACAAAAAAGGGAAAAGGTAAGAAAAAGCTGTTTTCTTTCATTTATGCTGTTTTTGTCAAGGAATTCCTCGGTTTAAAAAAAATCTAGAAAAGAAAAATTAAGGACAGAAGAGATCGAATTTGGTTTATTCAGTATTAGCAGGAGGAGTTTTAAGCCTATTCCGTACAATTTTTGTTTAAGATTCTAACGTAACTGAATAAGCCCGAAGCAGTGTGGTGACAGACTTGTATTGGAATTGTTGTTTCTAAAGTAATTGAAACAAAGTGCTTAAGTGTAAAGTTTCTAAAGTAACTGAAATTTGGTGTTGGTCTCTTATAATTCTGTTAAGATTCTAAAGTAATTGAATAAACCCGAAGTAGTGTGGTGACAGAGTTATTTCAGATTGGTTGTTTCTAAAGTAACTGAAACAAATGTGTATGTTTCTAATGTACTTGAAACCGATTGTGAAGTTGTAATAATTCTGAGGAAATTCTAAAGTAATTGAATAGACCCGACGCAGTGTGGTCACAGAATTATTTCACAACTATTGTGTGTTATAGCATAGGCTAGACTAGTGAGTCTGATGTGCCATGACTTTGTGAAGTTTAAAACAAAAGAACCCGAAGCAGTGTGGCTTTGCCCGACGTACTGTGGCATTGTTTTAAAATTCATAAATATAGTTTGAACCCGAAGTACTGATAAAGCAAGCTGTTTTAAGAAAATAACATAAAAACCCGACGTAGTGTGGTTGTGTCCGACGCACTGTGACAGTGTTAATTTTTTTTTATATTGTTTAAGCCTGACGAACTGTGGCCAAGTTGTTTTAAGAATATAACATGAAACCAGACATAGTGTGGTTTTGTCCGACGTACTGTGACAGTGTTGCATTTCTTAACTGTTTTGCTTAACGAAATTTAAGGACCAATGGATTGTGGCTGTGGTTAAGTTTAGAAGCCTCAGGTAGTGTGGCTATTTTGATCATTTGTGTCCGAAGTACTGGAGCTGTGAATAATTAGACTAACAGATATCTTAAAGGAACTAGATAACGTGTAGTCATTTAAATCAGACTTTGTGAATAACTATTAGATCACGAGATATTTTAAAGCTTGATAAGACTTTTGAAAATGGAAGAAATTATTGTTAAATACATCGCTAAACACGGTTCTCAGGGAATGTTTGACGGAATAGAGAATATTGTTGATAAACCGTACAAGTGGGCTATCTCTAAGTTTGAAAATGATCCCAAAATGCCTAAAGGTCCCATGACATGCTACTTTTTGTAGGCTTTAATATAGGCCTTAGTGGTCCCTAGTACTGTATCTGAAATCTCTTTCCAAAAATTCAGCCTCGGTGCAGAATTATAGCCACTTCAAGCCAGTCCCAGAATGAGCTTCCTTCAGACAGGCCGTTTCGGTGTCTGTAGCCTTAAATGATAATGAGGAGGAGAAAGGCGGCGCAAGGTGGAGGGTGGGTGTGGCCTTGACCATCTTGCGCAACGGTACCGTGGCGTGCATGTTTATGTTGGATATATAGCAATGGCACGAAGACACGCAGTCGTTCAAGCATTTCAGTTTGACACAGAATCTGATCCAGATGGAGAAGCAACGGATGAAGAAGTTGCAACTCAGCGGCTCCAGCAGGACGTTTCCGAATGGTTAGTTTAAAATATTATGTCTGGATACGATACTTTATTCGGATGGTTTACAGTTATTATCATGTAGCTAACCTACTGTTGCCTTCTCATGAGAGATCTGTAACGTCTGTAATTTATCTTATTACAATTACATCAAGCTCTGCGATCTTGAAATGCGGATATCGCGCGCGCCATATAACCAACAGGAAAACGGTTATCCAAATAACAAAGAAGTGTACAACACTCGCGTTACAGTGTGTGTATTCACACACATAAACTGCATAGCTGCATAGCTAATGTTACAGCCACATTCTACGTGTAACAATCTAGGTAACCATAAACAGTAAAGCAACACACTTATCATTAGTTGACTTACTTGTCCGAGGTGTGTAACGTTAGCTGAGAAGAGAGTGATCCAGACTTTAGTTTCAGACGTTCAGCAAGCCCAGCTCTGTATTGACCCTTCGGTGTTCATTTGTACATCCAATTATTGAGCAATTGTTATGCTTCGCTCGCTCAAAAGCCATGATATTTCTCGTGGACAAACTAAAATCGCGCGTGAGCGTTCCTACTTCCTAGCGCATTTTCTCATGGGCGGAAAATATATTCTCTGGGCGGGCAAAGCAGAGACAGGGGAGGTAACATTTCCTCCTTATGACGTCATAAGGAGGAGATTCAAGATCAGCGCGTATGAGCCTCCATTTTCTCAAAGGCAGAGAAAGATAGCAAAAGCTCGATTTACACCGATTGAAATTTCTAGAAACTTGGGGACCATATACAGGCTAGGGGAACTCATATTAATGTTAAAAAACCTCAGAAAGTGAAAATTTCATGTCATGGGACCTTAAGAACAAAAATGGGAAAATATCTAATGCGCTTCAAGCACTTTTTGCTTCATACAAAGTAACTAGGAGAAGAGTAGATGAGTTAGAGGCTGAAAATGAGCGACTCAGTGTTGGGGTAATTTCTACAAAAAATTACCTGGCTAGTGAAACGATATGGAAAGACGAAAAGATCAAGATGCAGAATGAGATTTCACTTCTTAGAACTAACAATAGTATGCTTAAATCATCTGTGGAAACATTGTCTAAAAATTTGGAGGAAGCGAAGGCGACTTGTCAGTTTATGATAAAGAATGGCACAACTGAGAAAAACCCTGGTAAGACATTGTTAGGTGTCACGTTGTGTAACCCAGTTCCAGAGATGCCAGATTTGCAGGAAGACAGTGCTGTGGGTTGTGAAAAAGATTATCAGTCATTCAGTAGCCAATACTCTGACTGTAGAGTTAGATTTCCGATGGCACCAGTTCATTCTACTACGACTACGCCTGCTGGAGAAGGAAGGGAGGAACCAATGACCACTACCATAGTCCGAGGATTTAATCCAACTGAACTAGATGCTGTGATCAAGAATATTGGGAAATTTGATCCTGCCAAACAAGATCCATTAGATTTTCTAAAAAACTTGGAGGAATATGCTGAAGTTTACAATTTAACAGATGGTGATGCGTGCGTTTTGTTAAGAATGTGCTTGCCTGAGACTTTGTCTGGAGCCTTAACTAAGAAAGTAAAGGACAGAAATGCTAATAAGTCAGAGAGGAAAAAGGCACTGCTTGAAGTCTTAGGTGTGATGTCAGTTAATTGGGATAAAATATCTGAGATGCACATGAGGAAAGGGGAGCATCCAGCAGCATTTTCAGAATGATTATTGGAGATGTTTAAAACTTTCAGTGGCAATCCGGACATCACTAAGAATGATGTCACTTTCAAGTCTGCCTTGATTAACAAATGTGACAAACTTACCCGGTCTGCTGTGACAATGCATGTGACACCACTATCTGAATATAATGACATTATTGCTAAAATGACACAGTTTTACAACAATAATGTTCATGCAAATAGTCAAATGAAAGCTGCCAAATCTAGACATCCAGTTGCTGCCTTTGGCGAGAGAGAATGTTCTATTACATTGCCTAATGGTTTCTATCAGGGACCGAGGAGATTTGCAAGAATAAATTCAGAAGGTGTTATTCTTTGCTATGCATGTGGAAAAGCTGGTCACATTGCTAGACATTGTCAAGACAGTGAGAGACCTCTTCAAAACTTTGTCTGTCATGCATGTGGAAAGGATGGTCACATTGCAAGGCACTGTTTAGAGATAAGAAAGGAAGATAAGGAGGTTGTTTGTTTTGCTTGTGGAATGATGGGGCACAAGGCAAGACAGTGTCAATTTTCACACAAAAGAAAGATGGACTATCGTTGTTTGCTTAAGAAAATAGGCAATTTAGAAACCCAGTTGGCACTGTTGAAAGGAAATAAAGAAGTCATTCACACCTTGTCAAATATATCACTGCACCAGCAACATGACTGTAGCTCAGTCACAAGCAAATGCTGATGCAAATTAGAATAAGTTTTTGATAGTAACACGTTGTAGAGAAAGGTTTACTATCAAAAGGGGGGTGATTCTTTATGATTCTTTGATTCTTTATGATTTTTGATTCATTATGATTTTTTTTTAGCATTGATATGTAGTTATAATTTTTTATAAATGTTTAAATAACATCAATTGTAAAGTGAAATTTTATGACATTAATGATGTTTGATGTTTATTTGATTAAACCTTTCACTTTAATGTTTTGAATGTGAAAAGATGATTGTGGGGAAAAGGGGGGGCAACTTCTTTTTTGATTATCATTTCAGATATAAGCATAAAGATGTTTGCCTGAAAGGAGTTACCTCATGTAGAAACATGACATGGTCGTTTGAAGGATGAGAAGGAAGTACTGTAGAACCAGTGGAGCCAGGGGATTTTCTCATGAAAAATTACAGAATACAGAGATTTCCAGACCTGCAAAATCATGAACTGCAGGCCTAAAAGACCTAAAAACCCTGAAACCCACCAGGGGATGGATGGAACTGATGAAGAGGCACAGACTCGAACAACACCAGTGACTGCTTCTTCTAGAAGGACTTATGGTCCAAGTGGAAAAGAATTGACAATGAGAAGAGAAAGAAAAGGAGATTTCAGAAACAAACCATTTCTGAGACTATGGACAACAGTCTTTCCACAGAGGGAAAACAAGTGGATAAAGGATGTCCACACGGAGAAAATGGACACAAACACACACGTGCACAGTACACACACGCACATTTTATTGTCTATTGATTGTTGATAGTTTGAGTTATCAAAACTAAACAATATGCTAATATCACTGAGGCAAAGGAAAGATTGAGACATTGTGAGAGCCCAACAAGGCCTTGAAGAAAGAAAACAAATGCTTGATGGACACTTTGAGATATGCCCTATTCTGGTTTAATTTGGAATGTCACATTTAAAACGGCTGTATGTATCTTTCTTATTATTTGCCAATGCATAATGTTATTTGTTCCATGTTGAGACGTAAGATTGAAGATAATTCTATGATCAATATTGAATGTTCCAATTGGATATGATGGTTTTTGATTACCTCTTAAAAAAAAAATCTTTCTTAACACAAAATATGATAATTCTGCTCAAGTGAAGCCATAACTCAGTGTGCAGGAGGTGTTTGACCCTATGACGGGTAAGATTCTCTGATGGCCATAGATGGGAACGACCTAAGCCATGGGCTATACCGCCACTGGGGCACCTGCCCACCAGGTTTCGGGAGGTGTTATCTGTGAAAAGGGAGTGGTTGTGATGCTACTTTGGGCCTAGAGCATCAAAGGGGGGTCTATAAGAAATGATGGTCTGTTCCCAACAACTTCCACTCCAATATATATATATATATATCAAAATGTTCCTTCACTTAAAAGAGCTTAATTATCATATAGAGACAATTACATCCAATCTCAGTAATATGTAAATAGTATCACAGAGGGCAACCGACAACCATCTTGATTACAGGGACTTCAAATAGTTTGTCACCTTAAACATTTGACCGTTCTGTTTTAACAGAAGATCCACTTCAGATAGATTTTATCACCTAAACCTTTTGCTGTTCTGATTTCATTTACATTAAGAGTTGACCATTTGGGTTGATCACATCCTGAACAAATGGTAGTCAATTGTAGAATGGGAATGGGTGTGGGACACAGAGAATCTTCTCAGACAATACTTCATTAACATACAGACCACAGCTGTTACAACAAGAGCAACTTCATTTACATTAAGAGTTGTAAACTGTAACAGGATAAAAGGTTTGAGATTTGGATGTTCTGGGTTCATTCTGACGCCGGTGAACCCAAGGTGCTTCGTGTACCTTGCCACTACTATGCTGTAATAAACTTCATTTTTTGAGATCTTCGACGTCCACTTCATTTTTTCTTACACAGTGTTATTAAATGTTTAATGGATGATAAAATAAAAATTGATGACAGGAAAAATAAAAAAATCAAGATATCAAAGAACAAAGAATATTCCCCAAAATTGGCTTTGTCGGTTATTTGGCCATCTTCCGGACTGTAAGCGTTGTGATCCGAGTGGGGAAACACAGCCCATATTGTCAAAAGTTTGATTGATTGACTTTGTCTTTTCATTCGTTACAAGAAAAATAGGAAAATAATAAAATAAGTGTGTGAGAGCGACACTGTGTGTGTGAGTGTTTGTGTGTGTGGGTGTGTGTGTGCCAGAGCAGCCCTGCGTGTGGAAAAGCGGCTTTGTGTCTCTGTGTGTGTGTGTGTGTGTGTGTGTGTGTGTGTGTGTGTGTGTGTGTGTGTGTGTCAGAGCAGCACGGCGTGTGGGAGAGCGGCTTTGCGGGTGAGAGCGGCTTTGTGTGTGTGTGTGTGGCTCTGAGTGCGACTGTATGTGTGAGGCTGTGTGACTGTGTATGAAATCCCGGGTGTATGAGTGTACGTTATAGCAGATTGAAAGCGTTTGTATTGAGATAATGAAATAAGGAGGGAGAGAAGTGACAGAGATAGACTTTTTTGACCTTTTGACACCTGAAGAAAAGTACACATGTTGTCTAAAGTGGGAGATAATTATGAGGCAGAGGAGACTATTGCAGAAAGAAAGAAAAGATGAGAATGATTTTCAAGAGGCATTAAAACTAACCAAAGGTATTAAGAATAACTTCTGGTTAGAAAAAGAGTTCACAGATAATGAAGGACAGAGACAGGAGTTAACAGACCAAGGGAAGAATGAGCTTTTGAAAAAATTGACAGGGATAACAAATTTGAACCAGGTTGAACGAAAGTGGCCCTGGGTGGATTGGCGTGATGTGATAAAAAAAAAAAAAAACAGGTAACTCTTGAAGCCCTGAGACCACATTTGAACAAATGTAATCTTCCAAAAACAGTTCTTTTGAACCCACAGCTCACAGCCATCGAAATAAAGATAGATCCAATATGGATTCCATATGTGAAAAGGAAGGAAAGGAGGAATTTGCCTAGAGAATTGAAAGTGGCAACCATTCTGAGAAATGTATACATAAAGGTGGGTTTGTGCATTAGGTCAGTGAAATGGGAGAGTGACACAATCTTTGAAGTCAGACAGGGAGGAGAAATCAGACCAGCACAGGTAGATAATTGGACACTGGAAAAACTGGTGGTAGTGGTAGTTTTGAGGAGCAACCCCAAACATACCAGTCATATGTTGGTAGAAATTCATGAAAAAGACAGAAGTGCAGTCAGTTGTCAAAAAGAGCAGTCAGTAACAACTGAGAATGTTGCAACGATGGACAAATAGGAGGGGCAGGAGAGGAAACGGGGAGACAAATCTTAAACAAAAATTAATTAGAAATAATTCGGCTTTGCCTCTTCATTGTTACAAGAAAAATAAAGTAAAAGTGTGTGTGTGTGCGCGTAAGTAAATGGTGACTGTGACATGAGAAAGAGAGGCAGAAAGGAGGGGCTGTATGGGAAGCCAAACAAACCAAAAGAGCACGCCAACCTTCTGGTAATTATATCGGACAGTTTACATGTTCAGGTAATGTATTTTATTATTGTAGTAAGTTTTGCATTCAGCCATCATTTGTAGACTTTAAGCTTTTTATTTAGATTAATTGGAAAAAGTGTCCCTCCCAATCAACCTGAATACACACACACACACACACACACACAATATATATATATATATATATATATATATATATATATATATATATATATATATATATAGATAGATAGATAGATAGATAGATAGATAGATAGATAGATAGATAGTGTGTGTGTGTGTGTGTGTGTGTGTGTGTGTGTGTGTGTGTGTGTGTGTGTGTGTGTGTGTGTGTGTGTGTGTGTGTGTGTGTGTGTGTGTGTGTGTGTGTGTGTATTCAGGTTGATTGGGAGGGACACTTTTTCCAATTATTCTCAATGGCAAAAAGTGTCCAAATCACACTGAATTCACCCTATAAATCAATATCACAAAATATCAATAACATAAAATCGATCTTTAGTTTTAACATTTTATTCAAAATTAACAAATGATCGTTTTAATTATGGAATTCAGACATAAAAAGCTTAAAGTCTACAAAATAATGATGGCTGAATGCAAAACTTACTACAGTAATAAAATACATTACCTGAACATGTAAACTGTCCGATATATAATTACCAGAAGGTTGGCGTGCTCCTCAAGACGACTACGATATTGAAAGTCATTGAAGTTTCTGCTTTATACAGCTCTTTCCGTAGCCTCTATACATATGTGCAGTTCTTCAAAGTATCGACACACAACACTACTCTTTACTAACACTATTAAAGATAATAAACATAAGAAATGTATGCATTTCATCTTGTCATTCTTCTTTGTCTTCTGTAGGGAAAAACTCCAAAATTTCAGCAGAGAACCAATTTTTTGTAAGGAAGGAGGGGTTTCTTTATTGTACATTTATTTGCATGTATGGTTTGCGCAGCGCTGTATGGCAAGCCAAGAGGCTCAGAAATACGCCATAGATTAATCGCGTTTAAAGCCAAACGGCGTAAAATACGGCGTTTTAAACCGTATTGGATGCCGTAAAATACGCCGTTGTAATTACAAACGCCGTAAAAGACGCGCGAAATACGTCAATGACGCCGTATTTGACGGCGTTTTAGTGTGCATGGAAAGCGCCGCTTTTTACGCCGTTCATCTCGCCATATGACGCCGTAAAAAACGCCGTTTTGGTTGCACAGAGCGCGCGCTATTTTACGGCGTTCTGCTTATAGTATAATGAGACACGCCCGCTGATTTCCACAGCCAGTAAGTTTGAACTGTTCTCTCCCAATCAATGATGAACTGAGTCAGACCAGACGAATTCAGCACAGATCATTTAATCCAATTCTTATGCTCATATATCAGGAGTTATTAAACAAGGAAAATAATCCAGGTCGTATTGGCTTAACTCGGCACATTTCCATCTAAGTGCTGAATAACACAACATATTATAACCCATAGAATGCCCTATGAATTTGTGTTTTAAAGGAGAACTCTGTAACTCTAGCGAACTCTAGTCACTTCTTCGCTGATTTTCCCTTTTGTTGTCGCATGTTTTCCCCACGAGCTCCCCCTACAGCTGTCTGGGGGGGTGTATATTTCACAACACAGTCGTAAAAAACTCACTTGCGGCGGCCTCCTCCCCCTCTCTACCGCTGCTCATGTGCGTTTGTTTTGATCGGAGCAAGCCAACTGTATCGTGTGGAGCTATGTCTACCGAGGTGGGTCATCTGGTAATACATCATACATGCGTGTGTGTTTATGTCGAATTGCCGTAAAGCAATTTGTGTTTCGCGCTCGTTCTCTTCTCGTTCTCGGTTCTCACGAGACTTCCAATTTCACTTTGCCGGGACGGCAGTGCGCAAGTTGCAAGGTTGGTTTTCCGCCTGGGAACGCTGGGGGGAGCGGGGAAAGTCACCAATATCACCAGAACAGGTTGTTTAACCATCCAAATGATTTCTAGACAGTTTTAAGGTTACCAAGTTCCCCTTTAAATAGGCCTATTTGAAAAAAATAAGACGAATGTATTTTTTGCTATTTCTAAAAAATGTGGCAGGTTTGTTGGTATGTCTATAAACTATCTCCTTCCAGAATTAAATAGTGTTCCGATTTTGTAGGCTAATTAAATTCGTGTTTTATTCATATTACATTGATTATATATTCATTAAATAGCATTATTACATTTCGTTATATCCAATATATTTTTGTAAAATGAAGATTCAAATATTTTGCCCTTTCGATCGTCCAGTTCATAGTGAAATAAACGACTTGGGGGAAAAAGTCAACCGTTTGTGGGTATAGAAGTTCAGTGAGTAAAGCCGTTTTTAAAATACGAATTTTTAAATAATTTCCGTCATTTTAAAAGATAAAACATAAGGTGCAAGGGGAGCAAACTCAGCAAATGACAATAAATAAATAAATAAAAATAACACAGCCTAGTTATTTCTTTCCCACATTTGAGTCATTATTCTTAAAAGAAATGTAAATTATGCTTGCAACAATAGCTGTAGGTTAATTGGCCTGGATGAGTGTGATTGGCCTAATATTGTGTCCCAGACCGGCATTAAATAATTCGTGAATATTTGTAAAGATTCATGGCTTGAAAGAGTTGGAAAATTGACAGTTCTGTCGATGTTTTGCCCAGGCAGGGTTAGTAAAGTAAAACTAAAACTATTAAAAACATTTAAATGCTAATCGAAATAAACCTGAAATAAAGGAAAATATAACTATTAGTTGAAAAACTTAAACTAAACGGAAATGAGAAATATAATTTTTTTATCAACAAACTGGATTCATTTCGGGCGTATCCGGCGACTCAAAACGGGGGTTGGAGGTAACGGAACAAACAAAAAAATTACACTGCCTACTGCAGGGGCGGCGCCAGAGAATTTTTAACGCATGTGCTGAGGGGGTGTTAGATCATTGACAGGGGGAGCAGCGCAAAACTTGGCCACTAAATATTTAATATTCAATTATTTTAATGATCACAATTAAAGTTTTATTAAATTGAACAAGCGCAACATTCAGCATTCAGCACAATCAAATATTCTAAAAGATGTAGGCTATATTATTAATAATAATGTTATATCAACATAATATCTCCTTATTTCGACATAATATGTGTGCGTGCAACAAGCAAGATGTGCATTTGTAAATCCGGTGACGCGTGCATTGATTTTTATTAATAAACTAGTGTTTCTGACGGTCTGCTGCAAACATGAAGTTGACAATCGCCATATTCGTAGTTAACGCACCTAGAGAGAAATGCACATAATGGATTACATAATCAGAGAGTAGGCCTAGCCTTTTTCTTTTTTTTTTGAATTTTGAATTATTTCGTTTAAAGACATTTCAAGCTTTGTGTATTTGATTTCTCATGTCTGTGTGAGGCATACACTGAGTTTCGTTAAGTTAGGATGAGATGCGCTCCAGTTCACGTGCAACGCGAGCGCCTCCATGATTATATTGTCCGTTATATTTGCTTCTTATTCATTAAATCCAGGCAATTGGTTGATGAAAAATGTATTAAAATTAAGATACAATTTATACAAAACGAAATTCACTTTAAAAAAAGGTTTTCTACAAAACAAAACTTAAAGTGGTCAAAATCATGTCTGAACCACTCCATGTCTCATATTGCGCATCCTATCTTACTGGTGCTGTTCACTTTTCATAAATCAACATAAATGGAAAAAATAACATATATTTATATATAATATTTTAACAAATATGAAACTAAATGCACTTATTTAATGGCTACAACAGTACAGTAGGCCTACAGATTCTCTATTTGTACAAATTGCTGCACATTCATTTAATTCTGAATTTTGCACACGCAAGTTGAAAGGCATTTGTTCAAATCAAGTTCACGGATAATTGTGCTTGCATTTATTAATCATTATGATACTAAAATCATAACAAAGTGGGCTATGCTATGTACAAAAAAAAAAAAAAAAAATCAGATGAGCCCAGAACGCAATTACACGTTAAGTATTTCCCCCCATAGAAAACCATTATAAGAACGCTTAATGTGGCTTATTGCAGATTAGAATGTCCCCTTATTATGTCGAAATAACGAGATATTATGTCGATACTACTGCTGTGTCCACCATGGTCTCCACCATGGTTTGGGATCTGACTGGCCAGCGTATTTAACTTTGCTGTCTTTTTGACATTTTTCCCCTGAGTGAATCGATCGAGGCTAACAGCAATCTCAACTAGCACAACAAGCGGGCAAGTCATGTGTCACCCATGTTCACATGTTCCGGCTCAAATTAAGCCCTGTGTAACACCCTTTTAAAATGTGAAAATCCTATTAATTTTGCTTTATTGATTTGAATGTTCTTTAATATTTTCTTTAATTTCAGTTTATTATTTAGCTTGGATTAGTTTAATACATAAAATTAATAATTCCTTGAGAGCATACGAATTGGATTACCACAAATGATCCATGCTGAATTCGTCTGGTCTGACTCAGTTCATCATTGATTGGGAGAGAACAGTTCAAACTTACTGGCTGTGGAAATCAGCGGGCGTGTCTCATTATACTATAAGCAAAACGCCGTAAAATAGCGCGCGCTCTGTGCAACCAAAACGGCGTTTTTTACGGCGTCATATGGCGAGATGAACGGCGTAAAAAGCGGCGCTTTCCATGCACACTAAAACGCCGTCAAATACGGCGTCATTGACGTATTTCGCGCGTCTTTTACGGCGTTTATAATTACAACGTCGTATTTTACGGCGTCCAATACGGTTTAAAACGCCGTATTTGACGGCGTTTGGCTTTAAACGCGATCAATCAATGGCGTATTTCTGAGCCTCTTGGCTTGCCATAGTATGGCAAGCCAGCCCCCGCTGTCTCGTCCCACTTTTGGTTTGTTTGGCTTCCCATAGGGCTGCCCCTGACAGAGAGAGGAGGGGCTGCAAGAAGAAAGTGAGACTGCATGTGTGTGTGTGTGTGAAGAAGGAAAGGAGGGAGACAGAGAGAAAGAGTTCACCTTTCCTAGTTCTGACTAGCATATAAACCAGAAAGTGAGTAACAATTTCCAACATACACTTTGAACAACACTTTGAGAGATTTTATTTGTAACTGTCGTCCCCACCAGTGGACCTGTAATAGAGGAACTGCATTTTTAAAATGCCTGAGAAAGACTAATGAAATATCTTAATAAATGTCTGACCACCAATGTCTGAAAACTAGTTAAGAATAGATGCAAGCTGGGGTTAGTAAGGTATACTAAAAAGGAGTGAAACACACTGATAATAATTAAGATTATAATGGCATCAACACCTGTAGAGATACCAAGATCAGAATATTAATTTTGCAGAGATACTATAGGACAACCCTCCAGAAATGGAGAAAGAAGCCTAAAAACAAAATGACCAGCTGAGGGAACATTAGATGTGGATATGTGCAGAGACACTGAAACATTCGTAATAAATAAATAAATAACTAAATAAAAAGATATTCAAAAACAGTTTACTAAGAGATCAAGTACGATTGGTGAAATCTGCTAATCCAGTCAGAATTAAAAGTAGACTAATTTCACAAATACCAAGAAAACACCAATAAAAATAACTGATAAGAAATTAACCTGAAAGAAAATATAAAAATTGCTTAAATGTTAGTTGACCGGTCTATGGGGGAATTCAATTAATAAGCAGGCCTAACAGGGATTGATATGGAGGATTGCGCAAACTAGTGGCCATCAAAAACACTGGAGTTTTCTCCTTAGTATAAGTGGTTTGTGTAGTTACCAGAGGAAAATCAAATAATTGATAAAAAGGTTTATAGAAATATCTGACATTTAGAGATAAAATATATATATAGAGAGAGAGAGACACATGCTAGATGTGGGTATGATTGACCGGTTATATAAAGACATAGCCTGTGAAGCATCTTGTTGTCCCTGCGAGACAGTTTTAAATTTGAGCCATTGCAGAAATTGAGATCTTTGGATTCCGTTAACTTAAAATAACTTGTGCATTGTGTTGAATGAGCAGGATTGGGTGATCACGCTAAACAGACATTTTTAACAGCCATACTGTATTATACACATTTCACAGTAATGAGACTCATTAATTTAATCCTAAAATGCTTGAGAGAGTAGGGATCGATATAACGAGTGATAAAAATACTATATATGTGACTGAAAATAAGGCAACTTAGACAGATTGAAAGGCTGCTATTTTCTGCAAACTGCAAAGAAGAAAAATGCTTGCTCTTTTCTGCAAAGAAGAACTTGCTTTATTAGAATTGCATGGGGAAACTGCTGTTATCAACCAGATGAGACTTCTGAAATTCAGGGACAATTGAAAGAGATGGTTGCAGAATTTATAAAGGATGAATTTGATTAATGCGGATCTCTGAGTGTTCAATTTCCAGATGACACCAGACAGCACTTGGGACGGCTCCCTCAACATAACCAACAGCAACTGGACTGTGCAACAAGTGAGAGCGAGAAACATAAGGACACGGCTGCAGAGAAAAGAAGAGGCGTTCGGTTGGTGGGCCTTCATCCCCTCTGGAAGAGGAAGCTGAAACTTCTGAGGGGCTGGTATGGACAAAGACTGTGTTGATGCAGAAACAACCAAGAAAACATCCTGCCATCATGCAAAATCATCATGCAGACTCCGTGGCTTGGCCAAAAGCCAGACTGAGGAGAGGCAGAGAGACAACAGCATCCAGAGTCAAACCACTATGTCCCAACATGACACCAGACCCCTGAATGCCAACAAAGACTGACAGATCAAGTGCATCGGATGAGGAGGGAAACACTCAGACAGCAGCCCAACCAGTTCAACTGATCGCTGGTCCAAGCAGAAGGACTGCATCCTTTACTGAGTGGGCACAGGTGATGCGTTTTCAATGATCACTACAGAGACCGCTTCAGATTTCATTGATTGGCCATATTAATTGTATTTTGATTATTCACTGGTCCAGCAGCAGTTCTCTATATTCTGTGAAGCTGACACTCTCTATTTGCTTTCTTTCAATAGACATTAGTCCAGATGTAAGCATAAATAAAAAAAGTGTTTGCATGACTCAATAATTAACTACAACTGACGCTGAACTTAGCATAGTGAGGGACTACTACTGCATTAACCAACTAGGGGTAAATGCATAATTAGATAATTGATGATGTTGTCCATGTTGAACAGAGAGCTTTTGGGCTCAGCTTTATAAGCTTGATTGATACTGAGCTCTCTATCAGGAAAAAAAGAGGACATAATATGTTCAAAAACAAAACATATGGATGATAAAGCTATGGTGCTGGTCACTCCATCTTGGTCAATAGTTATTTTTTTTAGGTTTAGAAATAAAAATGGTAACTACATAAATTACAAACACATGCTATCACAAATGCTGTCATTATCAGGGATTTCAGGATGTTAATGACGTACGACTCTCATTTACTGGGGAATATCCGATTTGTCTGCTTACATGGCACACGCAAATGCACGTATCCGATTCATATCCGATTTATTACCACATATGAATGAGCCCTGAATCCGATCTGAGAAAATCGGAATCCATGCGTTTTTTTCCTGCTTACACATTCACCGGTCATATCCGATCTGTGCCACATGAGAGGAAAAAATCGGAATTGGGTCACTTGAACCATGCAGTGTAAATGGGGCCAAAGTGATGCCAAAATGAATGAGAGTCAATAGGCCTGTTCGACTTCATGCAGCTCTGCGCAGACCGATCGGCGGCTGACTTGAAGCAGTGCATGCCGGTTAGAAATTTTGTCCGACTTTATACAGCGCCGACGCCACGTGACTGTGACGTATGCCATCAAAGTATCGCGAGAGCGATTCACTCTGCACTGGGCTGCACTGGGCTGATGACGACACAGCTGTTCCACGATTGGCCGGATTCACCGCATGACAACGATCACGTGTGTTTCGTGTTTATTCGAACACCTTTAGTTCCTCTAAAGCTCACAAATCAGTTTTTTATAACAGTAAACACTCTTTTCATGTCGTTGCGATGTTATATTGTGTCATGTTTATCAAATTAAAACTGATTAAAAAACGAATAGACTCCACTTCATTGATAGTAGCTTATGTTGAACTTTATTCTTGTTCAAACAGACGCTGTAAGAAGCAGTACATAAAGTAGGCCTATTGAATGAAAATGTCTCTGAAACATCTGTGTATTATTTGGCAAATATTACATTTATTTCACTTCAGCTGTGGTAAAGTACTTGAACACCACGTGAGCGGTCACTACGGGAATCAGAAAGTGTCCGACTTCACGTCTCCGTTTGCAGCTCCTCCCCGCCTGCACGCGGCTACTCTCGCCGATCGGTTACATCCAGCCGCAGCCCATGTCGAACACACCTATAGGGATGCTAACAGCAGGTGATGGTCCGCTAGCCAATGGCGGCGCCCGGGGAAGCTTCAAAATAATATGAAACCCTGCCCCTCTGGCCGCCACCTACTGGTGGTTTACTTTCATGTTTAAAAGTATCATTCTTTCCAACTTTCTTATTTGTATATTCAAAAATATTTAAAACGATCTCATATTCATAACATTATTTAATACAGTTGTAAATTTTCAGTGTAAATTATTTAATTTGATCAGCCCTTCCTAGGGTAACAACAGCCCTATATTATCTTATTAGGCTATTCCAATTTAATCTATTAATAAAATGTAAAACTAAAGATGAAGCATACATTGAATAAGATTTGGGGGGTTGGGGGTATGCCCTTTAAAGGTGCAGATATGACAATATGCAGATTTAAATATATCAGAGCTGATTGAACACAGATGAGGATATTTCTTCAGAATAAATTATATTTACAGCACACACACCAAAAACATTCTGGACAAGCAACTTTTTTACTCGTACAAGTGAATGACAGATTTACTTGTCCAGAGGACAAGCACATGAAAAGGCTTAATGTCGAGCCCTGAGTGAGTCGGAGTTGATAGCAATGACAAAGTGCCAAGGTTATTATTCACCTTATTAGGGCTAAGGGCTATGGTTAGGATAACTCAAGGGCTAGGGTTAAGATAAGGACAACTGAAACTCAACTCGACACTACAAAAAAAACCCATAATTGACAATGACAATACTTAATGATAACAATTAAACATTAGTGTACCTAATATGTATGATGGGTGTGACAGTGTCACACTTATACCTTATAGTAAGTAGTAAGTGGTGCTTTACATACCCCGCCCACCCCCCAAAAAAGGGCTGCTGCTTGATGTCGTGTTGGTAGTAAAAAATATTGAGGAGGTGGTAAAAAAAAGGTAGTAAATTCATCTCTATGATTCCTGCATATACCCTAGGTATCGGTACTTGTCTCTGGTACTGTTTTCATTACATGCAAAACACTGTATATGTTATGAATCTTACACGAAATTCACCTTCATCACAGTGTAACTGATGGTAATGGAAAAACGTGTATCAATGCAACCTGTTTTTAGCTTTGCCTTATAAATATAGCTCGTTACCTATAAATATAGCTTGTTACCGAATCAAACAAAATATATTTTAAACTTTACCAGTATCGATATGCTAGCTTGATAGTGAGTACTAAAAGCCATCTTATTTGTTTATATTTATAGTGATGAAGTTAGGTATTTTATTACATGTGATTCTGACATGATGTCACTGCATGCACTGCTCCTTCCTCTCCACTCGTCTCAGGTAAATAAATGCGTCGCGCGTTCATGTGTTTTGGGGGCGTGGCTTTGGAAGGAGCTCAGAAGGGAGGGGGTGGAGTGAATGGAAATAACTGTGTTTACAACAGTCGTGAGAGGTCTACAGACACTCGATTTTTATACTCTCTTTTTCAGAGTGCTTACATTTTAATTATGTATTGGTATATGAAGACAGTTTAAACAAATTTGGAATGTTTATTTTTTTAGAAAAATCCTACCTACCCTGCCTTTAACTCCAGCCAAACGGAGAATAATCGTATCATGTGACCCATTGCTTCAGGTCAGGATATTATCATGCTCCGTAACACAAACGCTTGACCCACTTGACACACAAGATGGCGCCGTAAGGAGTTCCGGGAGAAATGTGACGTCATCGTAAATCTATCTATACTAACTTCTATACTCTTTGGTTGTCCGTCAGCCTCTCACCATCGGAGGATTGTTGTTGTCATCAAGATGGAGTTCGGGGAAAGTGTCGGTGTTGGTGATGCGTTTGTCAACACATTGGCGCGCTCCGCTAACTCATTTTACCCACTTATGCTACATATTCAGTTTGATGTGAACATGTGAATGTAGAGGTGACGTTATCCATTCTTACTGTTTTTTATTTTATATAAGCATCTTTTGTCATACGACGTCATGTCATTTAGTTGTAATCTTTAATAAATACACCGTTCTGATTTCACACATTTGATCTGAATTGCTTGGAAACACAACGTCATAAAAACGAGCCAGACAATACTTTTTTCCCCTGCACACGTTTACTGGGTATAAATGGCAAAACATGAAGTGCTGCATGCATTTATTTGAGGGAAGTAGACCCACCATTCCCTTCACAGACACAAGCTGGGACAAATTCATTAAATCAGTGTTTCTGTGTAAAGACCTTGAGCGCAGAGAAAGTATTATTGCAGAAGAGGCAGTACAGGCATGCAAATTACAAAGCCATGAACCTACAAACCAGTTAGTCAAACCAGCTAACACTGGCTACCACAGGGAGTGCTACAGCCATTTCACAAATATCACGAAGATAAAACGAGCACAAAAGGAGAGGAGAGAAGGCAGTATTAGTTGAAGAAACTGCAAAGGAAGGTTAGTATTATATGGTATAGACAGGCGGTGCAGTATAAGACATACAGTGCAGTGTAGACAGTAATATAAATTAAATATAAATGTGCAATGTATTAGCAGTAGCCTTATAAGAGCAGAATAGATATGGATATGCAGTATGAACAACATGTGCAGTGTAGTAGCAGTAACAGTATAAGAGTAGTACAAATAATATATAGATAATATACAGTGTATTAACAGTTATATAATAAAAACACCCTGCAAAAATATACCCTTCCAATTATGGCATCATTAACATCAACAAGGCCAGACACCTGAACGCTGTGAAACTGGTCTATTACCCATGTTAACCCTCTGGGCTTCTTCGTAAAATGGTCACACTTAGCTTCCTCCCGCCCGAAAACGGGCGAAGCCTTAAAGGGATAGTTCGCCCAAAAATGATATTTAAGCCATGATTTACTCACCCTCAAGCCGTTCGAGATGCATATGTCAATCTTTTTTCAGACGAACACATTTTCAGTTATTTTAGAAAATGTCTCTTTCAGTGGTTATAATGTGAGGCAATGGGGTCCAGCTGCTTCAAGTCCGAGAATGTGCATGCATCCTTCACAAAAATTTTCCACCCGGCTCCAGGGGGATAAACGAAGGCCTTCCGAGGGTAATCCGTGCGGTTTTGTCGTCAAAATGTACATATTTAAAACTTTATAAACGAAAGTAACTGGCGAAAGTAACTCTACGTAGAACGAACGTAGAGTTTTGTTTTGCTCTGCTCTCTGGCTGCGCTGTCACGTTCGTTCTACGTCACGACGCTTCCTACGCTACGTCCTACGTCATACGCCAGCATCCATCTCCATGAACGCGCACCAACCGCCACCGGAAGCCAGTTACTTTCGTTTATAAAGTTTTAAATATGTACATTTTGACGACAAAACCGCAAGGATTACCCTCGGAAGGCCTTCGTTTATCCCCCTGGAGCCGGGTGGATTATTTTTGTGAAGGATGCATGCACATTCTCGGACTTGAAGCAGCTGGACCCCATTGCCTCACATTATAACCACTGAAAGATCTAAGACATTTTCTAAAATAACTGAAAATGTGTTCGTCTGAAAAAAGATTGACATATGCATCTCGAACGGCTTGAGGGTGAGTAAATCATGGCTTAAATATCATTTTGGGGCGAACTATCCCTTTAACATTTTACTTTACTTTTTCCCAGGATAACCAATCAAATATATTTTTGTTCTATAATGTTTTCTGATTATTATTTAGATTTTTTTTAATTTTTTATGATACTTTGCATTAATTATATAATTTTTATGAGCTATTTTTTCCATTAGAATTAATATATATATTTTTATTTTATTTATTTTATTTTATTTTTCAATAAATGCAACATTTCACATCAAAATAGAGTGCAGGCCTAAAAAAAAAAAATAATTAAAGTAAGAAGAGCGCCATCTAGTGGCTTCAAAATGTATTAATTTGTGTCATGTCCTATAACCGCCTATAGGCGGCCTATAGCTTTTTTATTTATTTATTTGATTTATTCCCATTCGGAAAGATTTTTTTTTATTACTAAGCAACCACTGAATGGAACAACACAAATTATATATCATTTTAAAGCTTAGGATCTCAGCTTTTTAATGCATCTAATTACATTTATTAACTCCTAACGAGTGCTGAGTAATCCCTCTAAAACCGAGTGTACCGCCAGCAGGCGCCACCTAGCTGCGAAAATATTCTTTACCATATTTAAAAAAAATCTTGCCTTGATTAACACAAAGTTGATGTCATTTGAAAGCTTAGAGTCTGAACTTTACAGTGAATGTATCCACTTTGAAAAACTCTTAAGTATTGCTGAGTTATTTGCTGATAAATAGAATTTCTTTTTTTCATAATCTATAAAATAATGTACTGCAATGTGTCAAAAACATCATACAGCTCATGAAACATTCTCAGATAATTGAAAATGGCACTTCATTTTTTACAGCATATTATTACAATTAAAATGAGCCCAAAATTAACATAATCTATTGCTTTTATGACAAGATATTCTTCATGGAGAAACAATTGCCCATGAGGGGGTGTCAAAGACTGTACAAAAAGGCTGTCTCTTTTCCAAATGCTGTAACTTTTGATTCCTTTATCCAAAAATTATTATTATTTTATCCAGATGCAGCTAACATGTAGGGGGACTTCACTAAAAAAGAATTTTCCTCCTACCTTATTTCCTTCCTGAGTTATTCCATGACAAATAATATGCAAAATCATAATAAAAATTATATGTATATATTGTCTTTTATCCGCTGTTTCTTGGCAGGACAATGTCCAAATGTAATGTGATTTATATTCTTTCAAACGATAACTTTTGACTCTCCTTGCTATAGTTTTGGAGTTATTATGATTATATAACTTTTATATAGTTTGGGGCAAAATTTGCTGTTTCAGTCTTACCAGTTAATTTCTCTGTGTGTGTGTGTGTGTGTTTGTGTGTGTGGGTGTGTGTGTGGGGGGGGGGGGGGGGGGGGGTGTCTTATTTGCACTCTTGATGTTTTAGAGTGTCACCCCTTCATTGCTGTACACTTTTTTCAGCACAGTGGCTGATCTGTAGCTTGTACCACCAAAAGTTTCTCTGAGTTTTCCTATTTTTTCGTATTTCCCATTCATTTCCTATGTCGCCTGTTTTCGGGCGGGAGGAAGCTAAGTGTGACTTTTTTTTTACGACCCTTTAACATATCAGAATCATCTCCTTGATTTTTTTGTGTGTTCATATAGGTAATACAACAAAAGTCACCAAGATTCACCCCCATCCGATGAAGCAAAAAAATTAAACAATTCGAAACGTTCAAGTTTTCGCCCGTTTTCGGGCGAAGAAGCCCAGAACAGGTGGAACCAATATATGGAGCATGAGTTTTCCCCTGCTGAAAGTTACAAACCATTTTTCCTTAATCAGTGATGTGGGGAAGGGTGCAGAACCTAGATCTATTGTTTTGCACTTTTTTAGTGGCTGAGGATGATGAGGCAACTCCAGTAAAAGCACGGGCTCTGAGGTCTTGCGCCCATGATCTCTACACGTCCAGCTCCTGAGGCCATACTGGAACTTGTGCACTGCTCGTGTAAAAAAAAAAAAAAAAATTGTGTTAAGGGTAGATGCACATGTAAACTGCATGAGTTGCCGTACAAACCTCTGTCAGTGTGTAAACTGTGACAATAAGTCATTTGAAGATTACAGGGATTAAAGTTATCCGTCGCTACGACGGATTTCCGTCAATTGCAGGGTTCCAGTCTGTCCTTAATGTCTTAAATTCACTTTTCATAAATTTAAGGCCGTAAATAGGCTTTCATTTCTCAAATAGTGTAATAAATGTCTTAATTTTATTTTGAATAGGTCTTAAATTAAGGAAAGACGAGGTGTATTCACCCTTCTGAGGGGGATGTGATCAAAGCCTGGAGTGGAGCAAAAGCACGTTCCTCTCTCCACTCTAAGCACTCTGTAATCACTTCGCTTATGGTCCACTCCGGGTTTTCAATTACCGCTCACGGAAAGTGCATGTCAGGCTACAGTTGAGCGCTGAGGTAGAGAACTATATTTCAGTTACCGTGGACACACTTATAATGCAGGTAGGGCTGGGCGATATATCGATATATTTTTGAAATGCGATATGGAATTAGACCATATCGCATATATCGATATAGTTCAAATTTACGCTGTGATCCTTGCTCCCCGCGCCCCTCTCCTCCGCTCCTCCTTTTCCACTCTGCGTGCGTGTTTAGAACATGTTATGTTATGAGAGGCGAATAATGACTAAGTTACTTCAGAAAACCCAGCACAATAGGAACTACCAGGCAGTGACATAAGTGTACGCTGAGATAAAGTTTTTCACCTCAGAATAAGACGGACTTTCTTGTCCTGTCAGCCGTTATCCTGTTCTCGTAGCGCACACTCTTCAATTGCACGCGCAAATGCGGCGGCGCGCGCTATATATCGCCTCACTGTATATAACGTTAAAGTGCAAAAGAAACTACGAGCATGCAACGCCGTTACGTTGTAAATTACACGAAATAAAAGTAATTCAGGTATGATTTTCATTCTATTCACCAGGAGCAGTTTCCATGTTTCATTAACAGTTATTGTTAATATTGTGTATTCACCATGGTAACTGTCGTTTCCATATTAACCCCAAAATGCCACTATTTTTCTTTGTGTTATTTTTTATATTTTTAAATGACTGTAGTGGCTCATACCAACATTGTATTAACAAAAACTAGTTTGGAACTGCTATTTAATAGCTTTAGCATAATGTTTATTTATTAGTAGGCTACTAGTCTTTACTATTAGTCATATTCTTACAATTTATGTTAAATAAAGGGGAAAAGTACTTGTGTGTGTTAACAAATTTTGTGTAAACATGTGTTATAATTTGCCTATATAATATATACGTGTATATGTATGTATATGTATATATATGTATGTATGTATATATATATAGGCAAATTAGAACATGTTTAAACAAAATTTGTTTATATATATATATATTCAATGTAAACTTTGATAATCATAATTAATAAATCGCAATTACAATTCGAAGGGAATAATCGGCAATTATGATTTTTGTAATAATCGTGCAGCCCTAACTTAGGTGAAGAAACCTGTTTATTATTTATTCATTTGATTTTGCAACTGTTCACTGATACGCCTACTGGCAATATTAAAGCAGTTTAAAACGTATCCCCTTAAAACGCTATTGGTCTCGACTATTTAAAAAGGTATATGACTTGGCCTAAAAAAAAATTTCAGTCAGAAGAATTTTTTTCACTTTAATCCCTGAAATTACTAGGGCACATGTGTGCATGAATGAACACATGTGTGGAGTGGTGTGTGTGTGTGTGTGTGTGTGTGTGTGTGTTGGCTACTCCTGCAGAAGTAAATCTGTATGACATGTTTATGTACATTATAACTCTGCTCTGTTTGATAGCCTATGTTCTTTGATAGTTATTCTTATAATCTTGTTTCTGTTACATGCAGTTCTAACTTGAGCTCTTAGCTCTCCGGTTACAATATTGGCTGCTTACTGACCCTTTAACGTTATAATTAAATATGTCTTTAACATCAACAGGTTCATTTTTGCCTGAAGTTTTTGCCGAACGTTTGCAAAACGGTCCGAGGTAATGATCAGCCAACATACGGTGGAGCTGTAGCCTATGTGAGTTGGATGAAGTGTTACCGTTAAAATTGAATATTTACGCCAAATCAAATATGTAATCGCATGATGCTAGCTACTGCTAGTTAGCCAGCTGAAACTACCCTACTTAAACCTTGTGTGGTGTTCATATTTTTGTTATTTAGCCAGTGTTCCTGCAAGCTTGTCTTAACTTATGCATTTCTAAAAGCTTGGTTACATATCTTTAATAATGTGCTTTAGCTTATATGATTATATTTCTTTAAATGCTTATTATGAGTAAAAATAAATGTTCAACGTTAATACAAGTTGTACACATCTAAAAGTAAAAGAACACATCTAAATGTAAAATCTCCATTACACACCTCACTGCAGTACACGAGATCCAGGGGGCGGAGTTGGATCCAGATATAAGGGGTGGAGATTGGTAGGTTTAGGGGTGGGTTTAGGGATCAGGGGGTGGAGATGGGAAGGTTTAGGGTATATGTAAGGTGGGAGGGAATCACTGGATTTCGTCCCTGGATTTCGTGTTCTGCAGTCCGCAATAAGATTTGAAAAAATGAAAAATTTGGCAAAAACTTAATCTGGGAAGAATTTGTTAGAAAACATCAATTACAATAGTTTACAACAGTATAAATTGACATTGCATGTGTGATAAATAATTTTACATTGATTTTTATTTTATTTTCCTCATGATATCGTTTCCAGAGCGTTTTCCTCTGTCAAAGGTTTGAAGGACAGCCCAAGCAAGGACGAGGAGTAGCCTACTCTGATGGGCTGCTCCATTGACCCCAAACCTGGACTATTTAACCATTGACCCCACTGGACTATTTAAACCAGTATATTGATCAAGATTTAATTAAACTGATTGTATACTGCTCCAATGCTACAGGCTGTAAATAAGAGATTTGCACTTTGTTACACAATGGTGTCTTGATTGTTTTCTGTGAATACAGACCCAGTGTCCACATATGTGGACATAATATTTTTCAAAAAGTGCTTCATATTCAAAGATAATATCTGGTTATTATATGTATTGGTCCCTCCTAACCCCAAAAACCTAGAAGAAATCTAAAATGCACGCCAAACCAAAGCTCAGGTCTTAGGAGGATATATATATTCGGGGATGTTTTTATTTCATGGATACGTTTGTTGTATAAATTAGCTTAAATAATGCTATATATATATATATATATATATATATATATATATATATATACACTCCAGGAGCAGGAGGCAATTGAGGCTCATAAGATCAGGAACGAGGAGCTTCAACTACACAAGGTAACCAACATCACCATGCCATCCATCTCATTCAAGTACAAGAACACTGATCTTAAATGCTCGAGGTTTAATAAGTCAGATTTACTCTACAGTGTTTGAAACGCTGCACTGTATTAAAATCTTCTAAATATTGCTTCCTTCTTTTACAGGACGCATTCGTGGAGTTCTTAAATGGACCTCAACTTTTCGACAGCATGTTTTGCTGAGGATCCTGATGCAGAGAAACTGGCTCTCCTCCCCAGTTTCCTCCCCCATGGAGACATATCCTTGTTATGAATAGCAAAATATACAAATCAAAAACGAGACAACCAGTTGAACACATCAAAATGCTCACAAATTAAATTCTGTGGAAAATGCAACACATTTTGGAAATGTGTAGCATGGAATGCAACAGATCGCAGACGCCGATCTTCTTGAAGCTCACATCACTTCCTGCCATGAACAGGCTGAGCAGTTCACTGAAACTCTCATGAGTATTGAACTGCCACTGGTGGACCAACTGGAGGTCAGAATAAAAATACCTATATTGTTAATGTAATATTAATTATGGAGCATATCACCTAAACGAATGGAAGTTTCACAAATATGCTTTTTTTGTTTTGTTTTTAAAGGACATCTTCAAAGACATAAAGAGGGACATCTCAGACATGTTTGAAGGGTTCATTCAATATGTGCCAGGGATATATCCTTTATCCAACAAAGCAAATCAAAAATACTTTTATTTTATGGGTAAAGCTTCTTTAACTCTGACACACATTCGCACTGTGTCGAGACCTGGAGAACCGGTACCATGAACAACAGCTTGGGATTGCCTTGGCAAAACACTGGAGAAGGTGGTCATGGCGTATGTATGACACGCCAATTCGTATGCCATTTTGGCGTGCTATCAAGACGCATAATCGCTTTTTAGCGTTTTTTATCAACGCCGTTTGGCCTCCATTGACTTGCATAACCTCGCGATTGCGTGTTAATTTACGCCAAGTTCTCCTGAAAAAAAAACTTCTGTTCAGTTTATTTCCGACCCTCTGCGGAAACCTACGAAGTGCTTTCAGAGCGCAGTCACGTGACTATCACAGAGACTGGAGGGCAAAGCATGTGAGTTTTCATCTTTTACAACCCACAAGTGTTAAGATTACCTCCGAAAAGAGAAAAAACAAAGATATATATATACAAACTGCAAGTCTTAGGCACATTTGACCCATATACAGCACCCACTGCGTTGTTTTAGCTAATCATTAAGCGCTAGCTAGCTACGCTGCTCATCCGATCATAACATGATAGACTATAATAACTTTCATCACTGCTCATTTCATAAAGGCCGCCGCAAGAAAACGTGTCTTTGTTTACATTGTATAATGTGCTGTTGGATTGCTTATTTTGCAATTCTGTCTGCCATCATCGGACTTACAAATCACATTTACAAATTTTACATTTTATTTTACATTAGTTATTTCATACGAAGATGAAAGTTTACGCTATATAACCCAGTACAACATAAAAAACACATATATTTTTATGTACCTTCTGGTATTCACACTTGTGTTTTATATTTGTTAATCACCTTATGTTTATTTTTAATTTTTTTTATTTTATTTTATCGGTCGAATGTAGACTTTGAACCCAGCCTAAAATAACCCAATATATCCTGTGAATTTGCGGTCTGTGTTCAAGTGGTTTGTGTAATTTACATTGATGTACCATCAACATGTTTTAAAGTTTTTAAAAATGAATATTAAATTAATAAGTTACATATACAAACGTGCCATGATGAAGTTGGTGAATTGTTAATGCCCCCCTTTACACTTTTTAACGTCTTCATCAACTTGTCATGTATAGTATGTCAAATTATGACCATTATCATTTAAATGAAATTGCCTTTCTTCCATGTTTAGTGTTCACTCCAGTATATCATCATCTGAACAGGTGTAGCCTACTACACAAGGGCTAAGGTGTATTTAGTATCTGTGACCATTTTTTTTGTCTAATTCAACCTTCCTTTACTTTGCAGCATTCCAATCTCCTTCAACTCCCAATCACACCTACCTCATCCAACCCTACAGTCGTCCTCTTTAAAAGCGTGACCAACGGCTCTTTTAAGAGCCATTCTTCTCTCTTCTTTTTTTTTACTCTGTTCCATTCTCAACCTCTCCCAACGTCTTCAGTTTCTCTTTTCCCAAATTTTGTCCTCACTCTCTTACCCTCCGTCACCTCTCTCTCCCTCGTGTTTTCTCTCTCTTTCTCTCTCTGACACACACACACACACACACACACACACACACACACACACACACACACACACACACACACACACACACACACACACACACACACTCTGCATCTGTCTGTCACTCTGTCTGTTGGTCTGTCTATATAAATGGCAGGCCACTGTAATAAAGAGCTTTTGGAAGCTGCAATGGTCCTTGGGGACATCTATATTGAAAGTGCAGCTGGTGCAGCTACTTCGTACTCTACCCAGACCCCTACTGAGCCACCTGCAGTACGGCCTTGCCAGCGTGGCCACAAGCGAAATGCTAAGGGGAAACCTCTATTCATAGATCAAGAAGGTTTGTTAGCTATTTTGGCATGAAGTTGGTTATATTTAATGTTAAGGAGCCTCCGTGGATGTAAAATGTATGTACTGCCAGTGATTGCTTGTCTCGCTAACACCAGACGGCATTTCAATTCACATTTTCAATTGAGAATGGTATTGTGTATTGTATTGAAGTAATGTGATTGTATCCTGTGATTTTGGTGACATTGCTATCCTTTCCAGTGATTCCATATTTCTCTGTGTTGCAGCTGGTGTAGTTCCAATGGACTCTGGGAATATAGTTGCAGGTAAAATGCCATTCAGTATTCCACTATCCAGTATTTCATTTACTGATGCATTGATTTAAATATTTTGTCACAATTGTTTACTGTTTTAGATTCCCTGGCAGCATTACAAGATATCCTCTCTGGGCTGCCAGAGCGTGCCATGTCTCCCCAGGAGGATCCAGAAGGAAAGTGGGCTCTCCGCCAGACTGTAACACATGAGAGGTGGGACACGGCCCGGCCAAAGCTGATTGAGGCTGTATTGTCTGCTGCCAATGTCCAGAAGACCTGTGGTCACTGCAGTGAGGAGGCTGTGATACGCTGCCTCGACTGTTTTCCACGGCATCTCTTTTGTGAGAAATGTGATGTTTCTCAGCACCGGCAGCATGTTCTGCACAACAGAGACTATTTAGTGGAGGGTTTTCACCAACCCATTTCTCCAACTGTAATAGTGCAGAAAAGAAGCAATGGGACGTATTGTCTTATTTCAGAGGGTATGAGCATATATATTATAGTTTATATGAGCATATATATTATAGTTTATATGAGCATATATATTTGTAACAATACAATTTGTGTTGATATACATGGTGTTCTCTTTCCATTCGCTACAGCCCGGCTTCTCCCACTTGCATTGCCGACAGCCGTGTGCTCTTGCAGCAGAGCCTCTGTGAAGGTCAGGCCAGGACGACCTGTCACTCTAGTCACAATGAATGGTATGTGTCTGTGTAACAAGGTCTAGCCATTTCAAAGCCTGCTTTCTCAAACAAAGATGTTTTATGGAAATCTACATATCAATCACCATTACCCATTTTATTATAGGACGATTTGATCTCATGCTCCCAGAAGTAAATTGTCAGAGCTGTGGCAGTGACTGGACACCTGATGTCAAGGACCTTGTGTGGAGTGGCTTGTGGCCCGCATCCACTATTAAGTTCCAGACAGTCTATCATGTAAATGTTTTCAAAACGTATGAACAGATGAAGTTGGATGCACCGAGTATGTCTCATCATGCATTTGTGAAGATGCTAGAGACAAACTCAAAACGTCATGGAAGGGTAAAGTACCAACACTACATTCAGTCTTGCAAACTACTAACTTTTGCTAATGGGGGGGGGGAGGGTGTTAGACCTGCTGACTGCAGGGACCTCCTTAGGAATGGCTACTCTCAGTTAGGGGTGTGAACCTACACTGGTCTCACGGTTCGGTTCGATTACGATTATCATGTCATCGATTCAGTTCAATTCGATATCACAATGCATCGCGATGCACCGCATCCTCAATTTTAAATTTCTCTTCAAAAGTGATGTGTGCGCACGTGTGTGTGTGCTTGGGAAGTCGCAGTGACAGAAACAGTGAAATTCCAGTTAAAGTTTCAAGGGAGTAAAGCTTGTTTATGCCATTAAGAAAAGGAAAATCTGTCAAATAAATGTAGTTTAAAAAAAAATTTCATTTAAAAGCAGCGCTCATTAATCAGTGTAGGCTATTATGTTACCATTAAAGATGCGCGCATCAACCGTCGCCGAGTCCGCTGTTGAAGGTGACGATCATCCATTTAGAATCACGCGTAACAACACAGAATAATTGTAATTTGACCATCGGGTGCGGATACTTAAATCAGAGAATATTATTGGGGCGGGTGGACTGTTTATTTTTGGCTGCGGATTCGGCGTTGGAGCTCATCCGCGCATCTCTCTGACTCTTAACAGCTAACAGCTCGGGGTGAAAACGGCTAACGTGGTTTATGAAGTTAGTGGTATTAGGCTACCTCCTGCATATTCAATTTGTGTGTGACAAGAGTGCACACAGCGCGTGTCTTCTGCAGGTCGTGCTTACCAGGTTGTTCATAAAAGCCGAAACGTGCCCAGATGTCGGCTTTTAAAGTAGTTGGAGCATTTTTTATATTCTAGCACTCGCGTCTCGCCTCCCTCTGCCATTGTATGCTTCCGCCACAATGCACGTACGCGACAAATGACGTCAGAAAACTCGGTACATTATAATCGGTTATGGTCTATTACTGAACCGATACCGAATCGTCCTCGTCTGCATCGCGATGCATCGTAGAAACGATCAATTTTGACACCCCTACTCTCAGTGAGGGCTTCTTTTCTACTTGTACAGTAACGACCTGTTGAAGGAGGAGGTTATAAAGCCTTAATGGAGCACTCACTGTGGAGCTAAATTAGTTATAGGAGTAATCATGCTCAGTTCAGTGTCTCTTGTTTTCTTCATTTTGAATACACACTGGCGTCAGTCACCATGCATTTGAGGCCAATATATGATGACATTTTGCCTGTCTTTAGACAGATGGTTTGATATGTGTAATGTCAAAAATGCAACTTTTTTACTCCCTTTGCATCTCTAACAGATTGGTCAAATCTGCCGAGATACATTTCACCTAAGTTTTCGTCAGTATAAATATTCAATATCGGAGCTAGACAAATATTTGAGAAAGGATGACATAATGCAGTGCCCAGCTTGCACTCCAAACATGGTGGCTGTGTCAGCAGGTGGAAATAGGAAGGCTTATCGCTTAACAATTCAAAAGGGTTTGTATAGTCCCATACTGCACATCAATACAAAAAAGTATGACTATGAAAGGGAATATAAAGTTAGAGATATACCCAAACTAAATGTTCTTCTATTCATTGTATTCAACATTATAATTTTTTTCTACAATTGTTTTTCATTTTAGAACTGGTGATAAGTCCTTCTATGAAGGTCTCTTCTTTGCTCCTGACAATGATGTGGCCTCTTTCGTTGAGAAGCTGCAATCAGGCATGAGAGTGGTAAGACTGAATGAAATGTACACATTCACCAGCCAAACTATTATCATATCATGTTTGGCTCACTTTTGTCTTCACTTTTCACTTTAGTCTATATTATTATTACCACAACACACAGGAGCTGCAGGTGTGCCAGCTGCACCTCCTTAAAGGGATTGTAGGGACGCAGATTGCTTAGTCTGTTTCTGACGCGTGCTTTAAATATTCATTGTCCATACCTTTTGAGTATTTGGATATGCCAAATCCATTTATTGTCCCTTTTTTTTGGCATCGCAAATAACAAATAAAACAAACACAAATTATACTCAATACTTTGACTTATTGCTAACAACTGTTTGGTATAAGCACAGTCACAATCCCACCACCTGTAACTCATCATCACTTTAAATATACTCACATACTAATACGCCCTCTAGTGTCACAAACAAAAAATACAAATTAACATAATGGCTCCAACATACCGGCCCCTAATTGTTCATACCTGTCAACTTTTCGATACCAAAATACGGGAGATCTGAACGGGGGGGGGGGGTCATCGTATGTTACAATGTTTACATTTTCTGGTACAATTAATTTCTGGTAAGATATGCTTTTTTATTATTTCAATTAAATTAAATTATTGTGATCTGATTTAATATTGACTCATTTGGATAAATATTAGGTAGGCTACTCAAGATAGGCGTTAATTTTTCTCAAGAAAAAACAACAACTCACCTAATGCTGTAAAGATACAGAGAGCCCTATCAGCTGGCAGTATTATTTAGGGTTAAAAATAACTAGATATAATGCGTTTTTTTTTTATTAGAATAACAACTTTATTTAATGGTACAAGTAAAAATATAATAAATATGTAATATAGTACACATATTTAGCTAAATACTCTCTATAGCTCTTTTTTTCTTGCCAACTACGTGCTATAGCCTATATTATGTTCATTAAATGGCTTTCCTGAGGTAAATCTGACATAATTGTTCTCCAGCTGTGTTATTGACCTCTTCACGCTGATAAAAAACACTGATTGGTCGATATTATGTATGAGGAATACATTTCGGTAAGTTGTAGCCTACTGTATCTTTCAACAGTGTTCGTGTTTTTTTTACTATTAGCTAGTAGAGATGATCGGTTCCGCTAGGGATCTGTCACGTCACATTTACAAGCGCCAAAACGGTATTTATTGTTTGAATTTCATAATAAAATGTACAGAATCTGAGAGCTGAGATTTTTTTAAATCATAAGTAACCTGCTCTGTCTAGTCTGTCGGTCTCCGAGTCCTCTTTGCTTCACGATTTTTCTGTGCGTGAGAAAATGGATGTGTGGCGTGAGAGCGTGTGAAAAGTATAAATTGCGTGAGTGTTGGCAGCTCTGCATAGTTCGTCCATCCTCAGGGTGCTGCTGTTCTTCTTCGCGCGATTTTTTTTTATCCCCCAAAACTAGTTCAGCGGCTCCCTACACCAAACACTGATCCCGAAACCTAGCTGTCATTGTAACCTTAACCAATGAAATTAGCTGCAGGGCGGGATTTCTGCTTAACTGATGTGCGCCCAGTGGGATATAGAAAGATTAAAAAAATACGTGAGAAATACGGGAAAATATTTAAACGGGATGATAGCGGGATAGCAAGGTAAAATACGGGAGAATCCCGGGAAAAACGGGAGGGTTGACAGGTATGTAATTGTTAATGACCTAGGGGGCATAAACAATTCAAATCATACATTACATAAGGAGCCATCAAACAGTTCATATACATCAATACATTCTAAATAATAATTACTCTTACAATTTTTTTTGATATTATATATATACACATGAGTACACCATGCATTTGAACCTTCCTTTTTTTTTTTTTACATTTCTAATAAAAGGCAAAGTTTTGTTACTGGTCTTACTATTGTGTTTGTTTTGGTTTGAACTCGTACAGATCTAACCAAACCCTTTTTATCTGGGAAAGTCTCTAGTACTCTTCCAAGAGTCCAAGAATTGCGTGGGGCTGTAGAATCTGCAATGAGTAAAATATCACCAGGCATAAGATTACATCTCTCTTTGGTCCATTTTTGTCTTTCCTGTAACAAAGGCAAGTACTCTTTTATCCATCTTTTCCAAAAAAGATCTGAAATGTATTGTACTTGCTTCCACCTTCTTCTTACATACTGATCTGATTTCTCAAAAAGACCAGGAGGATAGATTGACTTTCTCTTCATTGTAAGCAGATGATTGGGGGTAAGTGCTTCAAGATCATTTGGATCTTCGGAGACTTTGGTGATGGGTCGATCATTAAGAATTGCCTCGGCTTCACACAGGACAGTGTGCAATCCCTCATCATCCAGCGTTTGTTGATTCAAAACGGAGGACAACACCATTCTTACCATTTTGATGATGCGCTCCCATACACCACCATGATGTGACGCTGTAGGTGGATTAAAACTCCATTTAATTCCTTTGTGCGCTAAAACCTTTGTGATTTTATTTTGATTTAACTCTGCCAGTGCTCTTTTCAATTCCTTTTCTGAGCTAGTAAAATTTGTTCCATTGTCGGACCTCATATGACTTACTTGTCCTCTTCTGCATATGAATCGTCGAAAAGCATTTATGCAAGAATCAGTGTCCAATGAGTATGCCACCTCCAAATGAACTGCCCTACTGGCCATACATGTAAAAATTACGCCATAGCGTTTCACACAAGTTCGGCCTCTTTTTACATCAATTGGGCCAAAGTAATCTACTCCTACATTTGAAAAAGGAGGTAGATCCGCAGTTATTCTTTCTTCGGGTAAGTCAGACATTTTTTGCTCTCCTAGCTTACCTTTGTGTCGTTTGCAGAAAGTACAGCTTGAAATAATCTTTCTAGCTGTTGCATTGGCTTGAGTAATCCAGTATTTTTCTCTTAATATAGACAGCATATGGTTTCTTCCACTATGGCCACTCTTTACATGAATATGCCTAAGAATCAGTTTGGAAATATGCTGATCTTTAGATAAAATAACTGGATGTTTCCTTTCTTCAGGCATAGCAGCTTTGCATAACCTGCCACCGATTCTCAGCAATCCATCTTCTAGAATGGGGCTTAATTTGTGAATAGCACTGTGTTTTCTGATTTCAGATCTTCCAGATTTCAGTGATGAAATTTCTTCGCTGAATCTTTCCCATTGACAGAACTGGATAATAGCCTTTTCTGCCTCCGAAAGGTCGTCTGGAGACAAGCACTTTCCTCAAAATGAAGCTTTGCTTTGTTGTAATCTCTGTTCTAATGCATTGGAATCCTTTAAAGTTGTCATCAATTGTTTTCTTCTGCAACTTACTTCATGTAGAACTTTCTTTACTTTCAGCATCCATGCAACTGCAGTCTTGAGTCTTTTCCAATCAGAAAAGTAATTGATCAGCCTATGGGTTGCATTATTGGTATTGTTGCGGAAAATTCAGTGTTTCTTATAATCATTCGTTTCCAAACTGTTTAATCATATGTTTCTGTGAGGTTTTCTAGCAGCTGAGGGGGGACAGGGAAGCGAGAGGGCCAATTTAGGTCGTAGATGAAGGCCTTTGGGTGTCTCAGGGACAAAGAACAGTGTGACCTGCACCAGGGGGTAGAAACCAGTCCGAACTAGCTGAAGATAGGGGGTATCTTTCTGGAAATTTACAAGAAACCTGGAAGGAGGAGTTCTTTTGCCAAGAAACTGTATAAAATGTCTCTGTTTTATTATGTCTAATAGGTATTCTATTTCAAGGCTGGGTGGCTGCGGCTTTTGTGAAAAGAATCCTCATTGAAATAAACCTTTTCTCTTTATTACAGTTTTGTCTCTTGAAAGTTTCTTACACCTCTGATGCTGTTTGATATTAACTATTGAAAATTGCCATTACAACTTGGTGTCAGAAACGTGGGATCCTGTGCGGACTCTTCTTCTCCTGGTCCTGAGAGCGGGTATGACGGAAATTGCGCAATCACGGCAGCACCAGGCGGCCGTCTCATACCTCGACGGTTTGAGATAGAAACTCAACAGGTTACGAGAGAGAGAGCCAACACCCGCGTCAGGACCAGTGGAAGAACTCCCACCAGGATCAAGAAAGAATCCGCGGCAATTACAGAAAAGAGAAAGCATCTCTGGGTAAGAAACGGCAGAATTGTTTTATTGATGTTAAGTGTGATTTGATAATTGTGAGTGAACATGAACCATGTTGGCTGAGTTTGCTTTGGGTACGAGCGAGAGGTGATTGAGTAATCACAATTTTTGGGGAAGAAATTGAAGTAGCTTCGGATCGGTTTCTGCCACACTCAGCTCGTTAGTGGACGGAAGTACCACTGGTGATTCAGGGAAATCACAGGTGCTGGTTAATTAGTTTTGCTCAAAGTCTCTGTAGGCCGAAGAAATCTTGCAAAGGTGGACGGAAGAGCCACGCCGGATTAATTAGGTGAATAGTAGATTTTGAGTAAAACATAATTACAAAAGTGGTTAGTTTTACTCAAAATCTCTGTAACCTGAGAAAATTTTTTTTACAAGTGGACGGAAGAGCCACATCAAATCAGAATTAATAGAGCGCTAGAAAGTGCTTAGGCCTATGGGAAGATTTTGAGTAAAACATAATTACAAGAGCACGGCATATTTGCTGAAACCCGACCGGTTTTGGGTGGAATAAAATCGGGTCTGTCGAAGACGTTTGACAGATACTAAGACACGTGTCGAAAGATTAAAATCCAGAAGGGAGATTCAGCCAAAATGGGGTCATCTAACAGTAAATTAGATCATTTTTATACACCAATTTTCTGTCAAATGAGAAATAATTATGGTGGTAGATGTATGGTAGACATACAGAAACTGATCAAATTTCACGATTTTCCTGAAGCGGGGACCTTGAGTAAAATAAGACTAAATATAGTAAAAGAGTCAGTAGAAAAGAACGAGGGAAAACAGAGTAGCTGCTGTGTGTGTGTTAAACATGAGTGCAAAGAATGTGAACAGACAATAATGTGTTGGGTGGAAGAGGCTGACAGGCGAGAACGAGAGCAAATACAAAAAGAATTGGCATGTAATGTTGAGAATGTTGTGTGTGTAAAAACAGTTCCACTGGAACAGAATGCTACTAATGAACCGAATGTATGTGCTTTTCCACATGTGACTGAGGTGGCAACGGCTCCGCCGCCTGCCTACAATACAGCTCACTACCCAGTAGCAGAGATACCGGCCCTCAGGCTGGACCTCGATCTGGACCGCTTTCCACCAGCCCCGAGAACAGCCCAAGAAGCACGACTTGCAGAAGCACGAGCACAAATTGAACTGGCAGAGGCAGCCCAAAGAGCAGCGCAGGCAGAGGCAGATGCAAGAGCAGCGCGAGGGGGGGCAGAGGCCGCAGAGCGAGTGGCACACAGACTAACAGCGCAGTTTCATGCACAGTTACACGGGCGTTTGAGTGCAACGCTGCGGCACGCTACTCACGCTGAAGAGGAAAGAAAGGAGAAGAAAGAACCCCTCACAATGGTGGTTATGCAACAACGACGACCTAAACAACCCAACAAACCTGCATCTTCCTGCTCAAAACCTGCTAACCGAAAAGGACAGAGAGGAAGAGCTGCTGGAGCTGGAAAATTGAACTGTTATGTTTGTGCCACAAATGCCCACTCGCTCCGAGACTGTACAAAATGTAGAGTATGCAAGAAGGACGGACACTGGAGCAGCGCGTGTCCCACCATGAAGTCGGATTGAACCGAGGGGGCTGGAGAGCGGGACGGAAAGAGTCTGGCTTTGGGGAGCCAATCTTTGGCTGCAGCAAAGGGAAGTGAAAATATTTTTACTAACACACACACACACACACACGACGCACACACAAACACATACACTGATTTTCTTTCTGCTATCTGCAATGAAAAAACTGCTTGCAAATCTTTTTGTGTGTCTGATGATACTTTGAGCAAAGCTGTGACTGATGATTTGAGCAGTGCTGTGTGTGATGAGCGTGTGAAACTATACAAAAGCACAGGGTTTTCTGAAATGCCTATTTATCTTTTACGAGTTAAAGGGGTGTTTATTGACTTTTTAGTTGATTTTGGTGCAGCCTGTCCACATTACGACCATGTGATTTACCATGTGTTCCAAATTTAACCGGGAAAGTGTTTGAGAGCACTTCGGCCTCTGGCCATTTGATTTCTGACCGGTTAACAGAGCCGTTAGAGTGCGAAACAGAGGGGGGACGCTTTTTCAAACATGAATTTGTGTGGTCTCCCGGTTGTCCCGCACCTCTGATGGCTCGTGATTTAATGTGTAAATTAAATTTGTCCCTCTGTGCTGATTCCTATGGAATTAGCATTGAGGAGACACCACAAATTACTTGTTCCAAATTCGAGCCGAAGTGGGCTTATGAATGGCAGGTGACAGATGTTGACTGGGCAGAGAAAATTTTGAAATTGGCAAAGGCTCGAACAAACCCAGTCAACACAGAGTTTATGACAAATGATAAAATGCATTGTACATCACATGTCGTAACAGAGCGAGATTCAGATTTTGAAAAGATGTGGTTTAATTCTGTGAAGAATGAAAGTGTGAAGTTTGACCAGATTTTCTGGACAGAGAGTGTGTGCGCATTGGCTGCAGTGTTGACAGAAAGTCAGAAAGCTTGTTATCTTATGTCAGAGAACACTGCCTGCCACTTATCTGTCTCCAAGGCCATAAGCCAACAGTGGAGAGATGTGGGCCTTTTTGTGAGAGAGTGTCTATCGGCCACAGACTGGGTGAGAGTTGACACACACACAGCAGAGAGTCAGAGTATGGGGGCATTTAAATCAAAATGTGACAGGACAGGGAGAGGGGGATATTTCTGCCTCAGAAATTGATATTTCTTTGGCACAAATATCACCAAACTTGTGGGCAAAAAAAAACAAATATGATGTGGGGCTGATAAAGGGTTGTGAGCCAGTTATAATCACACCAAAATCTGATTTCAGACCATGTAAGGCACAATATCCACTGAAACGTGAAGCAATAGAGGGTATAAAACCGGTGTTTGACGCTCTACTGAAAGAGGGTGTAATTAGGCCTTGTGATGGTTCACAAGTTAGAACCGAAATTAACCGAACTCATATCTTATGTTGATGACCTTTTGATCTGTTCAGAAGATGAGTCTATTTGCAGGGCTGACACTGTGACTCTCCTGAAGCATCTTGAAAGGGAGGGACACAAGGTCAGCCTTTCAAAGCTGCAGTTTGTGAAACAGGAAGTGACATTCCTGGGGCATGTTATCAAACCAAACAGCAAAGCACTGTCACAGAAAAGGGTGCAGGGCGTAAAAGAAGCCCCAAAGCCTGAAACAAAAAACAGTTGCTGTCATTTTTGGGGATGTGTGCTTACTGTCGTACATTCATTCCCAATTATGCCATTTTAGAACAGCCTTTACGAGCCCTGACAACAGGGAAAGGGTTGAAGTCATGTGACAGACTTGTTTGGACAAGTGAAGCTGAGACAGCATTTGATAACATGAAAGCACAATGAGATATCTCGATTGTTAGACCTTCTGGTTGTAGACCATCCATTGTGCAGATGGTTGATGAAAAGCATGACCTTATGACTTCTGTTCTCCTGTAGACGCATGGTGACCGATGAGACCCTAGCCTATTTTCAACAAAACTCGACCCCGTGGCAGCGGGATTGCCACACTGTCTCCGGGCGGTGGTGGTAGCTGAACTGGCCCTCAATGGCCACAAGAGAGTTTGTAGGCTATGCTGATCTGACTTTAGGGGTCTCACATTTGGTGTCTTTGATTTTGCAGGAGCAGAGAACGTCACATTTGTCTACAGCTCGATTGAGGTATCATAAAATTTTGTTTGACATGCCAAATGTCACTGTTAAAAGGTGTGCACACCGCGTCCAGATTTGTTGGACGTTCCGCTTGATAATTGTGACAATGTCCTTTTTGTGGATGGATCTGCGTTGAAGAATCCACAAACAGGACAGAATAACGTAGGTTATGCGGTGACGACTGAATTTGAAACTGTAAGATCTGGCAAATTACCATGTCATTACTCTGCACAGGCAGCTGAATTAGTCGCTTTGACTGAAGCATGTAAACTGATGACTGACAAGTGTGTAACGATTTACACAGACTCGCGTTATGCTTTTGGGGTCAAGGATGACTTTGGTGCTCTGTGGAAGCACAGAAATTTTTTTAAGTCGGACGGACGACCAATACTGAACGCTAGGTTAGTATCTGACCTTTTGGAGGCCATTATGCTGCCAGACAAGATTGCAATTTGTAAATGCGCAGCGCATATTAATGATAAAAGTTTCGTATCAACAGGCAACGCCAGAGCTGATATGGCTGCGAAGGCAGCGGCAACAAAGCAGACTGAAGCTGATACCAGTGGCGCCACCTGCGTACAAGTTGACAATAACCTTAACAATGACATTTCTCCTTGTTTACAGAGCATGCAGTCTTTTTCCACAGGAGCTGAGAAAAACAAATGGAAGACGGCAGGCTGCAGCCTTGTTGATGGTGTATGGACATCTGTTGATGGAAAGCCGTGTCTGCCCAGCCATTTTTTCTTGCATTACGCTAAATTAATGCATGGGTGGGACCATGCATTAAAAGAGGGGATGATTATGCAAATGAGGGAATTGTGGTTTACCAAAGGTTTCACAATATATACAGAAATTTTTTTGCAAAAGATGTGTGATTTGCACCACATATAACGTTGCACGGGGCATTAAAACACCACTGGCAAGCCAGCCAGCCCCAGAGGGGCCATTTGAATATTTAATGATTGATTTCATTGAACTAACCCCGTGTGGAAAACAGAAATATTGTTTGGTAGTCGTGGATATGTGGTCACGATGGAACACACTGTGCCTAACACGCTGCCAGCGGGGGCGCTGTTGAGCGTGAAAACCAGACGGTAAAGAACAAATTGGCAAAATGCTGTGAAGAAACAGGGCTCTCGTGGGTGAAAGCACTCCCCATTGTGTTAATGTACATAAGAATGAGAAAGAGAATCAAAACAAATTTGAGCCCATTTGAAATTCTCTTTGGTAGACCACCGTTCATGGATATAACAGGGGAAAGAAGGAGGCTTCCATCGACAGATGTGTGTGAGAATGAAATGTTGAATTACTGCAAAGAGATGTCGTGTTTGTGATCTAACAGTTCTGTGCAGGTGAAAGAAGCTCTCTCTAAGAGCAAGGTAGCAGAGACGTTCCTGCACAAAATCAGACCAGGTGATTACGTGGTGATTCGAGACCTCAGGAGAAAGAGCTGGAGGGCGAAACGGTGGCTGGGACCGCTCCAAGTCTTGCTGATCACGCATACGGCGGTGAAGGTCGGCGAGCGAGCCACGTGGGTGAATGCCAATCACTGCAGGAGAGTTCCATCCATATCAGGAGAGCAACAGGAGGAGGAACCCCGACGACAAACAACAACAACAACGGTGAAACCTCTCGTGCTGCCAGGGCCACCCGAGATCGAACGGGCCTCTGGAGAGGAGCTGGCCTGGATGAGAGACGAGGGGACAAGCAAAGGTCAGACCGAGACCATTTAAAACTGGGTGGTCAGACTGCAGAATTAAAACCAACCACGAAGAAATCAACTTCAAGTGTCCATTCGATAAACCGTATCAAAGTTCACCGGTGGCAGTTTGGGTTTGTGGTAATATCATATCACCGTTTGCAAAAAGGACTGGTCAGGGTGCTGTTATCCAGCTTTAATGAATGTGGGAACTTCTGTGTATCTGCCAAACAAGGTGGTTGAAGTAAAAAAAAAAAGAAAATGTTTAGTGAAAACCCCTTAGAATATGTTGAATGATTTTCTGTGCAGTTTATGAAAATGTATGTGCTGCCAATGATAATGATGAAGATTATGATTTGGCTATTGCAATTGAATCCGCCACTGGTGTAAAAGAATACAGAGAACTGCTTATCAGTGGCTGTGTTTACATTCCTGATGGGGACACACTGCTTCAAGGGTGTGCAGTAAGTTGGAGCTGTTTGCAAGCTCAATGATCAAACTATAGGCAAAGAGAGTGTTTTAATTATGGTCAGCGGGGCCATTTAGCCTGTAATTGTAAATGGACACTCAGAAAAGAAAGTGATAACGTGAAAGTGACGTGTATTAATGTGGGTTTTTTTGAAAGTAGAACAGTATTTAAATGACGATATTAAAGTTTTCGTCTGAGAAAGAACTAAGAATGTGAACGCAGTGTTAAAGAAAGTGAAAAGAACGTACGAGTAAGTGAGGTAGAAAAGAAAGTTTAAAGGAAAGTTAATAGATGGAAGTCGTAAGAAGATTGGAGGATGCAGAAGGAACTAGCATGTAGGGAAAGATGAGAAGAAATATAGTGAAATGTATGTTATGAAAATAAAATTTCTGATAGAATTTATGGAACTATTTATGTCAAGTTAAGTGGCATAAAGATGAGGAATGAACAAAGGCAGAATGGGGAAGAATTGTGTTTTAGTGGTAATGTAATGTCTAACTTCCCTGATGTGGGCAAAAGACAAATATAAAAATTATGTTTATTTGAAAATAGATGTAAATTCTGGCAAAGATGCCTTACTGCTGGGCTAGAGTTAAAAGTTTAAGTGGTAGATAAAGTTTGATTTTAGAAGTTTATGAGAGTACAGTGTGCCAGTCCTAAATGCCTCAGAGTCTCTCTCATTCAATATCAGCTAAAAGCTGTTAACTGAGCCTGTGCGATTTAGGGATTGAGAGATGAGTAATATGATATTTTGTTTTTTGTGAAACAGCAGAGATAAGTGGGACTGACAAAATATTGATAACATTAAGTTGAATCTGCAGACTAACCACTTGATAGAGGAATACTGTTTCAACAAAGTTTTAATGAAATTGAGAGCAATGTACAAATTTTTATACTTTGTGAAGAGTCCTGAAACAAACAGTGAAAAGAGGAGAGCAAACGCTGTAAGCAGCTGTGCTCTGAAGCTTTGACTTCAAAGAAATGTGGAGTTTGTAAAATGTTGGGGGTATCATGCTGTTTTAATATTCCTGACTACAGTGACAACATAACCAATATCATCGAGCACATGAGAAAAGCTGTAAAAGAGCCGCCTAAATAACTGATAGTGAGTGGGTGGGGTGGCTGATGTCTGCATGGTCAGGGTGGTTTTATAGAATAATTCAAACTGTCTTGCCAATTGTGGGTATGGGATTACTGATTCTGTTTTGTTTACCATGCATTATGAAGTGCCTTTCCAGCTCAGTGCAGAGATTGATCAGGGCAGGGACGGTTAGCAAGGTGACGTCAGTCCAAGCAGTAAAACTGACTCTGTACCCAATAACTGATGGAGAGCAATGTGATGATTACGACAGCGATGACATGTATGCAGACATGAGTTAAATGTGTTTTCTTTCCTTTTTGTTGCCTTCCTGGGACCAGGAAAGGGATTTTCTAAACTTTGATTGTTTAGGTTTTGATGTCAATGATTGACTGTTCTATTCACTGTTTTTATTATTATTATTGTTTTCATTATTTTTATTTCTTTTTCCATTGTAAGAATGATGATATGTTCAGAGGGTTAAAAGCAGTGGCCATCCGTGTTACGAGATGGCATACAAGGACAGGGTTTGAATATGAGGAGGGTATGTATCTACTTTATCTGTGTTTTTATAGCATGTTTTGTTTTCCTACTAAATATTAATCCAACTTTTTCTTGTTTATACTGAAATGACTGAGGGTCCGACCTATAGTGTTGGGGATGTAATGACAGAGCTCGTTCGTCTAGCCCGGTTCCAGAATAAACCTTTATCTGCTTGCTGTAAAATTAAGGGTCTATCCCTGGAAAAATAGCCTGAGCTTATTTCATTTTAACCTTTTTTTTCAAACTAGTTTGCCTAATAGTTTTAATTCTAATGTTTTTGCCTAATAGTTTTAATTCTAATGTTTTTGCCTAATAGTTTTAATTCTAATGTTTTTGCCTAATAGTTTTAATTCTAATGTTTTTGCCTAATAGTTTTAATTCTAATGTTTTTGCCTAATAGTTTTAATTCTAATGTTTTTGCCTAATAGTTTTAATTCTAATGTTTTTTGCCTAATAGTTTTAATTTTAATCTTTTTGCCTACTAACTTTAAGGGTATGATCAGTGATATGAAATTCAGACATGAAGAGTATAACTGTGAATCAATTCTGATCTTGAAATGAAATGATGTAATGATGTAATGATGTTTGATCAAGAAATTAGAAGACAAGGATGAATTTTCCTTTAATACGTTTATCAGAGAATGATAAAGAGGAGGAATTTGTTGCGGAAAATTCAGTGTTTCTTATAATCATTCGTTTCCAAACTGTTTAATCATATGTTTCTGTGAGGTTTTCTAGCAGCTGAGGGGGGACAGGGAAGCGAGAGGGCCAATTTAGGTCGTAGATGAAGGCCTTTGGGTGTCTCAGGGACAAAGAACAGTGTGACCTGCACCAGGGGGTAGAAACCAGTCCGAACTAGCTGAAGATAGGGGGTATCTTTCTGGAAATTTACAAGAAACCTGGAAGGAGGAGTTCTTTTGCCAAGAAACTGTATAAAATGTCTCTGTTTTATTATGTCTAATAGGTATTCTATTTCAAGGCTGGGTGGCTGCGGCTTTTGTGAAAAGAATCCTCATTGAAATAAACCTTTTCTCTTTATTACAGTTTTGTCTCTTGAAAGTTTCTTACACCTCTGATGCTGTTTGATATTAACTATTGAAAATTGCCATTACAGGTATCTTCAATATTTACAACATTTGTTGAGAGCTGCTCTTTCTTTAGTTCTGGATCATCATCAACAATGTTTGAATCAATGTTGTCATTTGACCATTTAGAAACTGGTTCTCTTAGAAAATTTGGTCCATTTAACCATCTCTTGTTGGTTGCGAGCTGTTGTACAGTCATTCCCCTGGACGCATCATCTGCAGGGTTTTGTGAAGTATGAATATACCTCCACTGTGTCACATCAGAAGCTTCTCTGATGGCAGAAATCCTATTTGCCACGAAGGTACGGAATCTCTTGTTTTCATTCCTTATATACTTCAGGACAGATGTGCTATCAGTCCAAAAACAAGAATTTTCCAGTTGAAGCTGAAGTTGTTCTCTGAGCATTTGGTCAATGCGAATTGCCAGGACTGCAGCAGTCAGCTCCAAACGAGGAACAGTCACTGGTTTTAAGGGTGCCACCCTGGCTTTGCCAAGCAGAAAGGAAACGTGAACAGCATTGTTACAATTCTGTAGCCTCAAATAGGTCACAGATCCATATCCACTTCCACTGGCGTCTGAAAAATGGTGTAGTTGGGCGCTAACCGGTTGTCCAAAATCACATGGTTTCAAACATCTGTCAACATTGAAAGTGCTTAACTGATCCAAGTCAGTAATCCATTTAACCCACCTTTGTTCAAGAACTTTAGGAATCTCATCATCCCAGTTGTAGTTTGTTCTGCACAACTCCTGGAGGATGAGTTTGACTGGAAGTGTCAGTGGTGCAAGATATCCTAAAGGATCATACACTGAACTGATCACTGACAATATTCCACGTCTAGTTGGCATTCTTTCTTTGCAAACAGTTCTGAAATTGAAGGTGTCTGTCTGTACGCACCATTGAAGTCCTAAGGCCCTTTCCACTGGTAGTTGGTCTCGATCCAAGTTGAGCTCAGTTAGATTCTTTGATCTATCTCTTTCTACAATGGACTGTAAGACCTTACGGCTGTTACTGACCCATTGTGTTAGATGGAAGCCTCCCTTTTGACATAGAGTGGTCAGGTCTTTGACCATCTGGATTGCTTCATACTCTGTAGATAAGCTTTTTAAGCAATCATCCATGTAGAAGTTCTTATACACAGTGTCAATTACCTCTTCATTAAAGCAGTGTTGATTGTCTTTTGCAGTTCTCCTGAGAGCGAAACATTCACAACTCGGGGATGAAACTGCTCCAAATAAATGAACAGTCATTCGGAAGACAGCAACATCCTGGGTAACATCTCCACCTGTCCACCACAGGAAGCGAAGAAAGTCTTTGTCTTCCTCTCTCACTTTGACTTGGTAAAACATTGCTCTAATGTCAGTCATGAAAGCAACAAGTTCCTGTCTGAACCTCAGAAGAACTCCAATTAAAGAGCTTGTGAGGTTTGGGCCTTGTAGTAGTTGATCGTTTAAAGATGTACCTTGGTATTTTGCTCCACAGTCAAATACCACTCGTAACTTGGCTTTACGAGGGTGGTACACACCATGATGTGGAATGTACCAAACTTTACCGTCACATCGATCCAATTGATGCTCTGGTACTTTCTCAGCATAGCCTTGGATAATCATATCGTTGACAAAGTCTGTATATTCTTGTTGAAATTTTACATTCCTTTCAAACTTTCTTTTTATCCCCACAAGACGCTGTTTGGCAATGTTTAGATTGTTAGACATAACAACATCTTTGTTTTTGAAAGGTAGCTTCAAACTATAATGTCCATCTTTGAAGCTCACAGATTTCTCCATGATTTCCATGAACTTTGCCTCCTCTCTGGACATTTCTTCTTTGTCCTCTGACATTTTTTCATTGAAATCATGCTGGTATTGCTTTTCCAATAGCAACTCCAAGGTTTCAACAGAGATCCTATTTACTCTAGCAGTATGTTGTTCATTTTGATAACTGCCTAGAGAACCATTGACGACCCACCCCAATAGGGTTCGTATGGCATAGGGACCATCTCCCTGACTATTTACTACTTCCCACGGTTCAAGTAATTTGGAGGCGTTGGTACCTATCAACAACTCCACTTCAGCTTGAATGTGCGGAATGTGAATACCATGAAGATATGGCCACTTGGTTAGGTCTTCCTGATTGACCATGTTAGTTTGGTTTACAGGCATTTGTTAATTCATAAAAAGTATTACCATCAAGACTTGAAATCTCCAAGTTGTTTACCACATAGCTTGAGACTGTTGTTTTGGGACTCATAGTAAGCAAACAAATTTTTGTCTTTCGTCCATTTAGGTGCAGCTTCCTCATCAAACTTTCTGAACAAAAAGTAGAAGTACTGCCTGTGTCCAGAAATGCATAGGTCTGAACAACTTGGTTGCCCCTTGCAGACTTTACTTGGACTGGAAGGATAGGTAAGATACCACTGCCACTCCCGGCCCCTATATGACCACATGTTTGGGCAGGTACCAGCGTGTTGTTGATAGTTGGTTCTACATACTGTTCATAGTTTGTGTTGACAGCTTTATCAACCTTGAGCTCCTTGAAATGAATGTGAAGTACACTGGGATGTTTCTGGTTGCACACTTTGCAAGTTAAAGCTGCCGTCGGCAACATTTTTTTGATCATATTCAGTGTAATCGACACTATAATCCGACAGAACAACATAAATAACGTGGTTTTAGAAAAAAACCCGAGCTTCTAACTCCACCTGGAGCGTGTTATTTGTTTTGCAAAAATCCAGCGCTCCCGCTTCATCAGGTCCAATCAGCGCAGGGGGGGGTGATATCTGACTGTCAATCACAGGTCGTGCACACGCGCCACAGATCCCCCCTCACTCGCGCACGTTAATATCACATGCACATGCCACGCCTGAAGTTCGCCTGGAGATTGCATGAAGCGTGATGGCGGAGAGAAAATCTACTAACAAGCTTCCAATTCCTCGGTTATTGCTATCTATGGATAGATTAGCCAGGGCTGCCTACCTCCGAGTCCATGGTGTTGATAGATGCTGAAGAGACACGCGTTCACAGAAAATCAGGTACACACGCACAGTGACGCACTGACGAGCACGACCTCGATGGGAGGGTGCTCGCTGGTAGTGGGGAGGGGCATGAGAGTTGTAAACATTCAAAATTTTGGCTAATCGACCCAATCTGCCAGACTTGCCGACGGCAGCTTTAAGCGCCTTTTACATTCTTTGCTCATGTGGCCAACATGCAAGCAACCAAAACAGACAGCTTTTTCCTTTATAAAGTTTACTTTTTCCCTATGTTTCTTCTTCTCAAATTCTTTACATTCTTCCAAAGAATGACCTTGTGAACAAAACAAACAAGTGGTGGAGTTACTCTTGAATTGCCTGATTGGATGTTCAGCATTTACCCTTTGGATTTTACCAACAATGGGTTTGTTAACGTTGGTAACATTGGTAGCAAAACTATCCCCTTTTAACTTTGGCTTTGACTGGGATTGTGACTTCCATTTGTAGATATCCTTCGGTTTACCAGTTGTTTTCATCTCTACATGTTGAATGGACCCAAATATTGGATCAGAAATGATTTTAACTTGGTATTCAATGAAGTTGACAACATCACTAAATTTGACTCTTCTTTTCTGTCTTTCCATGATATCACATGCAGCTGTTCTCCACTTTTCTCTGAGTTTAAAGGGAAGCTTTAGAATTACTGTTCGCATGTTTGTTGGCATGTCCAGTTCTTGCATGTACTCTAGATCTGCCATAGCATTGCAACACCCACGTAAAAAGAGTGCATAATCTTGAAGAGCTGTGGTATCTTCATACCTGATCATGGGCCATCCAAGCACCTTCTCCATATATGCAGCAGAAACAAAATAATCTTCTCCAAACTGCTGTTTAAGCATAGTTTTAGCTGTATCATAACCTCTTTCAGGTGCCATATTCATACAGCTACGAACAATTTCTCTTGGGCGTCCTCTTGTGTATCTTTCAAGGAAATACAAGCAATCACCCTTGATTGTTGTTTTTTCCTCCACACAATGTTTAAAAGCTTTAGTGAACAAATTGAATTGCAATGGATCCCCTTCAAACACTGGAATCTCACGTGGTGGTAAATGTTGAGACTTTTGATGCTGAATTAACAACTCTGTTATTTCTTGATGCTTTTGGAGCATACTCGGTGCGAAATCAGATCTTCTATCGTCTATTCTGGGTCTTGAAGATGCAGGTTGCTGTAAATGAGATGTTGTTGGTGGTGAGGTAGCACCTACGCTGCATTGCAAAATAGACCTTGCCGGTCTCTCAACATCTGGATGAAGAGATGCAGTTGCTCGTTTTGCCTGTTTGCCGACATAGGATTCCATCCCATCTGTAGCGATGCTGTTTGCTTGTTCATAAGTCCTGAGCACAGATATCTTTGCATTGGATGCGGCGATTTTTGCATCAATATCGGTTCGTTCCTTACGCTTCTGTAACAGTTCCAACTGTTGCTCAATATCATGCTTAACTTTTAAAGACTCAGCTTGAGCGACAAGAGCGGCTTTTTCTGCTTCAAGCTGAATACGTGCATGATGCACAGAGGCATTAGATTTGCTGGAGCACGAACTGTGGCGGCTACTTTTGTGGCTTGAAGTGCGACCGCTAACCCGTGTTTCAACATTTGAAATGCTATCATTGGGTTCAATTTCGCTGGCAGCACGATCACATTCCTCATGTAGCTTCTCCAACCATTTATATACCACAGTGCTGAATTCCACAACCCATATCATTTTTTGCTTTGAACCATGTTTCATGTCGGTCTTTCTCTTCATCAGGCAATAAAACAATCAAAGACTCGTGTGCCTCTTTTGCTTCTTTGCACTGCGTTTCAAACTTTTCAAACATACCTTTGACCTCATTTTCATATTCTCTATTACCCATTAACTCTTGTATTGTCTTTTTCATTTGGGATGCTTTGTCAAATTTTGACTTTCTTTGTTTCTGTAAAATATCGAGTTTTGCCATTAACCCTTTTGCAGTAAGCTTAACCTCTCGTTTTCGTACAGACAATTCAACATTTTCACCCTCTGCTTTCTGAGTCTGAGCCCCATTTTGCTCGATTTCAGAACCACGAAACTCATCTTCATCCGCCATTTTAAACCTTTACTCACTGCAAATTTTACAACAAAAACATCAAAGAATAAACACGGGCAAACACAAGCATTTCACAAACAGTTCAGTTCTTCGTTTCACAAACAGTTCAAATCTTCGTTTTTTGTTTTTTCTGTTTTGTTTTTACCACCAATGCGCATTGGATTTGTCTTTGTTTGTTTGTGTGCACACTGTTTTATATATGGCCATTCAACCCCCGCTCAATTGAAAGCGCTTTCATACCTCAGTTCCATATACGTTGAAGGCTGAAGACTTTGGTGTTCGTGTGCGCTGTTTTCTTTTGCACGTGCGGGTTTGTTGTCCTTCGAAATCCGCGGTCAATCCAAGCAATAATCCACAATAAATCCATCAAACGAAACCGTCATGAATGAGCATCATCCGACATCAGATCAGCTGACTTTTCCTGTAGTCGTCCAATTCGATCTGCTTCAATCGCTGTAAGGCTCATCCAGGCTCATTCGGTCAAACTTTTTTGACTTAAAATGTAGGGACGCAGATTGCTTAGTCTGTTTCTGACGCGTGCTTTAAATATTCATTGTCCATACCTTTTGAGTATTCGGATATGCCAAATCCATTTATTGTCCCTTTTTTTTGGCATCGCAAATAACAAATAAAACAAACACAAATTATACTCAATACTTTGACTTATTGCTAACAACTGTTTGGTATAAGCACAGTCACGGCACGGTCAAAAAAGTTTGTTTGACCTTCAATCCCACCACCTGTAACTCATCATCACTTTAAATATACTCACATACTAATACGCCCTCTAGTGTCACAAACAAAAAATACAAATTAACATAATGGCTCCAACAGGGATAGTTTTCTTCGGTCTGCGCAAGCACCGGAAAGCGCCGGAAGTGATCTCTCGCGCCTGTACGTCATGTATAGTATGTCAAATTATGACCATTATCATTTAAATGAAATTGCCTTTCTTCCATGTTTAGTGTTCACTCCAGTATATCATCAACTGCCAGTGATTGCTTGTCTCGCTAACACCAGACGGCATTTCAATTCACATTTTCAATTGAGAATGGTATTGTGTATTGTATTGAAGTAATGTGATTGTATCCTGTGATTTTGGTGACATTGCTATCCTTTCCAGTGATTCCATATTTCTCTGTGTTGCAGCTGGTGTAGTTCCAATGGACTCTGGGAATATAGTTGCAGGTAAAATGCCATTCAGTATTCCACTATCCAGTATTTCATTTACTGATGCATTGATTTAAATATTTTGTCACAATTGTTTACTGTTTTAGATTCCCTGGCAGCATTACAAGATATCCTCTCTGGGCTGCCAGAGCGTGCCATGTCTCCCCAGGAGGATCCAGAAGGAAAGTGGGGTCTCCGCCAGACTGTAACACATGAGAGGTGGGACACGGCCCGGCCAAAGCTGATTGAGGCTGTATTGTCTGCTGCCAATGTCCAGAAGACCTGTGGTCACTGCAGTGAGGAGGCTGTGATACGCTGCCTCGGCTGTTTTCCACGGCATCTCTTTTGTGAGAAATGTGATGTTTCTCAGCACCGGCAGCATGTTCTGCACAACAGAGACTATTTAGTGGAGGGTTTTCACCAACCCATTTCTCCAACTGTAATAGTGCAGAAAAGAAGCAATGGGACGTATTGTTTTATTTCAGAGGGTATGAGCATATATATTATAGTTTATATGAGCATATATATTTGTAACAATACAATTTGTGTTGATATACATGGTTTTCTCTTTCCATTCGCTACAGCCCGGCTTCTCCCACTTGCATTGCCGACAGCCGTGTGCTCTTGCAGCAGAGCCTCTGTGAAGGTCAAGCCAGGACGACCTGTCACTCTAGTCACAATGAATGGTATGTGTCTGTGTAACAAGGTCTAGCCATTTCAAAGCCTGCTTTCTCAAACAAAGATGTTTTATGGAAATCTACATATCAATCACCATTACCCATTTTATTATAGGACGATTTGATCTCATGCTCCCAGAAGTAAATTGTCAGAGCTGTGGCAGTGACTGGACACCTGATGTCAAGGACCTTGTGTGGAGTGGCTTGTGGCCCGCATCCACTATTAAGTTCCAGACAGTCTATCATGTAAATGTTTTCAAAACGTATGAACAGATGAAGTTGGATGCACCGAGTATGTCTCGTCATGCATTTGTGAAGATGCTAGAGACAAACTCAAAACGTCATGGAAGGGTAAAGTACCAACACTACATTCAGTCTTGCAAACTACTAACTTTTGCTAATGGGGGGGGGAGGGTGTTAGACCTGCTGACTGCAGGGACCTCCTTAGGAATGGCTACTCTCAGTGAGGGCTTCTTTTCTACTTGTACAGTAACGACCTGTTGAAGGAGGAGGTTATAAAGCCTTAATGGAGCACTCACTTACCCCTTTTCCACCAAGGCAGAACTGGTGCTGGTTCGGAGCCAGAGCCTAGTTTCAAATCGGTTCTTTGTTTTTCCACCGCCAAAGCACCAGCTCCGAACCAGTAAAACTGGTTCTTAAGTAGCACCAAATCATTGCAGGGTCTAGAACGGAGCCAAGAAAGAACCGCTTGCGTCAGAGGCTGGGGGCGGGGTTACCGTGGCCAACAAGACTGAAGAGAAACTTGTGACCGCCATTTTTAAATAGCAGCTAGTCGAGCTAATAGCAGCTCGATTATAATATCCGTCTATGTAAGTTACGGCGAGCTGCACGAACGCGTTGGATTCGCCGTGTTTGGATGCCGATTTATTTTCGCAAACCCATGAGCATCCATAGTAACGCAACGTCTATTATTGTTGATGCCTTGTTCGAGATGCATCGGAGCAGCGTGGACCGATCAGAGCTGCGGGAGTGTTTGGAGATCATACGACTCCTTGTGCTTTTTGATCGCTTTCGCAGTGTTTTGATTTCATGTGCTGATCGTTCTGCGAGAAGCCGATGCATCTCGAACAAGTCTGGTGTGTTTGTGTTTGGTGCTGCCGCACTAGCGTTGCTGGGCAACATGATACGTATGCAGTGACGTAAGATATAGCTCTGTTGTGGCTCTCTGGCCGGTGGAAACGCAAACCGGTTCTTAGTAAGCTCGTCAGTCGAACCAACTCCGAACTGGCAATAGCTCTAGCTCTGAACCAGCACCCGGTTCTTGTTGGTGGAAAAGGGGTATCTGTGGAGCTAAATTAGTTATTGGAGTAATCATGCTCAGTTCAGTGTCTCTTGTTTTCTTCATTTTGAATACACACTGGCGTCAGTCACCATGCATTTGAGGCCAATATATGATGACATTTTGCCTGTCTTTAGACAGATGGTTTGATATGTGTAATGTCAAAAATTCAACTTTTTTACTCCCTTTGCATCTCTAACAGATTGGTCAAATCTGCCGAGATACATTTCACCTAAGTTTTCGTCAGTATAAATATTCAATATCGGAGCTAGACAAATATTTGAGAAAGGATGACATAATGCAGTGCCCAGCTTGCACTCCAAACATGGTGGCTGTGTCAGCAGGTGGAAATAGGAAGGCTTATCGCTTAACAATTCAAAAGGGTTTGTATAGTCCCATACTGCACATCAATACAAAAAAGTATGACTATGAAAGGGAATATAAAGTTAGAGATATACCCAAACTAAATGTTCTTCTATTCATTGTATTCAACATTATTATTTTTTTCTACAATTGTTTTTCATTTTAGAACTGGTGATAAGTCCTTCTATGAAGGTCTCTTCTTTGCTCCTGACAATGATGTGGCCTCTTTCGTTGAGAAGCTGCAATCAGGCATGAGAGTGGTAAGACTGAATGAAATGTACACATTCACCAGCCAAACTATTATCATATCATGTTTGGCTCACTTTTGTCTTCACTTTTCACTTTAGTCTATATTATTATTACCACAACACACAGGAGCTGCAGGTGTGCCAGCTGCACCTCCTTAAAGGGATAGTTCACTTTGAAATTAATTTTTGATATGTTTTAGCTTACCTCAAGGGCATCCAAGATGTAGGTGTCTTTGTTTCCGCAGTAGTTTCAATTTTGATATTTTTAGGTCAAACCGTTCTTGTCTGTCAGTCATATAATGCAGGTCGATGGTCACGGTCTCAAAACACAAGCACAGAGTCCAAATTAAAACAATTCCCCATCGTCCAAATGAAACAATTCCCCATCATAAGTACACATTGATGGCCTAAGACACGAAACGAGCGGTTTGTGTGAGAAAACGAACAGTATTTATATCGTTTTTACCTCTTGTAACCACAGCCACGTCCAAGTGATCTGAGGGCGCGGGCGCTTCGGTCTGCGCAAGCACCGGAAAGCGCCGGAAGTGATCTCTCGCGCCTGTACGTCACTCATTGTTTACACAGAGATTTCGGAAGTGTTACCTTTCACTGTGAAGATCTAAACCTATTTAGATATACAGGAAATCGCAATGGAAGACGATTTCGATATATCAACAGACAACGTTGAATTTTTTCACAACCATATTTATTTGAACCAGAATACACAGATCAAGAACTCAGAGCGATGGAGGAAGCATCCGCTGCAGCAGCACGTCTTCAAGCCTCAGAGAGACAGAGATCTCTTCAAAATTGGTGGTGTTCTTGTAGCAAGTGTTGTGAGATGCCAACAGAAGTGGAGAGCATATGTTGTCAGCTTTACAAATAGAAAGGACACATACAACGTTGTTCACATAATGTTACCTCCGTTGGATGCGAAAACATCATAGGCACAGCTGATGATGTCAGTACTAAGCGATCCACTCCTTGGTTTATAAAATCATCAGGGGAAAAATGATCGCTGCAGACCCTCCTCAACTTTAGTAAGTTTATGGGTGTGTTGATATCCAGCCGAAGAGCGATCAACCATAACTTCAAGAGAGAAGGCTCATAAATTGGGAATTCGTGAAAACACCACTCCCGGATGAGTTCGCGCGAGCATACGTAATTGTTTTCTTTTACGATGGTTGAAACATCCCGGATAAGCGCAAATTAGTACCATTTCTATTAGCCGTCTTACCTACAATCTCTGTTCTTTGTAAACAATGAGTGACGTACAGGCGCGAGAGATCACTTCCGGCGCTTTCCGGCGCTTGCGCAGACAGAAGCGCCCGCGCCCTCAGATCACTTGGACGTGGCTGTGGTTACAAGAGGTAAAAACGATATAAATACTGTTCGTTTTCTCACACAAACCGCTCGTTTCGTGTCTTAGGCCATCAATGTGTACTTAAGATGGGGAATTGTTTCATTTGGACGATGGGGAATTGTTTTAATTTGGACTCTGTGCTTGTGTTTTGAGACAGTGACCATCAACCTGCATTATATGACTGACAGACAAGAACGGTTTGACCTAAAAATATCAAAATTGAAACTACTGCGGAAACAAAGACACCTACATCTTGGATGCCCTTGAGGTAAGCTAAAACATATCAAAAATTTATTTCAAAGTGAACTATCCCTTTAATCTCCACCACATCTCAGGTTCTTTTGTCAGTTTGAGATGGCTCAAGCTTTGTAGCATGCCATGTTTTCCTGCTGATAGTACCCATTTAATGTTTGGGTACATAGGGGTCATGAAGTTATGAACAAGGCTGTGGAATTCTAGATATTATCAGAGGGAAAAGTGTGCTGTTAAAACAGCCTCACGCCACCATCAGCAGCCTAAACATTGATTTAAAGCATTATGTATTCAGGCTTTCTTGCTGGTTATGTACAATTATGATTGTACTTCTTGAATTTTACTGCAGAAAGCCAATTCTGTCCAAAGTCAATTACACTAACTTTCTTCTCGATTCTAATGTTCAGTTTTTTAACTTCAACAAATGCAGACAAAATGCACTAAGTAGATTAGGGGTCACCAAACTTTTTTCTCTGGGGGCCACATTATCGTTCTTGACTGTGATGGGGGGGCCGGGTCAGCTATATAACATAGAATTGTATGACCCAGACCAAAATGACCACCAGCAGGCCTCATTGTGTAGTAGAGATTACCATTTTTCTGTCCTGAACACTGACAGTTATCTGACAGTTCTCTGCGCGTGCGTTGTCTGTCACTGCTTGATCTCGAGCTTGTCGGGTGACGAAAATTCGAAAAAATGTAACTGAAAAAAATCAACAAAATACCAGATGCAGACATGTTATTATTTTCCAAAAAGCAATTAAAAAAAATAGGCCATGACGACTTTTGGGGATAGCCTCATAGGGCCGTTTCAAGTAGTGGGGGGCAGATGGGCTGGGGGGCCAGTCAAAGGGGGGCGGCGGGCCTGAGTCGGCCCGCGGGCCTTAGTTTGGTGACCCATGAAGTAGATAGCATGTGAGGATATTTGCAATAACGAACATGTCAATAGGTGTAATATTTTGTCTATTAAATGAATGTCTGCATATATTGCAAGATGTCTGTTTCCTTTGTTTGTGTAATTGTGTTTTAGACACCTGGAAGAGCCACCTGTGGCAACTCAACATGGGTAGCAGCAAAGGAAGTGTCAAAAAAAGCTAGTGATCGCCTAGATGAGGAAGGCATGGAGATCGCTGTGTGCCGGCATGGCTTTTTCTTGAGGGGACTCAATATGTACCGTGGCAAAGTATTCGCCTACCCACTTTATCTACAGCAGGACCTGGCAAGCCGCCATAACGTACATTTTTTTTGCACTGATCAGATGTGTAGATACTGGCCCTATCTGCAGCGGGTGGAGGGCCAGTTTAGGGAGTTTGGGCGGCTCCTCAACATGAAGCCGCTACTTTCGCTGCTCCACACCAAAGCCCACTCTGCAAAGTGTGAAGCAACACCCAAACTGGAGCGGGTAATACCCTTGGTGAAGAGGTACAATGGTCTCTAGAAGAGGTAAATAGCTTCCTCTCCAAGGTGGCTTTGACTACCAAGTACATGACAAAAGCTGGTAAGTATTATCGTGTAGAACATGAAAAAATGAACAGTGGAACCCTCCATCTGTACACCCAATATCTGCTGTTTCAGTAGCTTACACTTGATCACAGCCCAAAAAACATCACACAATCAGTTCACTATTCTCCATGGTTTCATTATTCACAGTCCTACAGACCATCACCCACAGGTAGCCTACTAGGGATCTACTGTACACAAGTTTGGCCAAACCATAGCTGTACCTCATATCCAAGAAATAGCATTGTAATTAGTATTAGTTGTTGTGTAAATATGTGTATGAATTGCTTTACAGCCAGGATGGACATAATCACTATTCACGTGCTTGGGTGGAACCAGAGGAAAACAGAAACCTTGCACATCACACTCAGCCAACGATATCACAAGGTCTACACAAAAATCCTAACCGAAATAGCGTTCTAGTCAGAATATGTTGCATTATGTTCATGTAGTGTCTTTTTGGTTATTTATTGTGTTTTTTTTTGTGGATTGCTATTCTTTTTGTAGGTGGTACAGAAAAAACAGATAGAGGAACAAAAACTCAATGAACTGATGGCACAGCTGAACTGCACACCAGAAACACAAGACCAGTGGGTGACAGATGTGAAAGAGTGGGCACTAAGAGGTACGACAACAATGCTGATAACCAGTCAATAGTTGCTTTTCCATCCAACCTTTTAATGCACATTGGAACTATTCAAATAAGAAATCCCGGTTGGAAACACGTGAAATGCACATAATGCATAATGCACATAGATAATTGATTCGCTAGAGGGGGTTGAATTAACTCTTGATGCGCATAAGGTATGATCAGAATCAGAATCAGAATCAGAATCAGAAAGAGCTTTATTGCCAAGTGTGCTTGCACCCACAAGGAATTTTTCTTGGTACTGAAGCTTCCAGTGCACATATACAAATACAAATACAACAAGAAACATAGTAATACAAATTCTAAGAATAAAATAGTATAAAAAAAAATAAATAAAAAAAATAGTATAAAAAGTAAAAAAAAGGGGTCACAGTTGGGTTTAGTCTGAATAAACATTTACAGATTATGAACATATTTACAGTATTTTGAGAAGTATGAATAATATAAATATAAATATCACCTGAGTTAGAGAATATTACACTAGACAGTGGGAGTCTAGTGCATGTTACAGATTATGAACATATTTACAGTATTTTGAGTAGTATGAATAATATAAATATAAATATCACCTGAGTTAAGAGAATATTGCACTAGACAGTGGGAGTATTGCACTTGCAGGCATATGCCTTGGGGGGCATGTTAAGTGTTCAGAAGGGAAATGGCCTGTGGAAAGAAACTGTTCCTGTGCCTGGATGTTCTTGTGGCCAGTGATCTGTGTCGCCGTCCTGACGGTAACAGTTCAAACAGGGGGTGTCCAGGGTGAGTGGAGTCTGTGATGATTTTACCTGCTCTCTTCCTCACTCTGGAAGAGTACAGGTCCTGGAGGGTTGGCAGGGGGGCACCAATAATCCTCTCTGCTGTCCGGACTGTCCGTTGTAGTCTCCTGATGTCCGATTTGGTAGCTGAACCAAACCAGACAGTGATGGAAGTGCTTAAAACAGAATCAATGACGGCTGAGTAGAACTGGATCAGCAGCTCCTGTGGCAGATTGAACTTCTTCAGCTGGCGAAGGAAGTACAGTCTCTGCTGGGCCTTTTTCACAATGGAGTCAATGTGATTTGCCCACTTCAGGTCCTGAGAGATGGTAGAGCCCAGGAACCTGAATGACTCCACTGCTTCCACAGTGCTGTTCATGATGGTGAGAGGGGGGAGTGCTGGGGATTTTCTCCTGAAATCCACAATCATCTCCACTGTTTTGAGCGTGTTCAGCTCAAGGTTGTTATAGCTGCACCAGACAGCCAGCTGTTCAACCCCCAGTCTGTAAGCAGACTCGTCACCATTTTGGATGAGACCGATGACGGTGGTGTCGTCTGCAAATTTCAGGAGCTTGACAGAGGGGTCTTTAGAAGTGCAGTCATTAGTGTACAGGGAGAAGAGCAGTGGGGAGAGAACGCACCCTTGGGGGGCGCCAGTGCTGATGGTGAGGGTCCTGGATGTGAGCTTCCCCAGTCTCACTCGCTGCTGCCGGTCTGTCAGGAAGCTGGAGATCCACTGACAGATTGAGGATGGCATGGAGAGCTGAGTCAGTTTGGCTGTGAGAAGATCAGGGATGATGGTATTGAAGGCCGAACTGAAGTCCACAAATAAGATCCGTGCATAAGTCCCAGGTCTGTCAAGATGTTGCAGGATATAGTGCAGTCCCATGTTGACTGCATCATCCACAGACCTGTTTGCTCTGTAAGCAAACTGAAAGGGATCCAGAAGGGGTCCAGTGATGTCCTTCAGATAGGCCAACACCAGTCTTTCAAACGACTTCATGACCACAGACGTGAGAGCGACAGGTCTGTAGTCATTAAGTCCAGTGATTTTAGGTTTTTTGGGAACCGGAATGATAGTGGAGCGTTTGAAGCAGCAGGGAACTTCACACTGCTCCAATGATCTGTTGAAGATCTGCGCGAAGACTGGGGCCAGTTGGTCAGCGCAGGCTTTTAGACAAGCAGATGAGATGCCGTCTGGGCCTGAAGCTTTCCTAGTCTTCTGTTTTTTGAAGACTCGGCTCACGTCCTCCACACAGACCTTAAGCTCAGGTTGGATGGCAGAAGGGGGGAGGAGAGGGGTTGCAGGAGGTGATGGTGGATGTGTGAAGTGCACATCAGAGCGGGTGTGAGGTGTGAGTCTGGGCTTCTCAAACCTGCAATAGAATGCATTGAGAGTGTCAGCCAGTTGTTGATTCTCCACAGATCGGGGGGATGGTAATTTGTAGTTGGAATTAAGTTGATGTAAACAGTTTATTTGCATACATTCACATTTGTTGTATTGTGACACCTCATGTTTTAATGGTACAGCTGGTTAAACGTCTTTAAGAAAAAGTAATTCTTAATGCACATAACACATGGATGGAAAAGCAAGCAGATGCACGTGTTCGTAAGCCACATTTTCATGAATGCGCGTACAATATGCAAATGAGTTAGATGCAAACGCAACTATAGGTGATGAAAGCAGATGATTAAAGGGCCTTTTCAAGGGCATGTACAGGGTAACAAGAAAAACATAATTTTCCATCTTAGGCAAAGGTAAAGGAAGCCTGGAGAAACAGCAGAGCAAAATCGTGGGACTGTTTCTCAGTTTGCAGCAGAAGAGGAAAGATCTACATTCTCGTAACGGTCTGTATAATGTTAGCTCCAAAATGACCTACACCATTTGAGCATTCCCCTGTCTCCTCCACATCATGTCAGTGAAGAAGATTTTCATATCAATAAGGTTGGCATGATTGTTATGGATATGTTTTCTTGCACACTCATGTTGCAGGCAATAGTACCCAAAAACTTAGGGAAAGACGGCAGATATCCACACTTAAAGACAACCTGACAGAAGCCATCTCACTGTACAACAGTTCATCGGACCAGAAAACTGACCCTGAGGAGGCAACCAGTGGAAGAGGAGGCTACATCTGGCCCTGGGAGGATGAACCAAATGGTCAGACCTGACAATTTCAACACAGTTGAACTCTTAAAGATTACTCTTACATTGACAGCGGTTTGAAGTTGCATTATGATTACAAGAGAAGGGATCAGTTTGTAATCAGCGTAAACTGTTACTTGTTTCCATTTTTATGTTTTGTCTACAGCTGGGATTAGAAAGATGTTTGACCAGGTGATGCTTGTGAGTAGACTGGTGGAAGAAAAAGACATCCTCCTTTGTGAGATAACGCAGCATTGTCGTAACTTGCAGAGTAAAGTTGAGGAGTTGCAAACTGTCATTGACACCGGAAGCCATTTAAGTAAGTAGTCAAATAACATTTCCCCCTCACACTGAATTCATGAATGATGGTAAACTGCATACCAGTGCTTTGTCATGTCATTTTTATTTTTCAAATAAAATATATTCTGCAATCTCTTGTAAGGCTGTTCACAGACGCTGTCCAAGGAGGGAAGCAGAGGCCTGCGTAGCAGACTACATCACATTACACATCACCTGCAAGAAGTCAAGAGAACGTACACCTTGATCTTCAGGGATCAACTTGACAATGACTATTTCCATTACACAGAAGATGACCATACAAACGAAGACAGCAGTGAGGAGGAGGAAGACGAGGAGGATGAATTTACAGAAGAAGAGGAAGACACAGCAGAAGACTGACTTGCAATATATAGATCGGTAGATACTTTCAATTGAGCTCTTAGTAGAGCTAGCATTCTTTGTCTCCCAGTTGTGCCTGCAGGCCTGTTAACACCTTTCACAGAGCTCCAATCACTGGTTCAACACCACTCACTCACTCACTTACTCGCACACACACACACACACACACACACACACACACACACACACAGACACACACACACACACACACACTCTCACACACTCTCACTCTCAGACACACACACAAACACACACACACTCACTCACTCACTATTCACTCACACACACACACACTCTCACACACACTCACACACACTCTCTCACACACTCTCTCACACACACACACACACACACACACACTCACTCACTCTCAACACTCACTCACACACTCACACACTAAAAAATTACTTTATTAAAGAACCACTATAAAGCCAAAACAATCTCTGTTACCATAAATTATACATGTATCTCTGTAAAGCTGCTTTGTAACAATCTACATGCTTAAAAGCGCTATATAAATTAAAGCTGCAAGCAGCATTTATCGGGGTTCAAGCAGTTAAGGCCTTTAAGGCCCTGTTACAGCCACCCAAATGCAAAAGTTAAACTTTTTCGATAATTATTGATCTAGAGAGTCCAGAGAATTGTCCTAGACTGGTCTGGTTTCGATCGGGCGAAAAACCAGGGACTAGTTCGCAAAAGTAGGTTTTGGACAAAATGCGACAGCAGAACATTTTTCCTGCCTAAATCGAATTTGGAGATAACCATTTTGTCCGCCTTGAGCCAGGGATCACAGTGGTGTAAGGCACTTGAGTTATGAGCGATTTTGTACTTTTGGTTGCTGTAGCGCCACCTATGGGCCAATCGGGGTCATACTCTGATAGGTTGTCCCCAAATTGAGGCCTACCATTGTTGTGGCAAATTCATAGTTCTTTTTGGTTCAGGTCTCAAAGAAGTTTCTCAGAGTCGAGGTTCCAGGTCAGAAGAATTAACTTTATTGACAAGCAACTGATGGCGCTTTTCCACTGCATGGTACGGCTCGGTACGGTTCGACTCGCTTCGCTTTTCCACTGCGTGGTACGACTCGGCTCGGTACGGCACGGTTCGGTTCGCTTTAGCTCGGTTGCTTTTCCACTGCAGTTAGTACCGCTTCAAAGTGGGTGTGACTGATCGTTATAGTTGCCGTCTCTACTGCCATGACATCATCATATTAAATGCGAATTTTTCATTCCGGGTTTCCCCATCCGCTCCTCGGCAACCAACGAGAGGAACGTCTGCACCTCGTCCACTGACCACGATTCAGCCATTTCTTTTTTTTAAGTTTATACTCTTTTTTTTTTTTTAAGCAAATACTTTTAAAACAGGCGCTATAGTGTTGGCTGTTGTCTACTGGCTATTTAAATCTAGCGGGTTTAGTGTCTCGTGTTGTAAATACAATGACGCTGGTAGTGATGATTCTGTCTGACCAATCAGTGATCTGCAGTGTTTTCACGTCACATTTTAGTATCGGTACGGTAAGCTTGGACCCGAAGCGAGCCGTACCGTACCGTACCATGCAGTGGAAATGCGTCATAAGTGAGCCGTACTGAACCGAACCGTACCGTACCATGCAGTGGAAAAGCGCCAAAGCGTGCCGTACCGAACCGAACCGTACCGTACCATGCAGTGGAAAAGCGCCAAAAGTGAGAAGCCGGCTGGCCATCCGGACATCTAAAGTTACAATGGCCAGTGTTCATGTCTTATACTTTTTCTTATCGCTAGGTGCCCAATGGGCACCCTCAAATCCATCTCTTCCCCTCTGTCACGCCTGGTGACCTTGGCACAGTTAGACATGTCTTCTCTATTGGTCAAACCCCACATAATGGTGCTTTGTTTCATACAGTATTTCAACACTCTGCATGTCTGGGTATTTTTCCATTTTCTCATCCTTTTCAGACCTATTTTCAGACGCTCTTTTAAATGACTGGAGATTTTAGCATAATCTCGAATTCATGACCAACAATATTAACATCGTGTAATCCCTGGTAATGACAGCATTTGTGATATCACGTGTTTGTAATTTGTGTAGTTACTATTTTTATTTCTAAACCTAAAAAAAATAACTATTGACCAAGATGGAGTGACCAGCACCATAGCTTTATCATCCATATGTTTTGTTGTTGAACATATTATGTCCTCTTTTTTTCCTGATAGAGAGCTCAGTATCAATCAAGCTTATAAAGCTGAGCCCAAAAGCTCTCTGTTCAATGGACAACATCATCAATTATCTAATTATGCACTTACCCCTAGTTGGTTAATGCAGTAGTAGTCCCTCACTATGCTAAGTTCAGCGTCAGTTGTAGTTAATTATTGAGTCATGCAAACACTTCCCCTCCCATTTTTTTTTTAATGCTTACATCTGGACTAATGTCTATTGAAAGAAAGCAAATAGAGAGTGTCAGCTTCACAGAATATAGAGAACTGCTGTTGGACCAGTGAATAATCAAAATACAATTAATATGGCCAATCAATGAAATCTGAAGCGGTCTCTGTAGTGATCATTGAAAACGCATCACCTGTGCCCACTCAGTAAAGGATGAAGTCCTTCTGCTTGGACCAGCGATCAGTTGAACTGGTTGGGCTGCTGTCTGAGTGTTTCCCTCCTCATCCGATGCACTTGATCTGTCAGTCTTTGTTGGCATTCAGGGGTCTGGTGTCATGTTGGGACATAGTGGTTTGACTCTGGATGCTGTTGTCTCTCTGCCTCTCCTCAGTCTGGCTTTTGGCCAAGCCACGGAGTCTGCATGATGATTTTGCATGATGGCAGGATGTTTTCTTGGTTGTTTCTGCATCAACACAGTCTTTGTCCATACCAGCCCCTCAGAAGTTTCAGCTTCCTCTTCCAGAGGGGATGAAGGCCCACCAACCGAACGCCTCTTCTTTTCTCTGCAGCCGTGTCCTTATGTTTCTCGCTCTCACTTGTTGCACAGTCCAGTTGCTGTTGGTTATGTTGAGGCAGCCGTCCCAAGTGCTGTCTGGTGTCATCTGGAAATTGAACACTCAGAGATCCGCATTAATCAAATTCATCCTTTATAAATTCTGCAACCATCTCTTTCAATTGTCCCTGAATTTCAGAAGTCTCATCTGGTTGATAACAGCAGTTTCCCCATGCAATTCTAATAAAGCAAGTTCTTCTTTGCAGAAAAGAGCAAGCATTTTTCTTCTTTGCAGTTTGCAGAAAATAGCAGCCTTTCAATCTGTCTAAGTTGCCTTATTTTCAGTCACATATATAGTATTTTTATCACTCGTTATATCGATCCCTACTCTCTCAAGCATTTTAGGATTAAATCAATGAGTCTCATTACTGTGAAATGTGTATAATACAGTATGGCTGTTAAAAATGTCTGTTTAGCGTGATCACCCAATCCTGCTCATTCAAGACAATGCACAAGTTATTTTAAGTTAACGGAATCCAAAGATCTCAATTTCTGCAATGGCTCAAATTTAAAACTGTCTCGCAGGGACAACAAGATGCTTCACAGGCCATGTCTTTATATAACCGGTCAATCATACCCACATCTAGCATGTGTCTCTCTCTCTCTATATATATATTTGATCTCTAAATGTCAGATATTTCTATAAACCTTTTTATCAATTATTTGATTTTCCTCTGGTAACTACACAAACCACTTATACTAAGGAGAAAACTCCAGTGTTTTTGATGGCCACTAGTTTGCGCAATCCTCCATATCAATCCCTGTTAGGCCTGCTTATTAATTTAATTCCCCCATAGACCGGTCAACTAACATTTAAGCAATTTTTATATTTTCTTTCAGGTTAATTTCTTATCAATTATTTGTATTGGTGTTTCCCTGGTATTTGTGAAATTTGTCTTACTTGATCTCTTAGTAAACTGTTTTGAATACCTTTTTATTTATTTATGTTTTACGAATGTTTCAGTGTCTCTGCACATATCCACATCTAATGTTCCCTCAGCTGGTCATTTTGTTTTTAGGCTTCTTTCCACATTTTTGGAGGGTTGTCCTATAGTATCTCTGCAAAATTAATATTCTGATCTTGGTATCTCTACAGGTGTTGATGCCATTATAATCTTAATTATTATCAGTGTGTTATTCTAGTTTTCAGACATTGGTGGTCAGACATTTATTAAGATATTTCATTAGTCTTTCTCAGGTATTTTAAAAATGCAGTTCCTCTATTACAGGTCCACTGGTGGGGACGACAGTTACAAATAAAATCTCTCAAAGTGTTGTTCAAAGTGTATGTTGGAAATGGTTGCTCACTTTCTGGTTTATATGCTAGTCAGAACTAGGAAAGGTGAACTCTTTCTCTCTGTCTCCCTCCTTTCCTTCCTCACACAAGTCAAGTCAAGTAATTTATATAGCGCTTTTAACAATGTAGATTGTTTCAAAGCAGCTTTACAGAGATAAACATGTAATTTATGGTAACAGAGATTTTAACAGAGAACACACACACACATGCAGTCTCACTTTCTTCTTGCAGCCCCTCCTCTCTCTGTCAGGGGCAGCCCCTCCTTTCTGCCTCTCTTTCTCATATCACAGCCACCATTTACTTTTGCTATATGAGAGAGAAACAAGTGTTCTTTCATAATTCTAGTTTCTCTTTATAAATGAATATCGTTCTTTTTCAAACAGTCCTAATCTGTGCATTTTACACCCACACACACTTTTACTTAATTTTTTCTTGTAACAATGAAGAGGCAAAGCCAAATTATTTCTAATTACATTTTTTTTTTGTTTAAGATTTGTCTCCCCGTTTCCTCTCCTATTTGTCCATCGTTGCAACATTCTCAGTTGTTACTGACTGCTCTTTTTTGACAACTGACTGCACTTCTGTCTTTTTCATGAATTTCTACCAACATATGACTGGTATGTTTGGGGTTGCTCCTCAAAACTACCACTACCACCAGTTTTTCCAGTGTCCAATTATCTACCTGTGCTGGTCTGATTTCTCCTCCCTGTCTGACTTTAACGATTGTGTCACTTTCCCACTTTTCTGGCCTTGAGCTCACTACCATATACATGTTCCTCAAAATCATGGCTCCTCCAAAACCCCAAGGCCAAGTATACCAGGCATTTCCTTTCAGGTATGGGATGTACAATGGATTTAGCTTTATTTCTGATTTTGTCAGCAATGAATCCAAAAGGTAGTAGTTTTGGGAAGGTCAAATCTGTTCAAGTGTGGTCTCAGGTCTTCAAGAGTTAACTGTTTTCTTTATCATATCATGCCAATCCACTAAGGGCCATTTTCGTTCAACCTGGTTCAAATTTGTTATTCCTGTCAATTTTTTCAAAAGCTCATCCTTCCCTTGGTCTGTTAACTCCTGTCTCTGTCCTTCATTATCTATTCTAACCAGAAGTGATTCTTAATACCTTTGGTTAGTTTTAATGCCTCTTGAAAATCATTCTTCTTTCCGCAATCTAGTCTCCTCTGCCTCGTAAAAATCTCTCACTCTAGACCACATGTGTACTTTTCTTCAGGTGTCAAAAGGTGAAAAAAAAAAAAAACTCTGTCACTTCTCTCCCTCCTTATTTCTTTATCCCAATACAAACGCTTTCAGTCTGCTATAACGTACACTCATACATACAGCCGCGCACAGAGACACTCACACACACGCAGTGCCACTCTGCGAGTGACACACGTACACTCGTACACCCTGGATTTCATACACACACTCACACAGTGTCACACTCACACGCAAAGCCGCTCTCACACACTTATTTATAATTTTTTCTATTTTTCTTGTAACAAATGAAAAGACAAAGTCAATCAATCAAACTTTTGACAATATGGGCTGTGTTTCCCTATCCGGATCACGCTTACAGTCCGGAAGATGGCCAAACAGCCGACAAAGCCCATTTTGGGGAATTTTCTCAGTTCATTGATATCTTGATTTATTTTTTTATTTTTTTCCTGTCATCAATTTTTGTTTTATCATCCATTAAACTTTTAATAACTCTGATTCAAAAATTATTTCTTGTAAGAGTTTTATTTTTATGTGCCTTTGTCTGTCTCAGCTTTCTCAGCCTAATTACTCCCTTTTTTTCTCACTGAGCGGTGCCAAGGTCACTTTGTAACAATTTCGGGACAGTGGCTCAAGTGTGATTTTATGCAGAACACAGAACTCAGTTAAAAAGCACTATCTCTGCGTCTCCGTCCTTTCTATGAAGTCTGCTCAAATATAATTTCTAACTCTTAGTTTATAACACTTTTTTTTTTTTTTTTTTTTGAAAAACACATTATAAATATAAGGTATTATTTAGGGCTGGTCCGAATACCATTTTTTGAGCTTCGAAGCTTCGGTAGTAATGAACATCGAATATTCGAAGCTTCGGAGAGAGGGGGCTGAACATATTCTTCTCTCTAATAAAGGCAGTATTCCCTATGTGTCGGTATGTCCGTTTGCATTTTGATTATTTCGAGAACCGTTTATCCAATCGACTTCACAGGGAGTGCAGTGTCGCATTTGGTGCAATATAGATGGACATGCGAGACGTGACACATTCAGAATTAATAAACTTTTAATAAACTACAGAACAGCGCGAGTGGGAAGCGGCGCGCCTCACGCGGGCAGGGCTTTTTATGCTCCGATAACGGACACTGCACTAGTGATATAAAACGCACGCACACAGGTCTGTTAAATTAAGCAATACTTTTAAGGTAGTCTAATATTTTTCTGATTAACAAATTACTGACACAGTAGATTTAAATAAAGAAAAATGAAATTTAAATAAAGAATTCAATTTTGTATTTAAAACGAAATTTAAAATAAAGGAAAAAACGAAATTTAAATAAAGAAAAACGAAATTTAAATAAAGGAAAAAACGAAATTTAAATAAAGAAAAACGAAATTTAAATAAAGAAAAAACGAAATTAATTTAAATTAAAAACGAGATTAATTTAGATTGATAATAACGGGTAAAAAGGCTAATACATTTTGTTTCTATTATTCTATTTTCCACAATGTCAAAGCAACGCAGCTTAACCCAAAACACAAGCTCAGGCATGCACTTCGGTCCATACAAACTCCACTGTTCTGCGCTCTAGCCAGAGAACACTCCCGTTGCTGGAACACTGGGGTCGGTTCTATTTCTAGCATGCACGTTTTCCGCATGGCTTGAGCCGCGCCTGAGACGCGTGTCTCACGCAGGCAGTGTGCAAACTCCAACCTGTTAACATGGGAGCCGAAATAAAAACGGACACGCCACGCAGCTGAGACGCTCACTCCACGCAGCCAGTGTGTCGCCGGCCTTATTCAAGCGCGAATGAGAACCGTTTCGCGGGGGATCCCAGGTGTGCAAAAAAAAACAAAAAAAAACGAATATTCGAATGTCAAATTTTCAAATCGAATACAAACCCACCGAACGAATATTCGAATATTCGGGTCCAGCCCTAGTATTATTATTATTATTACTTTTGCTAATTTTCTCCGAAACGTCTTTTCTCCTTTATATTTAAGATGAAAAATCACTTAGACATACAAACACAAACCACTTTTCTCCTCACATAAAACAGATCACGTGCGCACACAATACAACAGATAAGACTAACAATAAAGTGCTTCTCTCGTTATAACGCACCTCCTGCGTTGTGGACAATACAACATATAATTTTACAAAGGCACTTTTCACATAAAATACCGTGACGCACACGTGTACAATGCACCTTCATGCGAATGGAATACGCACCTGCGTATAGACAGACAAACAATTACTGCATGCACTGTTTCTCATAACCTGGAACCTACCCTCCTTTTACCTCCTTATCTTTTATCACTTTTAGGTTCTTTTTGGTGGAGTCTTTTATTTAAGGCAGTCACCAACCGAGGCAGTCACCAACCGGGCGTTAGCTTACCAGGGGCAACACAAAACAAATATAAGCAAAAATTTGCTTACCTTATTTTATGGCGCGCCTTTGTTTTGTGAGGCCTCTGCCAGCACGCCCACCGTGGCCACTCCTCGACCCCTCGTCCACTCCTGGCTGGCTCACCAATTATGTTGTGGCAAATTCATAGTTCTTTTTGGTTCAGGTCTCAAAGAAGTTTCTCAGAGTCGAGGTTCCAGGTCAGAAGAATTAACTTTATTGACAAGCAACAAAGTGAGAAGCCGGCTGGCCATCCGGACATCTAAAGTTACATTGGCCAGTGTTCATGTCTTATACTTTTTTCTTATCGCTAGGTGCCCAATGGGCACCCTCAAATCTATCTCTTCCCCTCTGTCACGCCTGGTGACCCTGACACAGTTAGAACTGTCTTCTCTATTGATCAAACCTCACATAATGGTGCTTTGTTTCATACAGTATTTTGACACCTTGCATACTGGGTATTTTTCCATTCTCTCATCCTTTTCAGACCTATTTTTTCATGCTTTTCATTTTTCATTGCATCATACTTAGACATGAATCAAGGGAAAATTCTCCAACACACACAGCCAAAAATGTGATGTCCACGTATGTGGACGATGTGGACAGGGGGTCTGAGGAGGTTAATGAAAATGAATGCTCTGATCCTAAAACTATAATCAATGAAGTTTATTCCTTTTACAGTAATCTAGATTCTTCTAGATTCTCAGCTGATGCATCAGAGGCTTTCTTTAATAAAATTTAAGTTTTATTCCCCAGATAAATGAATAAACACTTAAAGAAGCTTTAATTAACCATTCACTTCCAGAGACGTTTAGGCAAGGTGTAATTGTTCTCATTCCAAAACCAAACAAAGATCCCAAAGTCTTGGACAATTGGAGACCGATAACATTATTAAATAATGATTATAAATTGCTAACACACATATTCTCAAATCGTCTTAAAGAGGGTCTTCCTCAAATAATAAGTGACACTCAATCAGGATTTATGAGAGGTAGATCAATACACAATAATGTTCGCCTTGTCCTTTGATCTACTTGAGTATAATGAGCATGTTAAAGATGATGGCTTTGCCATCACTCTTCATAATTGCAGCTGAAATGTTGTCAATCCTCATTAAAAATTCAGATATTGAACAGTTAAATGTCTTTGATAACCAAGTAGTTATAAGTCAGCTGGCTGACGACACCACTCTATTTCTTAAAAATGTTGAGCAGGTTCCAAAGGTTATAGAAACTATAGACTCATTCTCAAAAGCATCTGGGTTAATACTGAATCTAAAAAAGTGTGAGTTGTTATCTATACATGACTGCCACCTTGAGGCAGGTTATGGTATCCCTATTAAAACTGCAGTCAAACACTTGGTATTCATATAACTAAAGATACTAAGTTGAGTGAAACATTAAATGTATGGAACAAACTGGATGAATGTAAATCAAGATTAGACAGATGGTTAAATAGAGATCTTTCTCTGTTTGGTCGAATCTTTATAACCAAAAATGGAAAGCCTTTCAAGGTGTATTTACCCAGCCTTTTCTCTGTCTATCCCCAAAAAAGCCGCTAAGTCCATCAATACATTAAACTTTGATTACATCTGGAAAAGAAAACCACATTATCTGAAAAAAAGCAACTATAGTGAAAGACTATGAAGATGGTGGACTACAAGCCATAGACTTTGATTGTAAGATTAAATGGTTAAGATGCTTTCTAGCAAACAGTAATAGCTTCTGGTATTATGTCTCCAGGGGTATTGATTTACTTTTGCGCTGTGATTTTGTTATTCCAAAACTTCCTGTAAAGCTGTCTGCATTCCATTCACAAGTTCTGTTATTTTGGAAACTATTGTACAAGCACAATTTTACTCCCCATGATGTTCCCATCTGGAATTGCAGATTCATTCTCTTTAGGAATAAGTCCCTGTATTTCAATGAATGGATGGAGAACAACATTTGGTCTGTCACACATTTACTGGACAGTTATGGCAATGTTTTATCTTTTGAAGATTTTGGTACAAAATTAAATTTTCAGTGCAATCGTAAACATTATGATATGGTTATACAAAGCATCCCTTCTGCCTTCCTTTTGATGGCAAAAAATGCACTACCTAATTTGCTCAACCCTCCTCTTCTCCCTTCATTGATGATTGCTGGTCACCAGTTCTGTAGTTGGACTTTGCAAAACAAAGTGTTCCGTGATCTCTTTTACTCTGACTTTATACCCAATGCAATACAGCCGAAATGCGGCTTCTCTTATTTTCACTCATTCTTCTCTGAAGAAACTGCGCACAGATTTTTTAAAGTTACCTTTATCACCAAAAGCTAAAGAGCTTCACTTCAAAGTCATGAATGACATTTATCCTTCAAGAGAACTCCTCTCACGTAGATTTAACTTTGATCTAACCAACTGTATATTCTGTGATGAGGAAATAGAGACCACGGATCATTTGTTTTTCTTTTGCCCTTATAGTAACACTTTTTGGTGTGACATGTATGATTGGCTGGAGCCTTATCTCCAGGCTCTCTCCAGTTTCACCAGAGATAATATCACATTTGGAATTATATTGAAGGACAAAAACTATGAACTGCTTTTAAACACTTTAATTATCTCAGGTAAATTTTTCATCCACAAATGTAAATGGATAAAAACACAGCCTCTTTTTTCTGTCTTCAAAAGAGAATTTGCATTGCAAGTCCTTGTTGTTCATGAAGAAGAAAACAGCAAAAAAACTTCTTAATCTTATTGATGCCTTAAACTTAATTGAAGCCCCTTAACTGTTGTTTTATTTTATTTTCCTTTGTCATTTTGTTTATTGCTTTTTGTATTTATTTTTTACTTTCGTTTAATTTCCTCTTCCTAAGTTGTATATTATTTTAGCAATGATATTTTTGTGTATTCTGACTAAGCTGAGTGTATTCTGTATTCTGTATTCGCGCCGCCGCCACTTCAGGGGATGAGGCAGAGGAGCTGGACGAGGACGCCGCCGCTGAAAGCTCCCCTCTGTTCGAGCCGCGCAAACGGCGCCACTCACAAGGGATATGTCAGAAAGCGGGCGGCCACGGGATAGCTTCCTTTACGTTACAAGAAAGCTACCCCGCGCCCCGTTCGCGCGCGTCACTCTGGTAACATCAATATTGCAGTAAACGAGCCTGTTATAAATACATGCACGCCTGCAAACAAACGCCGTCACGACGAGCAATGTTCAGCACCCCGCATGCCTCACTCACCGGCAAAAGGAGAAAGAAAGAGTGTTCTGAGTCCCGCTGAGACCGGACCAACCTCCAATTCTCGCACATTTCTCAGTCCCCTCTAAGTTCAGGTTACTGGAAATACGAATATTGCAGTGAACGAGCCTGTTTTAATACACGCACGCCTGCAAAACGAACGCCGACACAAAACGTGACGCTCTTTATCCTCACGCTTACCGAAAGTTTATGTGTTCTCCCCCTGTGGCACAGTGGCAGAACCCTAGGCTTTCGCGCCAGAGACCCGTTTTCGAATCCAGGCCTTGGCAGCAGATACAAATTATGCTGTTCGCTCCAAGCTCGCGGCCAGCTTTCTTACTTCAGAAAGCGAACCCGCCTCTAAAATGCCTCACTCACCGGCAAAAGGAGTAAGAGAGAGTGTTTTGAGGCCGGACCAACCTCCAATTCTCACACATTTCTCAGCCCCCTCTAAGTTCAGGTGGCTGGAAATACTAATATTGCAGTAAACGAGCCTGTTTTAATACACGCACGCCTGCAAACGATCGCCGACACAAAACGTGACGCTCTTTTATATGCTCACGCTTACTGAAAGCTTATGTGTTCTCCCCCTGTGGCACAGTGGCAGAACACTAGGCTTTCGCGCCAGAGACCCGTATTCGAATCCGGGCTCTAACAGCATATAAAAATTATGCTGTTCATTTCGAGCTCGCGGCCAGCTTTCTAACTTCAGAAAGCGAACCCGCCTCTAAAATGCCTCACTCACTGGAGGAAGAGAGAGTGTTTTGAGGCCGGACCAACCTCCAATTCTCACACATTTCTCAACCCCCTCTAAGTTCAGGTGGCTGGAAATACTAATATTGCAGTAAACGGGCCTGTTTTAACCTATGGTTTTAACACACGCACGTGGTAGAACACTAGGCTTTCGCGCCAGAGACCCGTGTTCGAATCCGGGCACTGACAGCAAATACAAATTATGTTTTTGTGAGCATATGAGCCGTCAAAGCGTTTCGCTCCGTCAGTCCCCTGAAAAGGCGACTGCAGATGTGTATTTTGCAGCCAACGAGTGCGTTGTACAACCCGCTCTCCTGCACCCAAACACCGTCTTCACGGCACCCCAGAGAAATCTCATAGGAGTACAATTCTGATGATCCGGCTCATGCTGCATGTGTTTCAAGTGTAGAAAATGTGCCCACGTTTCTGTGCTCACCCCTACACACAAGCACTATAAACTCCGTGTCTCTATCAGAGCCCACTCTCATAAAGCGGACAAAAGCCGCTCGAGTATTGAATGTAGGTCACGTGTCCACAGCCCCGTGCCCACACCTACCCATTGCCCGCTCTGTTACACGGCCCCTCACTACCGGTCACTCGCTGTGTGTACCCGCCCCTAGCGCTCACACATACTGACAAACACTGCACCCCCGGCGCCGCTTTCGCGCGCCGTCCCTCGCACAATATGTTCCCCGTCCAAAGCCACCGGGACAATGTGTGTAAAGAGCCGCCGTATTCAAGCACCAAGAGCGCCCGCGCCTCCGAATCAGGTTCCCGAGCCCGTGCATCACGGCTATCGGAACCCGGAGGTCATTCTGCCCTTAGCTGTACTAATATTGTAGTAAACGAGCCTGTTTTAACACATGCACGCCTGCAAAACGAACGCTGACACACAACAGGATGCTCTTTTATATGCTCGCGCTTACTGGATGCTTATGTGTTCTCCCCCTGTGGCACAGTGGCAGAACACTAGGGTTTTGCGCCAGAGACCCGTGTTCGAATCCGGGCTCTGACAGCAAATAAAAATAATGTTTTTATGAGAATATGAGCCGTCAAAGCATTTCGCTCTGTCAGTCCCCTAAAAAGGCGACTGCAGATGTGTATTTTGCACATCGCATGCCCTGAGAGGTCAGGGTATGCGAATTTTGAACTATCTGGACGATTGGCTGATTCTAGCACAGTCAGAGGAAGAACTGATCTCTCACAGAACTGTGCTTCTCAGCCACCTGGAAAGCTTGGGTCTCACGGTCAACTGGACCAAGAGCTCATTACTGCCCAGTCAGTCAACCCCTTTTCTGGGCTTGGAACTGGACTCTGTGGCAATGACGGCCCGGCTGTCGATATAGCGCGCGCGCCGTATCTAGTGCCTGGCCGCGTCTTTCCAGCTGGGCAGCGCCGCGCCCCTGAAAACGTTTCAGAGGATGCTGGGTTATATGGCGTCAGCTGCAGCAGTGCTTCAGCTGGGTCTATTACATATGCGCCCCCTACAACGCTGGTTGAACGCCCGTATGCCTCGCCGAGCCTGGGTGGCCGGCGGCATACGAATCAGAGTGACTCAGAGCTCCGTTTCAGCGCTGAGACCCTGGTTAGCGGCCGATTGGTACCAGCAGGGAGTGATAATGGGAGCCGTTTCACGCCGCAAAGTTATCTCGACGGATGCATCCAACTTAGGTTGGGGCGCTCTGTTCGAGGGCAAACCGGTCTTTGGCCTGTGGTCGGACCAGGAAAAATGCCTCCATATAAACTGTTTGGAGATGATAGCGGTCGAAAACGCGCTCAAGCTTTTTCCTCCCACATATACGGGATCCCCACGTACTAGTCCGTTCGGACAACATGTCTGTGGTGTCCTATGTGAACCGACAGGGCGGTGTCAGAATCCAGAATCTCTGCAATCTGACGAAGCGCCTTCTAGTGTGGGCTCACCACTCGTTGCGCTTGCTGAGAGCCGCGCACGTGCCTGGCCACCTGAATGTCGGTCCAGACAGACTGTCCAGGTACAACATTCCCCTGGGAGAATGGTCCCTGCACCCTCAGACAGTCCAGCTGCTGTGGCACCTGTTCGGCAGGGCGGAAGTCGACCTATTTGCGTCAAAGGACAACGCTCATTGCCCGAGGTTTTTCTCAAAAAGCGAGGATGCGTTGGCCCAAACCTGGCCCAGCCGCCCGCTGTATGCTTTCCCTCCGATCTCTCTGTTACCACAGGTAATAAAGAGGGTCAGGGAAAACACGCCACTCAGTGCTCCTCATAGCCCCGCGATGGGAGAACCAAATATGGTACCCAGAGCTAGTGAGGCTGTCGCACTCACCCCCCTGGCCGTTCCCGGTCAAGAGAGATCTCCTCTCTCAAGCCGGTGGATCGATTTGGCATGCCCAGAGTGCTGGTCTCTGCACACGTGGGTAATCAACGGATACCCGTTGAGCTGCCAGAAGGGGTCATAAACACAGTGTTCACTAAATGGAGCGCCATTAGGAGCCTGGATCCACGCACACGCGGGGTTTCGCGGGTGCTCTCCTTCCTACAAGAGCTGTTGGACAAGGGCAGGTCCCCCTCCACGCTCAAAGTATATGTTGCAGCTATCATAGCGTTCGCTGAGACGACGCGCAGCCATGCAATAGGAAGAAATGAGCTCATCATCCGCTTCCTCAGGGGAGCCAGGAGGATGAACCCCCCGCGGCCCCCCCTCGGTTCCTATCTGGGATCTTTCTTTGGTCTTGGAGGCCCTGAAAGCTTTTCCCTTTGAACCATTAGAATCGTGGATTTGAAATACCTTTCGCTTAAAACCGTTTTTCTGATAGCTCTGGCATCAGTAAAACGCGTGGGGGATTTACACGCGCTGTCTGTCAGCCCCGCGTGTCTCGAGTTCGGACCTTTTGACTCTAAAGTCATCCTCAAACCGAGACACGATTACGTCCCAAAAGCGACGCACTCCCTTTAGGGCGCAGATCATCTGCCTGTCGGCTTTTGGACGTGAGGGGAAAATGACCAAACGGCAGTATGTGACGAATAGGGGTGAGACCGTGTTGATCTGGAACCCTTTCAAAGAAGGGGGTGGAAATAGCAGAAGAAGTCCTACAGTTTGTATATGCCTCTTATTCAGTCAAATAGACTGTACAACAAGATAGACTGTAATAGTAAGAAACGTCCGCTCTGCATCCACCAGCACTGAGACCTTAGCTGGGGTCAGTTAAACCTTTTGGGAAATCCTGGTAAATATTATTACTTTATTATTTTAATGATTTATAATAAATAAATAAAATAAGAACCGTAGAACTAAAAGGACTATTATGAAGTGGGTGTTTGATATTGTAAACATAAAATGTAATAATTTTATGTCATCTATAATGCCAGTTGTGTTTATGGTTTTTACTGACTGATAAATACATGATTTAAGAAAACGAAATATATTATTGTAAATGAATAAAGATTCATTTAATTGTATTATGTGAAAAGGTATTATACTATAGTAACAAACAAATCTGGGGTTAGAAAAGATTATACCTTAGATTTAATTAAGGAGACGTTTAGGGTGAGAACTTCTGATAAGATGATTTAATTATTGGGTTAATTTTTGAGGATTTAAAATGTGTGTGGTGCCACCAAATACTGATGTAACAAAGTGTGAACCTTATTATAATGGGGATGTAAAGATAATTTATAGTAAGAACTTACTGAAAATAATGTTGTTGTTTTTGCTTTTGAAATATTTTTAAATCTTTATGAATTAAAGAATTCATTGGCTTCAGTGGACTTTGAATGTATATAATATATTAAGGAAATTAAAATATATGCTATGCTAATTGAAGAAGAAACTCTTGTGACCGTAGGGCATGTTAAAAGATGAACTTGTACATTTAATTTAAAATATAAAATGTTTAAAGATGGACATTATTAACTTAAGAGATTGTTTGCAAACTTTACAATGGGAACCATATGTTATAACAAGGAACAAATTGATTTATTGACTTATATAATTTATGTTTGAATATATAGTGTTCTCAGATATTAAGGGAAACATTAGAAGAATTACTCTGGATACAAAGGTTTAATTACTGGATTGTTCTGATTATAGTAAATGTATGAAATGTAACCATAATTAACCAGATAAATAATTGTAGGATGTGATATGTTTATGCAACAATTACTAAAAAAGGGTATTGTTATATTTGATGGTACAATAATGATATCTGAGAATCTGTTAATGCTTAAGAAATGATTACTGGATTTAGTGTAAGATATTTGAATGAGAAAATGAGTTGCATGACAATATTTGACCCAGAGGTTTGGAACGGGACGTTTCAAGCAATAATAAAAAAAGAAACCTTGTGCACTGTTTGAACATTGAATACATTTCAAGACTGGTACAAACCAAGGGGGATGTTTAAACTAGTAGTTTGGGCAAGAAAACCCATCATACCCCAGAGATATTAACTTTGTGCCCTAAAGACCCTAGGAGATGTCAGCGGCTCACGTTTCCACGTTTCACCTGGAAGCTGGGCTAGGGGAGGAGCCGCGCCTCTAAGGGGGGACCGGGTGCTTGAAGTACTGGATTTTTGTTGAGATCCAAATTGGCCTAATACATGATAAACAAGCAGAGCACAAAGTTTTATCCCTTAATAAATAAATCATTTTAATACAATTACAAAAGAATTATAATTGATTATTTCTGTTATGGGAACCAGAAAACAAAACTGGGTGAAATACTGCATGAACTGTAACAAACCAATCTATTTAAGAATGATGGACAAATGTCCATGTTATTGGTAAAGTTTGATGAAGTGAACAAAGTCTGTGCTACAATTATAAGAATGAAGGATAAAGAGTCAGGATAATTGCATGAAGGGGGTGTTGTATAATATCAAGAAAATGCAATTACCTGCCTCCTTATTTATTATAGATGCCTTTTTGTTACACATATTTAGCCAATGTATTGGATATAATGCGTTGCATTCAATGTTGTTATTTAATTTGTTTGTAAAAGATGGCTTATATTGTTTTGGCATAGATGTACAGTAAATGGTTATGTGTGAATATGTGACTGTGCTAACCCATGTTAAGAGAAGCAGAAAAGTGCGATTATGTGTGTGCGCTAGAGGACTCCTACAACTTTAAATGAACTCAGCCATTGTAGTTGAGTTTACTGGAGTTCAAGGACATGAAGAGGTGGACCGCTTGCACCTGACTGGAGAAGGATCTGGGAAACTTTGGAGGAGTGTCAACCTAACGCTTGTTGTAAACAAGGAGTATAAAAGACTGATGAACTGACTGCCTCTTGGGATACTGATACGCCAGAGCCCCCGACGCCTAGAAGCCCAGAGCAGAAGAGAAGAAGCCCAGAGCTTACTACACCTTTGTTTCAAAACATGACTATTGTATTTTATACTTAAACGATTAAGTTGTATTCGCCTTTTATATTTTCGTTTATTATAAAAAGAAAAGTAACCAATTAAAAGAAATGTAATTGATTACAAAATCTGCCTACTGAGATTTATGATGCTGGAAGACTTTTAATGAGAACATACCACAGAGGAGTCTTCTGACCAAATTGTAAGTACCTTTTGAATGCTTACGGTTTAGGTCAGATTTGACTTTCTTTACCTTACCTGAGAATAATAAATAAATAGGTAAAAGGTGTTAAGAGTAAAGTACACACCGTAAAACAATAGGTAAAAGGTGTTAAGAGTAAAGTACACACCGTAAAACAATAACAATGTTTGTTACTTCTGAAAATAGTTTTTATAGTTAATGCAATTGTGATAGCTGTGTAAACAATTACAAAAATTGCCTTTCCAGTGATGTGTGAATTATTAGGTTCAGATTGGCCTACTAGTTTGGGGTCAACTGAAATCATGAGCAATTGAGAATATGACAAACTTACAATCTGTTTAGGACAATTAAAGTGTTCAGATCACTTTGTTAATTGTTCTGAGAGCAGTGATCTGAGTTTGTGTCAAATCGATTAAGAAAAACTTTAACACATTTTCCTCAGTGATGAAGTGAGAAGCTCATGTGTAGTTTGTCAGATGTGGGCGTGTCTATTGTATGATGTGGGCGTGTCTATTGTATGGGGTGGGCGTGTCTATTGTACGGGGTGGGCGGGTCTTTCAGTGGCTCCTCCCTCTCAGAGATCTTAAGCTTGTTCGACTTGAACCGGCGCTGCACAGACCGATCGGTTTATGACATCAAAGTACCGCTAGAGCAATTCAAAAACATAAGGAGCCGTCTGCTCTCTATTCGCTCTCGCGGTATTTAGATGTCATTCACCGATCGGTCTGGGCAGCGCCGGTTCAAGTCAAACAAGCCTCTTGACTGTCTTAAAGTTTCTCTCTCTGATCATCTCAGCATTATTCTACAGCACTGCTCATCTTTACACGTCACACGGACCAAATTTCAAGATGATCATGATATTCTGTGCTTTTACTCTTCTGACCTGTACGTTTTCCTCATTTCTGATGTCAGATTGATTCTGTTGTCATTTAGCGCTTAAAAAAATTGCGATTATCTTCGAAACCGTAAGTCCGATCGAGACAAAAACACAGCAGAACATTTGAAAACATAGGTCAATAGCTAAACAATAACGCCCAAATGTCAAAATTATGATAGGAACTGAAAAAAAAAATTTAATAATAATAATTCCAATCATTGTCACCCATGGATAATGTTTATGCTCTCATAAATAGAAGTGTCTAAACTTCAATAAAAAAAATATATATTTACAACAAATTTGACAGACATGTATGGGCACCTTTTGAGGACACCTAATAAAAGTGGTGGAGATCAGGCAAGACGTGGTGCTATAACTGTCAAAAAAAAAACAAAAAAAAAAACGTATCTAAGTAAATTGCCTGTATTGGCTGTAAATGGTATTTTCCATCAATGATCTTGGTTTATTAGTTTATTTGGATCCCCATTAGCCCCTACCTAGGCAGTGGATACTCTTCCTGGGGTCCCAACAAGTAAAAAAATACAAAAATACATTTAATCAACAACAATAAAAAGTCAAGTCAATGAAACATACTAACCCAACATTCATTCCAAATATCAAAATCAACAATTTACTATATATTGTTCCATTAAATGTTCCTTTAAATATTTTTTTAACAAATTTTTCTTGTAAAAATGTGTGATATCAATGGTAAATGATTTCATATTTTCATTCCTCTATACACGTTGTTTTCCAGTGGTTTTCGAAACAGGAAATAAAAAAAACATCCCTTTTATTCATGCCTGGTGTAAAAATTATGACTAGTACTACTATACAAAAGTTGAGAGTACAGGACATTAGGAACTTTAGACACAGAGATATTTATTATAAAATAAAGCAGAGAGACAATCGGTCAGACCAGAGCATTCTTAGTATATTAGCTCTTCTTTAACAGTTTAAATCGAGTCGTGTCGCTCTGTTCTGTACAAAATCATTTTTTTCAATTAGTTAATTTTTTTTCTTTACTTGATGCACTCGACTACACCACTGGGCAATAGCACGCAATTCATCCAATCACTGATTGTGCTGTAGTGATTGACACCCCTGAGAGCCAACAGTAGCGGCATATTCATAAGGCCCGCCCACAGGTCGCGCCTGCGCCGCCGTCAGCATGAGCAGAGAGAATCAGATGAGAACAGATCAGATGAGACAGCAGAACGGAGCATTTCTCCAGAAACTCCTTGTACTAAATGATAATCATAATCTATCGGGAACTGTGATTGTGTGCACTTGGAAACTTTGGATGCTTCAGCCTGGAGTGTTGTCGTCAGAGAGAGAAAGGTGAAGTGGAAATCGGAGTAAAGATTTAGTGGATCCCAGAGTGATAATCTTTATTGAATAATATTCTTTAATTGAATATGTGATGCAATCTCGTGTGGGTGAGTGACATTTTTTATCATATGTTATCTTATGACAGATATGTCAATTTCAGAAATGATTTGATATGAGATGAGTTGAGTAGGCCGCACTCACAGCGCGAGCTGAACTAACGTTAGTTAGCCGTGGGCTAAAGCTACTACGTGTAACAATGATCATTGTGTCATGAGCATAGACTGTAAAAAAATATGGAGGTAGTGTCCGTGACGTCACCCGTAGGTTTGAGGTTTCTGAAGAGCATTTTTGAAGCCTAAAGTGGGCGGAGTCGGCCGTCGCCATCTTGGCCTCGCGTCACCTTGCGTCACTCTCGGATAACAGAAAATGGGCAAAGAGGCGGGGCGTGGGTGAAGCTGGAGGAGCCTGGCTATGATACTAGGCTTGTTTGAGATGAGCAAAACATTTTTTTATTTTTTGAAACTTAATTTTATTAACATTTTGTCAAAGTACAATTTTAACACGTATATGAAATTGAATCAATATACAGCTTCATATATCTGATCTTAACAAGGTGAACAAAATAAGAGACCGGAAAAGATCCGAAATAAAATAGAAATAAAATAACAAAACACATAGATACATAAATGAAAAAACTTAGGGGTCTGCTTATGCATTAAAGTTAAAATAATGAAATAATTTGATTGTTTTGTTTAATTTGTTGTTCTTTTTTTTTTCTTTTTTTTTTATGCTGTTCCAATATTTTTTAAGGTCTGTAATTTTGAAATTGTAAAGGGAGGGTTTGCTTCTTTGCCAAATCATTTTGTGCAGATAATATTTAGCTAAAATAATAATTAAGTTAATTACATATTTTTCATTGGCTGATAAATATGGCTCAGTGACTATAAGAAGTATTTCACATTTGCTTAGAGAAATATTCTTTTTTATCTTTTGGGAAATAAATCTTTGTAAATGGGACCAAAAGGAAGCTACAAGGGGACAATCAACAAAAACATGCTCAATGGTTTCTCCGTCACATCCACAGAATGTACAAATGTTACACACAGTTGGAAAAAAAGTACAGATGTTTGCTTTTGAAGGGTAATACCTGTGAACAATTTTGAATAAAACTTCTTTGATTTTATTTACAATAATATACTGATGAGGTAGCAGGAAGATCATGTTCCATAATTTCTTGTCCAGTAAAGTCCATCGGTGTTTACATATAGGAGTACTGGCAGGATCAAGTATGTTTCTAATAAAAGTATTGTTACATCTCTTATTTGTAAGTGGAATGCCAGAAATAGTAGGAGAACCGACTGTTACAGATAGAGAAGTATCTGTCTGTATGCTCTGCGCTAAAGAAACAAGACTAACAGGAATAGACTCAATCACCATTTCGAATTCTTCTTGAGATGTATCAATACCATATTTTTCCATGAAGTGCTCATAAGAATAAAATTAATTTTTTGTATTTAGCAGATTGTTTACTGTATGCAGATTACTTATAAACCAATTATTCAGAAAGAGTGTTTTGTTTTTGTGTAGTATATATGCATTGTTCCAAAGAATACAGTTGTGAGGGGAGAAATTGTGTTTAAAGATAAGATTCCAACATAACAAGGATTGTTTATGAAAATTGCTTAATTTCACGGGGAGTTTTCCAACCGAAAAAGGACATATCAATAGAAAGTTTAGACCACCAATAGTTTCAAATAAGCTGTTTGGAATAATATTCCACATACTATTTGGACACTTGAGGAATCTTTTAATCCAGTTGATTTTTATAATTTGGTTAAATGAAGTAAAAGTCAGTACATTCAGACCACCTTCAGCCAGAGGGTTTGAGAGAACAGACCTTTTAACCTTGTCAGGCTTATTCTTCCATATACATTTGAAGAGAATTTTATCAAATTGGGAACAAGTGGATTTTGGAACATCTAGAGATGAGAAAACATAAGCTGCTCTTGACATCCCTTCTGCCTTACTTAACAGAACTCTGCCATATATGGATAGGTCTCTGGCAGACCAACAATTAAATTTGGTTTTGATGGTCTGAGTCACCGGGAGCATATTTAGGTCCAGAGTTTCTCTAGGATTTCTCGATATTTTAATACCAAGATAAGTTATAGTGTTTTTGAGCGGGATATTACATATTTCAGATTGGCTGCTGTCTTTTAGGGGCAGAATTTCACATTTTTTAACGTTTAGTTTTAATCCTGATACTTTTGAGAACTTAGATATTGTAGATAAAGCTAGGGGTACTTGTTCGATATTTTGCAAAAATAAAGTAGTATCGTCTGCAAGTTGTGAGATTTTGATTTCTTTGTCAAGTACTCCAATTCCCTTAAAAGGAGTTTGTAATATCAAGTAATTCAATATTTGGGCAACAAGCAAGAAGATATAAGGAGAGGCTGGGCATCCTTGGCGGACCCCTTTTTCTACATTAAATCTCGAGATGTTCCATACATGAGTTTAACTGAGCTATTGTAAGTGTTTTCATTGCTTTAAGGAAGAAATTGCCAAAATTTAAGAAGGATAGGGTGTCTAATATGAATTTATGACTAATTGTGTCGAATGCCTTCTGAAAATCTAGAAAAAGAATAATTGGGTCTCCAGAGAGCAGGTGACTGTAATTTACCAAGTCCAAAACTAATCTAATATTATTAGAAATGTGACGTCAAGGCATGAAGCCGCTTTGAGATTCGTGTATAATGTCGTTTATTCCATATTTTAATCGTTTGGCTAGTACCGACGCCAAGATTTTGTAATCATTGTTTAACAATGTAATACCACGCCAATTATCAATCAATAGAGTGTCTTTATTAGGTTTTGGGACTAACGTTATTAGGCCTTGCTTCATTGAGTGGGGTAATTCTTCATCACTCAAGGCTTCATTATATACTGCCAAAAGAAATTTGGATGTTTCTTCAAGAAATGCTTGGTAAAATTCACCTGTAAGGCCATCATTTCCTGGGCCCGTATTCATAAAGAATCTTAATGCAAAGAGTAGCTCCTAGTGACAAAATTCTAAGAAAATTCTTAGAAATGTGGGCGTTTACTCTTAAAATTAAAGAAAAAATCCTAGTAAAGAAAAAAGTAATTCAGAAAGCATCTTAACCCTTAAAAGAGGTCTTAAGGTCAAAATTGTTAGGAGCACGGACGAGGACTTTTAAGAGGCTTAAGAGTTTCTTTAGCAGAGGAGAAAATGTCAGAAAGACGAAGAGGGAGAAGAAATGTGTTGCAGACAATGAATAACAGTGAGTTAATAAGACGCTATAGATTAGATCGTGCAGGGATCATGTTTGTGACTGATCTTATTAGAGACACGCTAACATCTCCGAAACAGCACAGAAATGCCATAGCGCCAGAAATGAAAGTAATCACTACATTACGATATTTGGCAACTGGGAAAATTCCATGTTTGATACATTAAAACCAACATTCAAACCACCACTTAAATAGACATGCCAGCAATCAGTGTAATTGGAAAGAGAGGAACAATTATTATCATTCTAAGCCAATCGAATACCTTATTAACAGCATGGTAAAAAAAAAAAAAAAAAGGATTTATATACACATATATAATGTGTGTGTGTGTGTGTGTGTGTGTGTGTGTGTGTGTGTGTGAACGGTCAAATAGGAAAAATTACGCATGTAATTTCAAAGTGAAGGCTTAGAATAGACCCTATACTTAAAATCACTTTTTTTTTTCCTTCTTGGACAACCAACCAATCACAGTCTTCAAAAGATTGTGTCATGCATAGCAACGGGGTCAACCCCGCCTCCTTACTAAGATGAAAGTTTTTGTCTTTTCCTTACTCAGAGTTGCTCTCAGATCGGTCCCGAATCGCTTTTAAGCTAAGACTCCTACGTAAAAGTCTTTAAGCTAAATTAAGAGTTTTCTTAGAGGATTCTTAGAATCTTTATGAATACGGGCCCTGGTGATTTGTTGAGTTTAAGATGTTTTATTCCCCATTTTATTTCCTCGATAGATAACAATTCATCACATTCCTCTCTGAAGGTTGTGCTTGCTTTCTTGATATCTACAAGTGAATTAAAAATAACAGATGACTCAGCACATATGTCCATCTTGTGAAGATTAGCATAATATACGGACACAGACTTGGATATAGTATTATAATCTTCTGTTATGGAACTTCTTACTTTTAGTTTAGTTAACGAACTTCTTTCCATATTTCTTTTTTCAATGCCAAAAAATATTTGCTGTTTTTCTCTCCTTCTTCAAACCATTTTAGTCTTGATCGTATGAATGCCCCTTTAGCTTTTTCCTTATAAATTTCATCCAATTCTGTTTGAAAGCAGTCTAACTGCAAAGATTGTTCATTATCTGTTGAATTTAAAATGATGTCTGAGATACCTTTGATTAAAAATTCTATTCTTGCTCTTTTTCTTTTAGTTAAGTTTTTGCTGAAACTAATGGCATATTTTCTGATTTCATATTTGAGCAATTCCCATTGTTTCCCGTATTCATCTACAGATACTGCTAGTTCCCAATGTTGTTTTATACGTTTTTTTTATAGATTCTGTAAAGTTTTAGTTATTTAACAAAGCATTGTTAAATTTCCAATAATTGAATTTATTTTATTTTGCTGTGACCAATTTAATTTGAGAAAAATTGTTCTATGATCTGTCATTATAGTAGGACAAATTTTATAGTAGGACATGTTTCTCCATGTCATTAGAGATCAGCCAAAAGTCGATTCGAGAGCAGCGTGATAGATCATTGTTGTTCCATGTATATTGCCTCTCTGTTGGATTGCGGTGTCTCCATATGTCTACTAAGTTTAATCTTGCACAAAATTTGGTAAGACTGTTTTCTCTATCTCTAGCTTTAGAAGGGTGTCTATCCAGGTCCTGAGACCATACCATATTAAAGTCCCCTCCCAAAATAACCTTGGCTGAAGGGTATTTGTAGGTGAGGGAATTAATAATATTTTCAACCTCTTCTAATAATTGATAGTTTATTAAGTCAGTGTTATATCCATAAATGTTCCCTAGTAAAACAAAATTCGTATGTATTTCCAAGACCAAAAATATATAGTGTCCTTTATCATCAATTCTTTTGTCCAAAACCTTTCCATTGAATTTGTCCTTTAGAATAGTGACTCCTGCAGACCTATTAGACCCATGAGAAAACCAACTTTCCTTCCCCCATTGCTTTTTCCAAAATGTTTCATCCTCTGAGCAAGAATGACTCTCTTGAAGAAAGACAAAATCTGCCTTTGCCTCCTTACAAAATAAGAAAAACGCTTTTCTTTTTACAATATTTCGCAGACCCCTAGGGCCCTATTTTACCGATCTGAAACGCAAGTGTCAAAGTGCAAAGCGCAAGTAACTTTGTGGGCGGGTCTCGGCGCTGTTGCTATTTTCCCGGCGGGATAAATGACTCTTGCGCCAGGCGCAAATCTAAAATGGGTTGGTCTGAAGTAGCTTCATTATTCATAGGTGTGGTTTGGGCGTAACGTGAAATAAACCAATCAGAGCGTCATCTCACATTCCCTTTAAGAGCAGATGCGCTTTTTCCATAGCGGATTGCTATTGTAACGGCGGATTTGCCAGGCGCGCGCCAGGAGCGGTTCACAGCCGAGGAGAGCAACGCTCTCGTCACGGCCGTAAAAGAGAGAAGTTACATTGAAATGGAGAAACCCACCCAAATTAACTTCGGTTAAACAGGCGTATGATAATTTGGGTAAATGTGTAAGCTAGATGTATGCTTTTATAATAAATTGTCTATCTATCTATCTATCTATCTATCTATCTATCTATCTATCTATCTATCTATCTATCTATCTATCTATCTATCGTAATAATGTATGATTTGCAAAAATGAAAACTGCTGCTTCTGTGTAGATGAGAGAATCAAAGTGTATGCGCGTTGGTCACACGCTACATTGATTATGGCCAAGCATGCGCCCTTAAAATAGCATATGAATAACATGCGCAACGCGCCACTGACTTTAAACTATTTTTTCCTGGTTAGTGGCGCAATTGTTTTCTAAACCTGCAAAATAGCAAGAAGGAACGTTTGCGCCGGAACACGCCTCCTCTTTGCGCTGAACCGCCCCCGGGAGCGCAAGTGTATTTCCTAACTTACCGACGTGCTTCTGTGGAGGGAAAAGTCCGCTTTGCGCGGGTGCAAAATAGGAATGATACATGCGTCGGTGTACAAAGTCACTTGCGCTGGGTGCAAGATAGGGCCCCTAGTGTTAACAGATACCAAAATTAAATCCAGAAAAAAAACCTTATATATAAAACTATCACAATATTATCTCAAAGACGTCAACCCTATAAAATGACTCCTGTATTGAGTATGTATTTTACATTTGGACATAGCAAAATAATAACAATATAGTATATTGACAGTTTTGGAAAATTGTTCATCACATATTAACCGTATGAACAAAGTGTTAAGTAACATTTAGGACATTCATTACTAGCAAAGTGAACACAGTCTAAAATAACAATTAGAACATTGGTTTAGAACGAATTCTGCCAACTTGCATTTATATAGTTCTTTTATTCCCGAAAATCTCTTGTTAATCAGAGCGAATGAGATATGGGGTAAGAGAGCAAAAACATCATCATAAACGTCAGTTTGGGTTTAACTTTCAGACACATGGCGAATCTCCTTACCATCTATGTATCCTTTAACTCTCACAAAGTACGCCTTGCTCCCGTTCTTGCGTGCTCTTTCAATAATTGGCCACAGCGCAGCTCTCTTCTCCTTGTCTTCTTTAGTCAAGTCTTCCTCAAGACGTAGCTTTTTCTCACGTAGGAAATCGTTGTTTTTGGCGGCTCTCCAGATCTCATCTCTCACTGAGCGAAAAGTGAAGAGGATGATGACACCGCGGGTTTTGCCTTCCGCTCGTCTTCCCAGCCTGTGTGCGATGTCAATTCCCTCAGCTGCTCTGGCCCCCATTTCTGGTGTAATTTTCTGACAGATCTCTGCCACTCTCTGTTTGACGTGCTCATTATCTTACTCAGGTAATCCGTAAAGTCGCAGGCACCATCTTCGCTTGTAGCGTTCGGCATCAGTTACACGCTCTTTCAGTGACAATATCACCATCTGGTGCTTTTCACATTGCTTCTTAAGCGCAGCATTTTCTGATTTTATGTCGTTGATTTCTTCGTGTGCAAACTTGACAGAAACTTTGTGCTCTTTGATATCTGCTGCGTTGCTGCTTATCAGACGTGCCAGTTCATCGGCTCTATCGTTTACAGTCTTCAAGATAGTCATCTGTAACTCGTACATTGATGGCTCTGTTTGCCCGCTGTTAAGTTTCTTGGGTGCTGGGCTATTTAGCGGGGTATCAGGAAGAGAGACAAGTTTCACTTCTTCCTCTTCTGCACATCCCTGGTAGTTATGGTCGCCAAGCGATGTGTGGACAACTTTCTTTTCTTTTGGAGAGGACTCTTTTCTCTTTAGTTCAGGCTTTTGTAGTTGGTGACTCATTTTCTCTTTTGCAGGTTTTGTTTGAGGCATTTGCTAGCTTGCAACTCACCGAGCAGTTTTTCTCTGAAGTTCTTTCTTTCGCGGTGAATCAAATTGACACAGTTTTAAAGTATGTCGGGTCTTTAGTTGGTATTTTGCTGAGTTGGTTTAGTGTAGTTCAGGTTCTCTTAAGTGTTTGTTAAGGTTGGAGTCTGATTTTTATTAGGAGACGTCTAGTAAGTTTCCGCCATCACCGCCATCTTCCATTCGGATTCCTGAAATGAGCAAAATCTGCGCAGAACCGATCACCGGTGATCAGCGCGAGATGCATGCCGGTTAGAAATGTATGGCAGGCGGACGGGGACAAAAGTCTTTAAACGAAACGCGTGATTTTCGGCCGCGTCAACACGCACCGTTTGTCCACGTTAACACGACAACACGCACAGCAGCCAATGAAATTGCTGTATTTGAGACTATATTTGCATATGTGACGCGATGGTACGTTGGTATATACGTATACAAACATCAGACATCATGTTTATTCATGAACTATGTCGTAATGGTATACTGGTATGCACGTATGCAAACATCAGACGTTATATTTGTTCATGAGGGATAATACATTGGTACGTTGTGAGTGATGTCAGTCTTATGTCATGATTTGTCATGCCCTTTTAAGTTGTTCGTTTAACGTTCTTTCTCATGGTAGAAACGTCAACAGCTTAAACGATGGCTCTTTTATTTTAGCAAACTGCCAAAAAAAACTTTTCAGACTGTGTGCAGCTGAACTAAGAAAAGCTTAAGATTCCACAGCGCTGATAAGCTTGAATGGCAGAAGAAAAAGACTGCAATTAAAAAACAAAACAAGAGAAAATTATTTTAATGTAGGCAATAAAAAACTGCACACATCAGCTGTGGAATAAAATAATTGAAATGCACGTTTAACTAGATTAAGGCATACCCCTGTCTTAATTTAAACCCTGTCCACCACCCCCAAGTGTTTCACAAAGTTATTTTTGCCACTGTAACTTATGGCTTCCTAAAGACAGGTTTATGGGTAAATAAATGAATAATAATAAAAAAATATATATATATACCAGGGCTCAACATTAAGCCTTTTCATTTGTCCTTCGATCGGTCATTCACTTGTCTGAGTAAAAACATTTGTTTGAACAGGAAAAAAATGAGATTTTTTTTGTGTGTGTTGTAAATATAATTACGTAATATAATATTACGAATCAGTATTCTCATCACTGTTCAGTCAGCTCTAACATATATAAATAGGTACATTTATGATATTTTAATCTTTATAAAGGGCATTTTCCGTAATCGTTTTAAATATAGGCCTATGCTTCATCTTTCATTAGAATAATAAGATGATAAAGGGCTGTACCAATCAAATTAAACTGCATTAAATAATGTAATAAGATTATTTAAAATATTTTTTGAATATACAAATAAGAAATATTATTTGTACATAGAAATGATATTTATAAACCGCCAGTAGGAGGCGGCAGGCGACCGTCTTAATGAGTGAGTCATTTATTCAAACGATTCATTCAAACGGCTGATTCATTCAGGGATGAGGCAGTTGTAAATTAATAGGAATTCATTTAATCTTTGACTCAACTGATTCGTTCAAAACACTGAATCATTCGGTAATGAAACACAGTTAAGTTTTCCTTTGAGATATGCTGTGGAACTATTTTCGCTGCTGAAATAGAACATTTATTGTATCTAACATTCAACTGACTTAATATTAATTACTTGTTTATTGAACTGTAACTGTAGCCTATCATATGTTATAAATATAAAAACACATTTTGAATGTTTCATTTGTTTCCAAATTAGGCTCGCAGAAACTTGTTATCGTCAGAAGCCTATATATTATATTATTATATTATATGATAGTATTCACTACGATGATGTTTAGGCTACTGTAAAACACACAGAGACAGAACAGCACAAACAAACAAACTCATAGTCATAGCAGAACATTTCTCCATTCATATTTTGTTTCCATTTATGTTGATTTATAGAAAAGTGAACAGCACGAGTAAGATAGGATGCGCAATATATCGAGAGACATGGAAAGGTTGATTGAGACATGATTTTGACCACTTCATTAAGTTTTGTTCTGTAGAAAACCTTTCTTTAAAGTGAATTTCGTTTTGTATAAATTGTATATTAATTTTAATCAATTTTTCATCAACCAATTGCCTGGATTTAAAAAATAGGAAGCCAATATAACAGACAATATAATCATGGAGGCGCCCGCGCGGTCACTTGCATTTTACGTTAACTGGAGCGCATCTCATCCTAACTTAACGAAACTCAGTGTATGCCTCACACAGACATGAGAAATACATCAAATACACAAAGCTTGAAATGTCTTTAAACGAAATAATTCAAAACGAACAGAAAAGGGCTACTCTCTGATTATGTAATCCATTATGTGCATTTCTCTCTATAGGCGCGTTCACGAATATGGCGATCAACTTCATCTTTGCAGTCGACACTGTCAGAAAACACTCGTTTATTAATAAAAATCAATACACGCGTCACCGGATTTATGCACATGTTGCTTGTTGCACGCACACATATTATGTTGAAATAACGAGATATTATGTTGAAATAACATTATTATTAATAATACATCTTTTAGAATATTTGCTTGAATGCTGAATGTTGCGCTTGTTCAATTTAATACAATTAAAACTTTAATTGTGATCATTAAAATAATTGAAAATTAAATATTTAGTGGCCAAGTTTCTCATTTATTAATAGTAGGCTATATATATATATGTGATTGCGCAGCTCCCCCCAATGATCTCAGCACATGCGTTAAAAATTCTCTGGCTCAATTTCTGGCTCAATTTGTGTTTAAAACAGTTACAGTTTATAGACTTTAAAAACGTTTATCACCACTTGTGATTCACAAAGTGGAAATTAATTTTAAGAAGTTTGTATATCCAGTTGGTTATTGGCTTTTACCGATAAAACAGACACTTTAGGCTACTCTTGTTCTGAGGACATAGTTTAACCTGCTGTCTTATTTTATTTTTATTTTTATTTGTTTACACAACAGCTCTGACAAAAATATGATAATAAAAGGTTTTGGGTTGAACACCAAATTACAAAAACATTATTATGTTAAAGTGAATAAAGTTCTCTCTCTCTCTCTCTCTCTCTCTGTGTGTGTGTTCAGTTATAAATATAGCCTATGCTGTGTAAGTTATATACTTTTGAAAATGATAAGCCAATAACTTAAACATTTAATAACCCATATAAATAAATTATATTGTATAATATGGAATATATAGCATTTACTTAATTTACAATGTAACATGAATTAATTTACTCTAGCAGTTAAGATATCAGTTAAAAAAAAAAGGCCACAATTAACTAAAGGATTAAAATGTGGGTAAATCTAAAAGTAAGTCTGCTTTAAAACATATTACAAGTTCGAACATGGTGCGCATCTATAATGTGCGCATTGAGAAACATGTCCAAATTGGTCATCTTAACATGGTAAAACTGTGCGTCTTTACACGTACTAAAGTAACGCGACCATAACTGACGCCTTAACACGACCAGAATGGGCGTGTCTACACGTACAAAAGAAACGCGTAAAAAATCGCGGACAAACAGTGCGTGTTGACGCGGTCAAAAATCACGCGTTTCGTTTAAAGACTTTTGGCCCCGTTCGCCTTCCATAGAAATGTGTCCGAGTGCGGTCCGCCTTGCTCTGATGTCATGCTGACGTATGTCAAAAATCTCTCGAGAGCGCAAGGCGCGCGTGTCGGATTCTGCAGTCGAGCGCAGTTGCCGACTGCGCTGATCAAAAGCACGATGGGAAACGACTTGCTGACGACACAGCTTAATGCTCATTGGTTTAAACAACTGTGATGTATTGTTCTCTTTTAAAATGTTTGATTTTAAAACTCTAATATCATGTTTTATGTGTATATGTTATGTGTGAATATTCCCAAACTATATGGCAGTGCGATCTCTTTGGGTTATGCAATTTAATTTTTATAAAAAAAATAATAACATATGTCTGTATTAAAGAAAAAAAATATTGATAAACATGTATTTGGAATGGAATTAAATAACAAGTACTTTGGGTGTCTTGTTCATTTTATTTATTTGTATATAAAAGCAACAGAACTTGAATTACATCCAGTTTATTAGCAACACTGTGCACAAGCGTGAATCCCGCGGTATCCATTAGAGCCTGACCGATAAAGGATTTTTAAGGCCGATACCGATACAAATATTTGGTGATTTAAAAATCCGATATTCCGATATATCGGCCTATATATATATAAATATATATATATATATATATATATATATATATATATATATATATATATATATATATATATTTTATCCAGAAACGCGTAACAAAACATGAACAGATTTCCCTAACATTAGTTATTTGTCGTTATTTAAGAGTCCTCAGCCTTACTAAAATATGATAATGTAGTTTAAAAATAAACTTGTTTGTTTTATTGTCACAACAGAACAGAATATATTAAAGTTCTGATAAATATAATGTATAAAAATACAAACTTAAGATATGAAACTTAAAGTCCTTTGAACAAAAAAAAGTAAACTATTATTATTAATATAATAATGCTAATAGCACCGGGCCTGCGTTTCCACTGTCGGGCCAGAAGCTCCACAGCGCTTCACTAAAACACGCCCGTAACACGCCTCTCTGGAACAACGTCACACTAACCCATCATTTCACCAACAAATGGAAGTTTTATCAGAAAACTAATCAGAAATCACTGGAAACAGCCTTGAAAACAAACATGATAAAAGCGGCCGTTTGCTGGAATTTTTGTTGTTTACTTGAATATTTAAAACCCAAGCATCGATGTTTTACCACAGGTTTACAATAAAAAGTGATACTTTGATCATAATGAATTAATTTGTCAAAATTGCACATTAGTCACTCAGAAATAAATTACCGTTAGGTCTAACTTTATTTCACAAAAGAAAGGACACACTTACTACTTCAGTCGCGTCTGTTACTGTTTATCTGGTAGTTACAGGACATATTTACATCACATTTAGAAAGAATGATAATTTCTACAAATATATGCCACCAAAAATACGACCTGAGGAGCTTTAGCAGCACTCTCTCGACTCCCATACAGATATTTTCCGTCAGAGAAACAGAGGAAGCTCCCGAAAAAAAAGATGCTTTATTTTATGATAGTCCGGTATAAAGAGACGAGACGTAGGCTACTGACAGATAAAATAAAAACATAACTGTTATAGCCTTTATGATTGGTCTGATTTCTTCAAGCGTTCACTATGTTTTTACACTATGCGTATCTTCAAGCGTTTACTATGTTTACTATGGTAATGGTTAGCGCGCATAGTCTTTTGCATCACAAACACAAGGCATTCAAACATGAACGCGAGTTAAATTATTTTAAAAGTCTTTAATGCTGACAGAATCATCCCGACTCAGGTGAACTCTGGACTCTGTTCGTAACCACTCCTGTAGCCCGAGCGATCTTCCTTGTATAGTGCCCTCTGGTGGACAAACTATGCAGCGCCAACACTCATAACATGGTTGAAGGGTGTTTCGTCCGCTTTTATTTTATTTTTTAAATATTCATTTATCGGCCATTATAAATGCCGATACCGATAGTTTGAAAAATGCCTAATATCGGCCCGCCGATATATCGGTCGGGCTCTAGTATCCATCTTTGATCTCGCAGGTGTCAGATCCACTACGAGAAGAGAGATCTGTCCGGCTTGCCTGCGCTTTTTTCACTCCTCCTCTCACTGCAGCCGCCTACTCTCGCATACATTTCAGGCGAGGCAAGGCGCATCTCAAACAAGCCTACTGACACGATAGTAAAAGGTCGGAAGACCAGTTTCACGTGGAGCATTTGGAATTTTTTTCTCTTGAATTACCGCGGGGTGTGAATTGTACTAAAGAAACGTTGCCTTATCTTCTCTAAAAAGCGTGCCGCCCATTCAGCTGACATAAACCACAATTTCAGTAAACGAAAAAACCTATTCAGTGATGAAACAAATCTTGTGCGATGTCCTGTCCTAAACTGCCGAGATAATCACACAATGCCTGCCATAGGCTACACGTCTGCTAATGACATGTCCGATACGCATAATGACTCATTTGAACCATTCACTTTAATGAAGGGTTAAAACAACTGATCTGTCCAACACTGAATTGGTGTATAATAAATAAATAAAAATCGGTAACACTTTACAATAATCTTCCATTTATTAAACTCTAGTTATACATTAGTTAACATACTATTAATAAAGAGGAGAGGAAGATCAAGGGAAAAGTAGAGATCTGAGAACTCTAATCATGTGTTTCTATAATGGAAAATTCTTAACTAGCGAGTTAGAGTAAGTGTTTCGTCAGCAGATCTTCACTGTGACTGAGTGTGAAGCTGCTGAAGTCTCACTGGCTTCAATCAAAGCAGCATCTGTCTAACATTTACAATTTAGGAGTTACAAACTTAGTCTATATGGAGATATCACTTATCTCTCCTTATATCTTTTATATCGATTACTCTCAATCATGTAATACTTTGCGCAGTAACTTACTAGCCTGGTAATACCAGACTCTGCTACTTCACTTTGCTTCGTAGACAGAGTCTGGAATGGCATAATAGAGAAGTGTTTTCTCTCTCGCGGGGGGGCGCTTGTCTGAAGTTTAAAATCATTGGTTACCCGTAAGCCAATCACATAATGTTTGGTTATGGCGTGTGTTATGCGCATGCTCAGCCGCATCTAACTTCCACTGTAAACGCATGTATGATGCAAAAACTAAACCATCGAGCGAAATACCGGAGTGAACATGGCTGTGAATGACTTTTGCAGATTATGTGAAGTAAATCTACGCATCCACGGTACAATCAGCGTCTACGTCACGGCTCTCAGCCCGCCCTCTGTTCGTTGATTGGCCCGGCTGTTTTCAGGCCGGTGGAAAACTGAAAGATAGGCTGCTATCTCAGACTGACTACAGGAGCGAAATGAAATTAGCGGAAGTAGGAAGTCTGACGTAGTCAGGCTAGTAACTTACATCATTAGAACTAAAAAATCTGTCACATTCGTGTTCATGAATTAGCCTATATATATATAAACATCAACAGATTCTAGTCTCTTGAGTTTGTATCACAACACTGTTAATTTTTTTTTTATAGCCTAGGATTTTTCCAGGTTAATAATTGCATTTCTTTCACAGTATTTTCACAGTAAGACTTCTCATGTATCTGCTGCACTCTGCTGTAACATTTCACAATTACACTACATATATATATATTAGAGGTGGGCATAGATTAATTTTTTTAATCTAGATTAATCTAGATTAATTTTGAAATTAATCTAGATTAAAATGGCTCATTTGAATTCTGCCGAAGGCATTCAGAATATATGTGCTACCCAAATAATGACTATAAAAGTAAGTCTTTGAGAACGGGTTTCTCAAGCCAGGTGGCGCATTAGACCAGGGGCTCATCTCCTGTTTCCAAAATGCATCACAAACTGCTTGAGAAAGCTGTTCTACTCATAGACTGTAAAAGGTTACTACTGTACTGTTACCGTCCATAGGCAACATTAGGTAAGCCTATGTTATTATCAACTACTATAGGCTATCAATTAGGGATGGGCGATATGGCCTAAAATCTATATTGTGATATACATTGCAGCCTCTTGCAATAACGATATAGTATATTATAATAAAACTATTTCAGAACAGATTACACAGACCCATGCTAAACAACTGCTAAATGTTTTTTTTTTTTTTTTAAAGGGTGTATGTAGTTTTGAGAACATATATTGTGCAAAACTGTAAGTATACAACATAATTTTGCAGATAAATAAAATTTAAGTACACTAGCTGCAGAGACTTAAGTAGGTCTAATGTTTATTATGGCTTGGAGCTTATGAAACCCCAAATTTAAAATTAGAATATTGTCTAACTGATGTCTTTTCAGTTAAAAAGAAACACAACAACGATTCTTAAAATCGAGATTATGTGCTACACACCACTATGATATATTGGAATGGGAATAATACGCGCGCGCTGGTATTCAGTGATATCATGTTTCGTTTTGAATTTGAGGTGGTCGAACGGATTAGTCGTGTGTTAACTTACCGAACTGTTACCCCACACACTCTGTATATAGTTTGCTGCTGCTCGTCTGACGGCTTAAACCCGAACCAAGTCCAAATAATGGATGTTGCACCGATCTTTTTCACCAGCTTTCACTTTCAGCCGTGTTTACTTAAGATGACGACGAATATGCGTTGCAGCCGGGTTTACCTCGCGGCCGCGGGTAGATTGCGTCATCATAGCTTGTGTAGTATAGAGACAGCTCCCAACCCAACTTGGAGAATAGATTAACGGCGATATTTTTTTTATCGCGCGATAAGAGTCTCGCGTTAACGCAGCACGTTAACGCCGATAACGGCCCACCACTAATATATATACACTACATTTAAAAAAATACAGTAAAATCAGTAATAAAGTGAAATATTATTACAATTTGAAATAAGTGTTTTCTTTTTGAATATATTGTAAAATGTAATTTGTTCCTTTGAACAAATGTAAATGATGTGTTTTCAGCATAATTACTCTCTGAAATTCAATAAATTTCTTACGAAAACACGTAAATTTGATCATGTCACACCCATCCTGCGAGCTTTACATTGGCTACCTGTCCAATATAGGATTGATTATAAAATTCTCCTACTCGTGTTCAAATGCCTGCACCATCTTGCTCCAAGTTATCTATCAGAACTTATACACTTATACAGCCCGTCCCGTGTCTTAAGATCTAGTAATCTTAATATACTTGCTGTTCCCTGCACAAGGTTGAAGCGTAGAGGAGATAGAGCCTTTTCAGTAGTGGGACCCAGATTATGGAACAACCTGCCAATACAAATTAGAACAGCTCACTCGCTATCAGTTTTTAAATCCCTACTGAAAACTCATCTATTCTCCTTAGCTTTTAATACCATCTAAGTGTCCTCTCTTCTGTAGCTTATATATTTTAATTTGATGTTGAATATATGTCTATAGTTTAAATTGTTTAATACTATACTGTAACCTCTCAGCTGTTGTGTATTTTAACCGTATGCTATGTTCTATTTAATGATTGTACAGCACTTTGGTCAGTCCTGTGACTGTTGAAATGTGCTTTATAAATAAACAAACTAAACAAACTAAACTACTCTCTTCAGTGAGTCACATGATCATTGACTCCACATGACAGTCTTCAGTGTCACATGATCCTTCAGAAATCATTCTAATATGAACATTTGATGCTCAAGAAACATTTATTATTATTATCAATGTTGGGGGGCACAACGAGGGACACAGTCGAATGCCTTCTCCAAATCCATAAAGCACATGTGGATTGGTTTGGCAAACTCCCATGAACACTCCAGGTACCCTGGAGAGCGTATAGAGCTGGTCCAGTGTTCCACGACCGGGACGAAAACCACACAGTTCCTCCTGAATCCAGGGTTCGACTATCGGCCGAATTCTCCTCTCCAGTACCCTGGAATAGACTTTCACGAGGAGGCTGAGAAGTGTGATCCCCCTGTAGTTGGAACACACCCTTCGGTTCCCTTTCTTGAAAAGAGGGACAACCACCCCGGTCTGCCAGTCCAGAGGTTCTGTCCCCGACCGCCATGTGATGCTGCATGCCCACAACATCCAGAGACTTGAGGTACCCAGGGCGGATCTCATCCACCCCCGGTGCCTTGCCAACAAGGAGCTTCTTACAGTTTTTTACAATCGCGCTATGACAATTTTTTTCAATACTTTTAACAAATTTCCTAAACTCTTAACGCACCAACACACCTACAACACACAATTGGCAAAACAGTTCATTTCATGCTCAAAAGCACACATTGTAAACTAAACTCCAACACTAATTTTCAAAATACAATAATACACTAGCAACAATACACTATGTCTGCCAAAACACTGCAAACATGTCTCAAAATCAAATAATTTTTCAAAACACTAACATACGTTCTCGTCCAACAGGAAGATTTAGTCAATCATAGCACAATGTCATAAAAACACTAACATCAGATGGAATTACAGAAACTGCATTATTTTATATGTGTCAGGTATGCCCTTATATATTGTATTGATCATAGATTGTGTTTTGCACTGCAGTTTCTTTTTAAGTCTCTCTACATTTTAGTTTTGTTGGGTTTAGGTCTTTTGCTGCAGAAATTCAATAAAAAAGACCCATCTCAGAGTGCTTTACAGAATGTACGGTTACTGTAATGAAAAAACGAAGACAGAGACAGAATTGCTGCAATAAAGACTTTATTTGCAAAAGGACATTACTGCAAGATAACAAAAATATGCAATATAGATGCCATTTATTATGTGAAAATAAAAAATATACGAACAGAAAAAGCACCAGAAGAAAAAAGAAAAAAAAGAGTCACCTTCTAATCTGCCTGGTCTTCTGCATTTGGCCACATGTATTGCCACATAATTTTGCATAATTCAATCAGCTGTTTCTCAGTAGCAATGGAATAAAATACAGGGGATATATTTGTGTTTCAATTCACAATATAAGCAGCTGTTTACCTTGACTTTAGCCTGTAAGGTTAGGTTTAGAACACGGTGTTATCTGTTCTGACATACAGTGTTAAAGCATTGGTAAATTTGGCAGTAAAAATCCATTGTTTTGGTCTTGTTTGAGCCTGTGTGTAAAAGAAGTTCAAGCATTTTAAATTTGTGTTAATTGTATGCATTTTGTGTTAAAGCAACAAGAAATGTGTTAATAGTATAGCTTACACAGACGGATGTAGTGCTAACTGTGTTAAGAGTTTTGGAAAATTGTTAAAAGAATTGAAAAATCTGTCATAGCAATCGTAAAAAACTGTGACTTCAGCTTGGGTGATGGACGAGTCCCCCTCGGAGGGGTGTGTGTCGGATGTATCGGTCAGATTGAAGAGATCTTCAGAGTATTCCTTCCACCGTCCGACGATATCCCTAGATGAGGTCAACAGCTTCCCCCTCCTGAGGCGCCGGACGGTTTGCCAGAATCTCTCCGAGGCCAACCGATAGTCCTTTTCCATGGCCTCACTGAACTCCTCACAGGCCTGATTTTTTGCCTCCACGACCACCTGGGCTGCAGTCCGCTTGGCCTGCCGGTACCCGTCAGCTGCCTCAGGAGTCCCACAAGCCATCCAGGCCTGATAGGACTCCTTCTTCAGCTTGACGGCATCCCTTACTTCCGGTGTCCACCACCGGGTTCGGGGATTGCAGCCTCGGGCGACGCCTCGGTCCTTGATAGATTGTGTCTCATGGGCTTCTGAACCGCTCTTAGTCTGACCCGTCACCTGGCCCTGTTTGCCTTGGGAGACCCTACCAGGGGCATATAGGCCCCCGGACAACTTAGCTCCTAGGATCATCCGGGTACTCAAACCCCTCCACCAAGATAAGGGAGCAGTTCAAGGAGGAGTGTAAGAAAATGTTTTAAAGTTAAATTCCAACCTGGTCTCATGGGAAAGAGTGACATTTACAAAAAAAAAATTATTCCTTTTACAAAGAAGAAACAGCACTGCATTGAGTGCATTAACAAATAAAAAAATAAAACAATAATAATAAAACAATTAATTAAACATTTAAACAATCAATGAAAAGTTGAAATCACAGCTAAAGAGTGACATTGTTTATTCTTATAGCAGTTTGTGACGTCACGAAATATAAACTATTGATTCGTGTTCTTGAACACAAATTTCCCATTTTTTTCCTGTCACTCAGCACGACTTTCGATCTACTGTAGCTATTTCAATAAGCTATATTTTGTGTCTGCACCACGTTTTTCTTTTTGCCACTCGGGAACATTGTTTGTTTGTTTTTTCCCTCATTTGTCATTATTATTATTTTTTACTTTAAGCGCTACATTTCTCAACATTTAATCAGAGATTTTTTTGTCATTGTTTTTATTGATTTATTCTGTAGGCTTCTCATCGTCAGTGATTCATTCCAGTAAAAATATAGTTAATATATTCTACCCGTTAATTAACGAGACTGCAGAGTTGTGCTACGGCTATTGCTTCTAAAAGTTGCTGTTTATTTTTTGAGAAATACCGTTTTTCTATCGGTTTGGTGTGTCAAACCTAACAGTAATCTGCAGAACCCATGAGCCTTATCGACCGTTATGACCATCAGTTTTAATTGTTTCTCCTTCGATTGTGAGAACGGGGATTTGTTTTGGATAGTAATTTAATTAAAATAAATGTAATGCATTTAATTTAATTTAATTAATTAGTGGATGCCAGCATTACCCGTGATCCTAAGCATCCGTTGCTATGGAGACGTACCCAGTCCGCTTTGGGATTGGGTGATTTCTTTAGTGATTTCATTTCTCATTGCGCTCTGCCAGGTAAGTTACGAGGTTCATAATAAGTAATGATCACGTTTTGCTTAAATATTATAATTGATGCATTTCTTTGTCATTAGACTCATGATGTGTCAATAATAACAATATAACTTGGCCTAACGTTACTGCATAAATCTGGAATGAGAAACCCCAGACAAATGTCACGCGCCTTTTAACAGTCATACAGGAAATAGGAAAAACATGACTTTACATGTGCTTGCCACTCTGCTGCTGTTGCTGTTTTATCAGTCAGTGGTTAGATCAGCGTAGCAGACAATAAACGGGACAAGGGACGTCACGTATGGGACAAATCAATTAGGCCCAATATACAGACGTCCCGGCTAATAGGTGACACGTGACAGTTGGCATTGGCAAGTGGCTAGGTTAGCCAGTAGTACTAACCCCCTTTATAGTAACAACCTAGTTTAAGGAATTCTAACGTTACAATTGTGCCTCTTGTTACTGGATCTCATGTTCCAAAAACAAGTTGTATTAAGGCTTTAATGTAATTTTTTACTTCATTTTAGAGATGCCAGGAAGTTCAAAGAAAATGTGCCCAGGGTGCAACACCCTAATAAGTGTTGCATACAAGGCTTGCCCGCTTTGCAAACAACTGCAGCCATACAAAGCAAAAGTTGCAGCGAAGAGATGCAACTTTCAAAATAAAAAAAATGAATGGAAGGAGTCAGTCAAGAAAAACAACAACAGGACAGTTGTTCTCAATAGCAGCCATGTGTTGGTAAGGTTAGGTCAAAGTTCAGGATTCTAATAGGAATTTATGAAGTTAAGTCAATTAACACAGTAAAGTTTAACAGTCAATAGCCATGTTTCCATGTAATTGTCAAGCGAACTTTTGAAATGTTTCGAAAAAGTATAAAATATCAATCAGGTATATTTCTATCAACTGGGTTGGAGGGAATTAATTAAGATCCCGCTAGGGGATCCTCCCACACTGAAGCTGTCCCTAACCCGCCCCATTTCCCACCAGCTTTGGGCTGCAAACAACCCAACCCTTAGGAGATGGGACCTCTGCACTATGGGGGCCGTTACCGGAGAAAGACTCAGGGTCCCGAGCAACACCGCCCAAGTGGTTTCCCATACACCACATTTTTGAAAAAGACAAAAACCACCTCAAGCGACCGTAAAATGTTTTTGCTAAATTGAGGACGTTTTTTCCCCAAATTTTGATGGAAACATGGCTGGTGAAACATGTAGTAGTAATGAATTCCTTGATATGAGTTGTACATTTAATATGACCAATAAACAGTTGTCATGAAATTAATATTTAAATTAAATTATTGTATTCGGTGCATGTTTTTTTTTATTTAATAATGTTTTTATTTCAGCTTGACAAACTTGCTGCCCTTGATTTATTTATTTTTTCCCCATACTACTTTTGGGGAAGAAGTGCAAAGGAAGCTTGGTGGCCGATGTCATCCTAGGAGGGGATTATATTTTGGATCCTGATTTGCTTCAGAGGGTTAAACATATTTATGAAGCTGTGCTAAAGAGTAAGTCTTTTTTTTTACAAATATGAAGCTCTGGATTAATCTGAAAACACTGGTAACCCTAAGGAACCCAAAGCAATGTGAACCCACAAGTATCATTATCTTTATTTTTCTATTGATGCAAAGTATGAGCATTACTTTCAGCCATAATAGGATAAAGCAGCATGTGATCACCCAATTGTTTTCTTTAGCAGTTAAGCCAAGTCAACAAGCTAGATAAAAAGTAGGCAGAAAATCTAGAATGCTCTGATCAGACATTAAGAGACAGCATTACCTTGACTAGGAACTCGATGACTATATTTGTTGATATAGACTGTAGATAATTAATTTTACTTTTTAATCATAGCATAACACACCTGTAATGTACAAATCAATCTTATTATATATACTAGCCTGTTATCATCACTCGCCCGCAGGTCCTCTTCCTTGTGGTTCAATAATTAGTCATAGGCTATATGGAATAAAGGGGCACTGAGATTAAGGCAAACCGTAAAATTTTTCTTGTGTGTGATGTTTGTCTTGTCTGCAAGTTCATTTTCAAAGACAGAAGAAGGCCACAAGTAGCACAGAAACTACAGCACCTCCAGAAGCCACTGAGACCAACGGCACTCCAGAAGCTACTGCCACTGAGACCACAGGCTCATCAAAAGCCACAAGACCCTGGGGCCAGAAAGCAAAAAAAAGACAAAGTGAAGTATATTTCCTTATTAGTCAGTAATGTTTTATTAGAACTGTGTTAATAAGTATGTTATCACAGAACTATGTTTTTTTAATATAGTACCAGTCAAAAGTTTGAACCCACCTACCCATCCAAGAGAATGGGAAAGCGTGTCCAAACTTTTGACCGATACTGTATATTCTAAATTAGTAATTTAGACTAGTAAATTAGTAAACTTACTGTATTTAAATATTAAGCATAGCGTCAGTTCTGGCAGGTCACATTAGTCAAGCTCGAATCAGCTGATCCACGTCTACCTATAGGAATACGACGCCTATATACAGTAACGCCTATTACTGTATACATGTATAAGCTCCTTCAGTATTATCAGCAGCTATCGCGTTTCTCAGGAGCCAATTACCCTCCTCCATCCCCAGCTCCACCTCTCGTCAGTCATTATAGCATTCTGATTACCCCTGAATCAGACTTAAATTCTCTTAATTATATTGTACATTCAAATGAATTAATGATATCTGCAATACTTTTATGTCTGCTCTTATGATTCTATGCTAGGCTGCATGGATGCGCTGGGAGTTCTTGCCCAGAACAGAACCATACCACCAATCCAAACTATATGCTAACTGTCAATCATATTTGACGATACAGGTCTTGACAGAAATAGTGTTTAATAAAATGTGGTATCTTGTATGTTTTTTATACAGATCCAGTCCAACAGAGGGTAGCCAGCAAGATGAAGCAAAAAAAAAAGTGTTAAGTACTCTATTTACATTTTCTCTATTTAAAATGATATGATGTATCAACTACACATTGATTCTGCCGTCACAGTTAGGTATTGTCTATACTGGTATATTGGTATACTTATTTCAATGTTATATTGACTGTCTTTCAGATGAGTGTCCAGAATGCTGTAGGAGAGTGAGGCAAAACAACTTTGACTACTCCAAGGTTTTGAAAAGAAGAGTGAGAGAGGTTTGTCTTTCTAAAGCCTTTTCAACTGTCTTGCTTTATATCAATGTACTTGCATTCACTCATTATTAATATTTAAATCCTTTTTGATTCTACAATGAATAAGGCCCTGTGTCCACGAAAGCGTTTTTTCACGCGACTGGCATATTTTTCCAATAGTTTTCAGTGGGAGCGCCGCTGAGTGTCTTTTTCACGCTGATGCACTGAGCATTCGTCGTTTTTTACCGGTCGCCAAGAGTTGAAGAATGTTCAACTTTGGGTAAAATGCAGCGCTCATCACTGTCACTTTTTACCCAGCTGTCCAATCACAGTGGAGGAGGGGCGGGACTATCTTGAAAATACATTCGCCAAAGAGGGACATACCTGGAAATTCAAGCTTCGCCTTTTGCGTTTTACACTCAGTGACACTTTACCGGTCGCCAAGAGTTGAAGAATGTTCAACTTTGGGTAAAATGCAGTGCTCATCACTGTCACTTTTTACTCAGCCGTCCAATCACAGTGGAGGAGGGGCGGGACTAATAACACACAACCGCCACACTCTGCTCGTACAAAGTAAACAGATGACAACAACAAGCATAATAATTAAACAAAATAGTTTTAAACTAGAGCCAGAGCAAATACTTTATAATCTATCGACATTTTTATATAGAAACAACACAGAAACAAACAATCTGTGAAATGAGATACTAGTAACACTTTCGCGAATATTCCGTATAATAACAACAAGCAAAGCATCTCTACTGAAAAAAAAAAAGCCAAACGCTCTCAAGCACTCACAGCTAGGCGTTATCAGCTGGCTAAAAACGGTTTGGTGGACACACAGCCTTAGCCTGACTACGTCAGACTTCGTACTTCCGCTCAATTTCAGTTCGCTTCTGTACTCAGTCTGAGATAGCGACCGTTTTCCCTGTTTTCCTCCGGCCTCAAAACAGCCGGCCAATCAACGAACAGAGGGCGGGCTGAGAGCCGTGACGTAGACGCTGATTGTACCGTGGATGCGTAGATTTACTTCACATAATCTGCAAAAGTCGTTCACAGCCATGTTCACTCCGGTATTTCGCTCGATGGTTTTGTTTTCGCATCATACATGTGTTTGCAACACGGTCTCACCCCTATTCGTCACATACTGCCGTTTGGTCATTTTCCCCTCACGTACCAAAGGCCGACGTTGAGGGTACCCCCTATTCGTCGCTTGACAACGGAGAGGGTCATCCGATAGATTTGAGTGCAAATCCCTCATCTTTGAATTTTGAAGAAATGGGGTTACCCATCCAGCGGTTTGCCTGCGCTGGAAAGTATGGTTTTAGGCGACTGATTTTATGCTGCAAATGTGTATTTTGCAGTAGCGTGCGGCGCATATTGTTACAATCATTCATTGGTGCGGTGAGCATACATTTTCGTGGGGCAGAAACCCTTGTCTGAATCGGTATAACGACTTTTCCTTTCTCTTTTTTATATAATTTTGGGTTACATTAAAATTACATAATTACAGGACTTTATATTTGCTGTATGCTTAACACATGCCTTAATTTAGGTGGGATATTTTATAATTGTAGATCACATAGTTTGATCATTTCCCCCTCACGTCCATAAGCCGACGTTGAGGGTAGCTACCCCCATTCGTCGCTTGACAACGGAGAGGGTCGTCCGATATTTGAATGCAAATCCCTCATCTTTGGATTTTGACGAAATGGGGGTTATCCATCCAGCTGGAAAGTATGGTTTCAGGCGATTAATTATGCTGCAAATGTGCATTTTACAGTAGCGTGCGGCGCATATACTGTTACAATCATTGGCGCGGTGACCATACATTTTCGTAGGGCAGAAACCCTTGACTAAATCGGTATCACGACTTTTTTCTCTCTCTCTCTTTTTTTTTTTTTTATATATAATTTTGGCCTACATTAAAACGACATAATTGCAGGACTGCATATTTGCTGTAGGCTTAAAACATGCCTTAATTTAGGTGGGATATTTTGCCGATGGTATTTCAATTTGCAATTGCTTATACTATAGTGAGCCTACAACTTTGCTTTTTTTTTTGCGACAAAAAAATAAAATAAACAATATTCGCCTACTTTTATAGAACTTTCATCTCAATACTGATTATGATGTTGTAATAAATTAAATAGCCTACTGCAGAAATGTTTATATTGCTTAATATGGACATATCCTTTGGCAAAGTGATGGATGCATTCTGGGAAGTGGTGTGTTTAAATGTAATGGCTACATATACCCGTGTTTCCTTCACTTAGACATTTATGCTGACCCTTTAAAATTATATTAAAAAATATTATAAAAAAATATTAAGACTGTACTTTTTAATTATGATTGATATTTTGGCGCAATTTTGTGCAACACGTCACTGTGTGCGACCATCGCAGAAACCATTGCCCAGCGCGATTCCACCACGGTAAGTCGCTTACAACAGTCTCATAAGAAAGAGAAATGAATAAGCATTTATACGTCCAAAAGTAATACAATTACAAGTTTATAAAAAAAAAAAAACATGTTGTAGGCCTATATATATATCAGGGTACCGTCGTCGGTGTATGAATGAGTGAATGAATGGGTGAATGTGAGGCAATCTGTAAAGCGCTTTGGTGGCAATGAGTCTGTTGCAAGCGCCTATATAGTCCATTTTGTGTGGAAATAAACTCTTAATTTTATTTTGGACGTGTAAATGCTTATTGAGGGATTATTGGGGATATATATATATATATATATATATAGTTTAAGTCTGGCAAGGCAAAGTTTATACAAGTATCCTGATCATGTTATTCCTGTTTGTTTATCCAAACACAAGGATGTGTTCAAAATATCATGAACCCTAGCTCACACAAAAACTTATTTTTAAAGTCAAGTCAAGTCAAGTCAAGTTTATTTGTATAGCGCTTTTCACAATACAGATTGCATCAAAGCAGCTTCACAGTATTAAATTAAAATAATACAACAAAGTTTGTTTCAAGAGGAATTTATTGATTGATAAAATTAAATTAAATATCCCCAAAATATCCCCAACTGAGCAAGCCAAAGGCAACAGTGGCAAGGAACCGAAAAACTCCATCAAGTGACCTAATGGTGTCCTAAAACTCCATCAGGTGCCTTAATGGAGAAAAAAAAAACCTTGGGAGAACCCAGGCTCAGTCGGGGGCCAGTTCTCCTCTGGCATTGGATAGAGGCCGGATTGTAGTTTGAACTGTAGGATTATATGAATGCCTGGCTGAAGAGATGCGACTTTAATCTAGTTTTAAACTGGGAGAGCGAGTCTGAGCAACGAACAGTATCAGGAAGACTATTCCAGAGTTTTGGAGCCAAATGTGAAAATGCTCTCCCTCCTTTGGTGGTTCTGGATATCCTAGGTATGACCAAAAGCCTTGAATTTAGTGATCTCAAAGAGCGCGATGGATTATAGGGCGATAGAAGATCCGTTAAATAGACTGGAGCTAAGCCGTTTAGGGCTTTATAAGTCAGTAGCAATACCTTGTAATTAATACGGAACTTTATAGGTAACCAATGCAGTGATGATAAAATCGGTGTTATATGATCATATTTTCTTGATCTCGTAAGAACTCTAGCGGCGGCATTTTGGACTAACTGTAGCTTGTTTATTGAGGATGCAGGACAACCAGCTAATAAAGCATTACAGTAATCCAGTCTCGAGGTCATGAATGCATGAACTAACTTTTCTGCATCAGAAACTGATAGCATATTACGTAGCTTAGCAATGTTTCTAAGGTGGAAAAAGGCTGTTTTTGTAACATAAGAAATATGATTTTCAAAAGACAGGTTGCAATCGAGTATAACACCCAGGTCTTTTACTGTAGAGGATAAAGTAACAGGACATCCTATGATGTTAAAGTTGTATTGTGCGAGGTTTTGTGGGCGGTTTTTTGAACCGATAAGTATTACCTCTGTCTTGTCTGGATTTAATAAAAGAAAATTACGCGTCATCCAATCTTTTATATCTTTAACACACTCTGTCAATTTGGAAAATGTAGCGTTTTCATCCGGCCGTGATGAAATATATATTTGAGTGTCATCAGCATAACAATGGAAACTAATTCCATGTTTCCTTATAATATTTCCAAGTGGCATCATATATATTGAAAATAACAGGGGGCCTAATACAGATCCCTGCGGCACTCCATAGTTTACTGGAGTTATGATCGATTTTTCTCCATTTAAATAGACAAAATGGTAGCGGTCAGATAGGTATGATTTGAACCAGCTTAGTGCTTGTCCTTGAACACCAGTATAATTTTGTAGTCGATCTAAGAGTATTGTGTGATCTATAGTATCGAACGCAGCACTAAGATCAAGTAAAACTAGTATTGAGATACAGCCTTGGTCAGAAGCTAAAAGTAAATCATTTGTGATTTTAACGAGCGCAGTTTCAGTGCTATGATGCGGTCTGAATCCAGACTGAAACTTTTCATAGATATCATTTTGTTGCAAGAAAGAGCCCAGTTGAGCGGACACCACTTTTTCTAATATTTTAGACATAAATGGAAGATTTGAAATGGGTCTATAATTTGCTAGATTATTATGATCTAATTGTGGTTTCTTAATGAGAGGTTTTATAACTGCCAGTTTAAATGTTCTTGGAACATGACCTAAAGATAAAGACGAGTTAATAATATTGAGGAGAGGCTCTTCCACTACAGATAACACTTCTTTCAGTAGTTTAGTTGGTATAGGATCTAATAAACATGTTGTTGTTTTAGATGAAGTGATAAGTTTATTTAACTCTTTTTGTTCTATAGTTGTAAAGCACTGTAATTGTTCTTTCGGGGTGATAATTGAAGCTGAATTGTAAGGCGCGATTGAAGATTGAACGTTTATAATTGTGGTTCTGATGCTTTCTATTTTCTCAGTGAAGTAGTTCATGAAATCATTACTACTGAACTGTAACGGGATATTTTGTTCGGGTGACGTCTGTTTATTTGTTAGTCTAGCCACGGTGTTAAATAGAAACCTTGGATTGTTTTGGTTGTTTTCTATTAGTTTGCGGAGGTGCTCAGCCCTGGCAGCTTTTAGCTTTAAAGCCATTTATTTTTTATGATATTGTGATTGCATTAATGAACAAGAGCACCATTTACTTAACTTCTTAGCCTAGTAGTTATTCATATTGTATTATGTAGTTTGGTGATCTATTCTTTTTTGATTTGTTCTTCTCTTTCTCTGCAGGTTCCTTAATCCCTGTCCTTTTTAAAAAAAAACATCACCTCATTACATCGAAAAAAAGGCACTTTTAAGAGCCACATTTGTCTTGTATTTTGTTACTCTCTCTACTGTTGTATTGTGTTCTCTCTCTCAGATCATCCCGGAAACAAGCAGGTAAGATTTTTTCTACATTAATGTTTATTAAAATGTAGACTCCAGATCTAGTTTTGTATCTTGGAAAGGTATACAACATAATCACAAGTCATGGGTCTGAATTAGAATATATCTGAGGTTATTATTACGTACCTGTGCCTAGCATCAGGTAAAGTTTGTGTCATTGAGTGTAAAAAGCAACAGCTTTTTTGCTACAGCAGGTCCCAGTCACAGCCAGAGTCGAAAGACTGGTGTCTCTCATGTCAGGGCTCCGGAAACCAGTGCGGAAATGACCATTGACTTTCCTTCCGTTACTGCAGGTGTGTTATTTATTTTGACTTCACTGGTTCAAAACAGTATGTTCATTTATTATAAAATCGCCATTGTTCAATGCTACTGTTTTTAAATATTGTGCATTGTTTTAACAGAGTCCTTCCTTCAAGAGCTTAAACGCTCACTGGGTGAGGACATACATGAAGATGAAATGGCACTTCAAGCCTCAGCAGACTGGTCGACTCGAAAGAGCCTCATATCAGGGTGGTGGGAGAAAGAGAGACCCCGACTGGTCAACACCATGGTGGCTCGACAACATGCGGCAACTCGGATCTGCCAACATTGTGGAAATGGTCCAGCCGTTATCCGTTGTTGTGACTGCCGACCACACCCATTCCTCTGTGGCCAGTGTGATGTCAGGGTCCACCAAGGTCAAGTGTTCCACAACAGGGATTCGATGACACTTGCATTTTTTCATCCATTGCCTCCCACAACTTGTGTTGTGGAGAGGGTTCTAACCCAGTGTGGTAAGTTGTAGTTTTTAAGTCACATTCTTAGACTTGACTGAAAAACGAAATGCTGTTTTCTGATAGGTCGATGAAGCCGTCAAGTGCATCTTGTTTAAAATAGTTTCCAGTAAATAAATGTTATTGTTTAATTCTCATCCATGTGTTTTTTTGTTTGTTTTTAAGAGCGTCTTGTTCCTTTGGAGATGCCAGAGACAATATGCGGTTGTCTACAAGTATCATCCAGTGTCATCGCAGGACAGTCCATAGTTGTGGTTACAATGAATGGTAAGAAGAACTTTATGGGTTTGGGTGGGGGTCACTTCTGTAGAATTTTCTTTTTGATTTTCTCTGATTTTCTTTATCATGGATGGAAATCCAGAGGTGTCAATAGGTTGTGTGTTGATTAGATTGGCTGGGCCCACCTATGTGGAGGAAAACAATTAACCTTTGTTTGAATGGGGATAGTTAATTTGCCTGTCAAAATGTTTGTAGAAGTGTCCTCCTGATCCATCCTTAGTCAAATGTTCCCATATCAGTTGTCAGAATGACACAGTTTGGTCTGTCAGAATTAACTTTGTGTATATATTTCCTTCTTTTTCCAGGGCGATATGATCTCAGATTGCCTCAGATTATATGCAAAGCATGTGAAGCCACTTGGAGTCCTGGAGTGGATGACCTGATCCGTAATGACTACTGGCCTGCCACTTCTCACTATTCAACTGTGTACGCAACAGATGTCCTTTTTTCTTTTGAAGAGCTGAAGATGGCTGCACCAGGGATGTCTAGCCAAGCATTTCTTAGAATGCTGGATCAACGCACTGTTCGCTTTGGCCGTGTAAGTATTTGTGGTAATAATTGCGTAACTCCATATATAATACTATGAGGGCATGATGATGATGATGATAGTACACATGAACAGAGCCATTAGACCCTTTATAGACAACCATAAACTCATGTTCTCAAGGCCGGACTTACCATTGGGCTTGACTGGGCTCAAGCCCATGGGCCCCGCCCAATAGGGGGCCCCGCCCGTTTACGTTTGATTTTTTCAATAATATGTCAGTCATTTAATTTTTCATTTAAAGTTTGTTGATTGGTCTAGCATTGTTACCTGGCCCTGCCCTGCCATGAAAAATGTAATTTAATTAGCTAAATTAAATGTCAGTCATCTTGAGGTTTGCTGATTGGTTATTGGCAGTTACGTAGTGCCTCGTTTACTGCCGAACCGTTGAAAAAACCTGTCCGCATTAGACAGTAGCCGCGTTTCCATTACCCTTCAAATTGCGCAAATTGAAATTGCGAATTGAAAATAAGCACAATGGAAACACGTCAATTTCGCAAAAACTCCCGTTTATCGCAAAAAAGTTTTTACACTCTCATGAGGAGGTTTTTCAGGCAATTCGAAAAAGGAATATTTCGCAAAACTGCAATGGAAACCGTTTTTGCGCATTTACAGTCACCTGACTTAGAAGACGCGGTGTGTTTGAGGTCCATGTACAGCTACGCAAATAATAATAATTTTATATTATTTTATTATAACATTTAATAGGCTATATTTAGAAGAGGCTTTTATGCAAAAAAGGAACAAAGCTGAGTGTGGAGCGCGCACTGCATGACACGGAGGCGCGAGCGCGAACACTTGCATTTTCCTATCAACAGTGGAAACAACTTAAAATAGCCTAGGCTACTCTATCATTTCTTGTCATACAGAAAATAATAATACATTATTCCCATCTACTTTTATTTGTGTAAACTCACAATAACAAGAAAATGTTGTGCTTTTGTAAAATAAAATAAAACAATCAGACGCTTTCATGATCTCCGTAAACTGGAGCGCGAGAACTGAAACAAAATATAGCTTATGTAGGCTAAAGCTTGAAATGTCCACTTTAAATCGAACAAATTCGAATCGAAAGCTAATACCTTCTGATTAATCCGTATGAAAGGTGCATTTCTCTCCAAAAGCGCATCTGCTTAACAGCGGAGATGGAGATGTGATTTTAGCCAAAACAATAGTTTATTAATAATATTAATGGCTCTTCTCATTCAGCACTGCGGGAAAAACATCAATTCCATGTTCTAATTTGGCCTTAGAAAACCAGTCAAATCGACATGTTTTCCATATTAATTTGTGAATATTTTAAATGTTTAATAAAGGGGCAAAAATCTGAAAATTCGTCGATATTTACTTTTTTGCGCAGCAGTTGGTGTAGCCAGTTCAAATTAAAATTTTGGTGTTCAACTTTGCGTTTTAAAAAGACAACAACCGTTCATTTTTCGTTTTTCAATTACGGGTTAAAAAAGGAAAAACGAATGGACACAAAAGTAGCCTACATGGATCGTTTGGACAGAATACGAGACAGAGTTCTTTATTAAATTCATAAAAGAAACAATAATTAGCCTATACAATAATTAGCCTATACTGGATTCTAAATCTCAAAGAAATGCCACAATCAAAACATATGTTTTCCAGGTAAATAAGTGTTTTATTCTCATTCTGACCAAGACATTTGTGCATTGCAATAAACTTATGATCACTTTGAACTTTTTTAATCATTATGTATTTATTGGAAAAAACTTTTTCAAGCTTCAATCAGTGGTCATATAAATAAATTATTACGTTTTTTTAACATGTAACACTGTCTACGGTACCAGTCACCTTTTGAAAGTAGCTTTGCACTTCAAATAACGATTGGATCGATTATATTGTTACGCCACCAGATGGCGACAAATGACTTTAAAAAAAACATTTGTCATTGAATCGTTCATTCAGGAGATTCGTTAAAAAATGCTGATTCATCTATGAAGCAAGTGTATTTGATTGAGGAATTGAATCATTCATTCAAACCAAAGTTTTTTTTTTTTTTATATAATTCAGATTAATTAAACATTTTTAATAGACTTCAGCAATTAACATAAATTATGTTATTTTGTTTAGTTGTTTGTTCAGAATCGTGATCTCTACTTTTTATTCTCAGTTTATCCAGAATTGTGTAGCTCTAATACATAGCTTGTGTATGTATCATTTGTGTTCTATTTAAAGTAATGTATAGCCTAGAAGGCAGGGCCCGAAAGTGACTCAAGCCCAGGGGCCTCCACCAACCTAAGTCCTGCCCTGCATGTTCTCTCATCAGCAGTTTGCACTGCGACATTTATGAAAAAACAGGTCATTCTGAAGATCTCAAATTCAACTCCAATGGCTACCGACTTTGACATCTTTTCCCCAATATCATTTCCTGATCCCAGAAGTGTTCCCTTGGATTAATGGGCTAAACATTGCACAGGCTTAATTCTAAACAGTATGGAAGCCGTTGTAGCCCTCTTTGCGTATAGATTTAGACTGAATGTCAAACAATATCCGGTATGTTTAATGGCCAGGTCCCCCAAATACACCAGTGTATAGTGTATGAGTGAAGTTTACACAAGTTTACTCAGCTACCGTTCGGACGCTCTTGCTTACTGCTCCGCGCTTTGCTCTATCGCTTTTATATTTTATATTTTATCTTCTATATTTTTATAGTTTAGCTCCTTTTATCACCTAATTTTAACTTCAGCAAATCAGCACAGTGCTCAAACGACAAAGTTTGGATTACCACAAAAACGCAGAATTCTTCTACCCGACCAGCTTACATTCCGGGGAAAGGAAAACACAACTGCCTACAAGGATAAGAGAGAAAATGCCTCTTCTGGAATCTACTTGCTGCACTAACTGCCACAGACTTTTACAAAGGATTGCAGTTCTTGAAACAAAGTTATTTACGGGACCACCAAACCAGACGGAACACACAATAGAGCTTCGTCATGGACACCCTCAGCATATAGCCGGTGAGTCCCATGAAACTAGTGCTCCTCGACAGGTAGAGAAACAAGCCGATCGACTTACAAATCGATGGCACAAACAGGGAGCGAGACCCAAAGGCACTCGAGACATCAGATTGTCACGAGCCCCACATATTGCCGCAGTAGCATCCTCTACCCCAGATACAGCTCTGACAAGGATGGCAAACACTGGTCTCCCACCAACACCTATACATCTTGAGAACAGATTTGAAGTACTAATGAATGTAAATGAGGAATCCCCAAACGTGATGAATGTGATCGAACACAGACTGTATCAGCCAGTAGCTAACACTGATGCTAACTGGCGCTCAAGGTCGAGCAGACAGCGGCACTCAGCTCAGAGCACAGCCGAGCCCAGGACTCTGATAGTGGGAGACTCCATAATCAGAAACATTAGCAGCAGGGATACAACTACATGCTGCCTTTCACAAGCAACAACTTCTGATATAAACAGGGAACTTCAGAACATTCTGATGAAACATAAGACTGCAAATCGACTCATAATTCATGTGGGGAAGAATGATATTCATAAAGAGCAGTCAGAACTCCTTAAGAAGGATTTCAATGAACTTTTTGAAACACTTAAAAGACTGAAAGTTCAAACATTCATCAGTGGACCACTCCCAGCAAGAGGAACAAACAGGTTTTCTCGGCTGCTTGGGATTAATACATGGCTGCAAAAAACCTGCAATATAAAAGGAGTAAACTTCATTGACAACTTCAATCTTTTCTGGAGTCAGAGACAACTATTTCATCGGGATGGCCATCACCCAAACAAACTTGGTTCAAGAGTGTTAAAGGACAATATCGACTTCTCCCTCAATCATCCTTCTGCAGTGTGTGTCAATCTGAACGACACACACACACCTGGAAACAGTATGAATGAACACGGGACTTCACTTCAGCAACAAGATGGACATGCGGTTGACATATCACACAAGGACAATGATAACACCACTGAGCCACAACAACCTCTGCTCACGGACACAATCTCAGCTGAGCCCTGCCCACAGAGCTCACCACAGACAGACATATTAGAACTGCTCCAAGATTCAGCACCCAAGGACGACTTCCTGGAAAACAGCCAGGGAAGCCAGGACAGCATATCACAGCCTCCTATAACACCTGAGCAACAGCCCCTTTCACCAGATACTTTCTCACTCTCGCCAGCGACTCCACTCCTGTGCTTCTCACAGAAAATGGAAGAATTAGTGCATGCTGGAACCAGACTATCCCACTCTTTTGCTGCAAGCCCCCAGATACCAACCAAAAATCGTCAGGCACCTCAAACACCGAAGCCTGCGCGCCGAGCTCGCCCGCCCCCTCCTCCTGTGAGAGCTCTTCGGCCTCTTCGGCCAAAACGCCAGGGCCCACACCCTCCTCCATCTGCTCGAGGTGAACCAAAAACAACTGATACCAGCTCTCAGTGATGTGTTTTGGGTTCCTGTTATGATAACAGTAACTTTCTCAAATGTTTACAGAACAAGCGGGAACCCAGTGTGCCTGTATCTTTCTCTATTGCTGTTCTATTACAAGATAGAAAGTCTAAGGCCTTCAATAGCCGTACAGCAAACCCAACTAATCTGGTGCCTACTACATGTCAAACTAAGATTGCTGTGGGGACAAAAAGTAAGACTGTTAAGTTAGCACTTTTAAACATTCGCTCACTTAAAAATAAATCACTTCTAGTCAACGACTTAATAACCACAAACAACCTGGATTTTATGCTTCTAAATGAAACCTGGCTAGAAGACAGCTGCAGTGCAACAATCCTCAATGAAACAGCCCCTCCTAACTTTACTTTTATGAGTGTCTGCAGAGCTGTAAAGAGAGGTGGGGGTCTAGCTGCTCTTTTTAAAGATATCTATCAATGTAAGCAAATATCATTTGGGAATTACCCGTCTTTCGAATATCTGGGTACTGTGTTAAAAGGTGCTCCTCGCATTTTACTTATCATTATTTACAGGCCTCCAAAATATTCTCCAGCCTTTGCTGAGGACTTTACAGAACTGTTATCAACAATTACCTCAGAGTTTGACTGTTTTGCCATTGCTGGAGATTTTAACATTCACATAGATAATGCAGAAAACAATATGACAAAAGAAATCAAAACTGTTTTAAAAACTTTTGATCTGACTCAGCATGTACATGGACCCACACACAATCATGGACACACTCTAGATTTACTTATCAGTAAGGGTCTAAACATCTCATCGATTGTTATTAAGGATGTGGCACTGTCTGATCATTTCTGTATTTTCTTTGATATATTGATCTCTCCTGCCACTGAAGCTGGATCTGTGTCTGTCAAGAAGAGATGCTTAAATGAGAACACTAGTGTACTATTTATGAAGGCTATATCCTTAACACCAAGCATATCTGCTGACTCTGTTGATTTTCTCCTTGATTCTTTTAACTCAAAAGTTAAAAATATAATTGATGATATTGCTCCTGTTAAAGTCAGGAAGAAGAGTGGCAGACAAAAAGCACCTTGGAGAAACTCAACAGCAGTGCAACATATGAAAAGACAATGCAGAAAAGCAGAGCGCATGTGGCGGAAGACAAAACTTGTAGTCCATTATAACATATACAAAGACAGCCTGCATGCTTTCAATATGGAACTAGGCAAAGCTAGACAGACTTTCTTCTCAAATATTATAAACAGCAATTTAAACAACACACGCACTCTTTTTGCTACTGTAGAGAGACTGACAAACTCCCCAAGCCAGATTCCCAGTGAAATGCTCTCAAACAGCAAGTGCAGTGAGTTTGCTTCTTTCTTCTCTGAGAAAATCAATAATATCAGAAAGGTGATCAGCACATCCTTGAGTTGCACTGGGGTCAGACAGATCAGACCACCTGAGAAAGTAGTTACTATGTCTGACTTCAAAGAAATTGATGGCAAAATTTTGGAAGAAACCGTACAACACCTTAAAACATCAACATGCGCTCTTGACACACTTCCCACATCTTTCTTCAAAATTGTGCTAAACAGTTTAGAAGCAGATCTTCTAGAAGTGGTAAATGCCTCACTTCTCTCTGGGAGTTTTCCAAACTCCCTGAAAACTGCAGTTGTCAAGCCCCTCCTGAAAAAGAGCAATCTGGATAAGACCATATTAAGCAACTATAGACCGATCTCAAATCTTCCTTTCATAGGCAAGATCATTGAAAAAGTTGTCTTCAATCAGCTGAACAAATTCTTAAGCTCGAATGGATACTTTGACAATTTTCAATCTGGTTTCCGACCGCACCACAGCACAGAGACAGCGCTCATAAAGATAATAAACGATATTCGCTTAAATACTGATTCAGGAAAATTATCAGTGCTGGTACTACTCGACCTCAGTGCTGCATTTGACACTGTTGATCACAACATACTTCTTGACAGGCTGGAAAACTGGGTGGGGCTTTCTGGGATAGTCCTAAAATGGTTCAGGTCATACTTAGATGAGAGAGGTTATTATGTGAGTATAGGAGACCATAAGTCTGAGTGGACATCCATGACATGCGGAGTCCCTCAAGGCTCAATTCTTGCGCCACTCCTGTTCAACCTGTATATGCTCCCAATGAGCCAAATAATGAGAAATAACCAAATTGCTTACCACAGCTATGCAGACGACACACAGCTGTACTTAGCCCTATCGCCTAACGATTACAGCCCCATTGACTCCCTGTGCCGATGCATTGACGAAGTCAACAGTTGGATGTGTCAAAACTTTCTTCAATTAAACAAAGACAAAACTGAAGTTATTGCGTTTGGAAACAAAGATGAAGTTCTCAAGGTGAACGCATACCTTCACTCTAGGGGTAAAACAACTAAACATCAAGTCAGGAATCTTGGTGTGACACTAGAGTCAGACCTTAGTTTCAGTAGTCATGTCAAAGCAATAACTAAATCAGCATACTATCATCTGAAAAATATTGCAAGAATCAGATGCTTTGTTTCCAGACAAGACTTAGAGAAACTTGTGCATGCTTTCATCACCAGCAGGGTGGATTATTGTAATGGACTCCTCACTGGCCTTCCCAAAAAGACCATAAGACAGTTGCAGCTCATACAGAACGCTGCCGCCAGGATTCTGAGCAGAACCAGAAAATATGAACATATCACACCAGTCCTCAGGTCTTTACACTGGCTCCCAGTTAGATTTAGGATTGATTTTAAAGTATTATTACTGGTATATAAATCATTCAATGGCCTAGGACCTCAATACATTGCAGATATGCTCACTGAATATAAACCCAACAGATCACTCAGATCATTAGGATCATATCAGCTAGAAATACCAAGGGTTCATTCTAAACATGGTGAGTCTGCTTTTAGCTATTATGCCAGCCGCAGCTGGAACCAGCTTCCAGAAGAGATCAGATGTGCTCCTACTGTAGTCACATTCAAATCCAGACTCAAAACACATCTGTTTAGCTGTGCATTTACTGAATGAGCACTGTGCCGCTGTTCGTCCGACTGTTTGTACTGTACTGTATTTTACTCTATTTTTCTAAACTGTTTTAATTATTCTTATTTCTTTTAATTATTTTAATTTCTCCTATGTCAGCAGGGCATTTAGCCCGAAACTGTAAATGCCCACTCAGAAGGTGATAATGTGAAAGTGATTAATGTGGGTTTGAAAGTAGAACAGTATTTAAATGACGATATTAAAGTTTTCGTCTGAGAAAAAATGTGAACGCAGTGCTAAAGTGCTAAAGAAAGTGAAAAGAACGTGTGAGTAAATGAGGGAGAAAAGAAAGTTAAAGGAAAGTTGATAGATGGAAGTCGTAAGAAGATTGAAGGTTAAAAGAAGGTTGAAAGATTTAAGTCTTAAGGGAATCCTTTGAAAGAAAGATCTATAATAAATATTCTTTTTTATTTTTTAAAAGTACTGTATTTTATTTTATTTTTTCTAAACTGTTTTAATTATTCTTATTTCTTTTCATTATTTTAATTTCTTCTATGTAAAGCACTTTGAATTGCCATTGTGTATGAAATGTGCTATATAAATAAACTTGCCTTGCCTTGCCTTGCCATTGTTTATTTCCTTTGATATGTATTCTAAGGAGTGGTAACAAAGTTTGTACAAACATCCCAAAATATATCCATTTAGAACATTTTACTTCAGTGTAGTATATTGTTTAATTTGATCCGTTTTACTGTTCTCTTTTGTTCTCTTTTACTGAACTCTTCTTTGAAACAGAGCGGAAACATCACAGCAGACAGCTTCCGGAAAAGCTTCTTGGAGTGGGGAGCTGTCCGATTCGAAGTGGACAAATTATGCCAGGAGGACCACTTTGACTGCCCAGCTTGCAACCCAGACATGCTTGCAGTATCCGTTGATGGAAACCGTAAGCACTACAGATTCAAGAGTGCAGCAAGGTACTGTGTGTGCATTGACGGTCCATTACTTTGAAAGTAACTGCTGTGAATTCAAAATCATATGAATATTTAAAGTTAATATGTATCTCTTTTATTTAGATCGGAGGAAAAAGCCATCTTTGATGGCGTGTTCATCGCGAATGATGATGACGTTGCAAAATTCGTGGACTATGTCCATACCTCGACCAGTCATGTAAACTTGCACAACTTCACTATATTTACCTATAAAACACCACGTCCTACAGAGTACTTTGTTTGAACAAGTTTGGACTGTTCATCTTCCATGTTTTAGGTCTCTGGAAGAGGTGTCTGTGGAGGGCAATGGTCAGCGGCGCGTGAAACGTCTCAGAAGTCCTCAGGAAAAACAGACGAGGAGGGCCTGGAACTCGCTGTATGTCGTCATGGGGTTCTCCTTCGTGCCCTCAATATGTTCAGGGGGGAGATTTTTGCCTACCCCCTGTACCTACAAAAGCAAATGGCCTGTAAGCCAGTTAAATTTTTTGCAATGGATGTGGCATGCAAATACTGGCCTTACCTCCAGAGAGTGACAGAGAAATGCCCTGAGCTTCAGGATCTCCTCACCATTACCCCTTTTCCACCAACAAGAACCGGGTGCTGGTTCAGAGCTAGAGCTATTGCCAGTTCGGAGTTGGTTCGACTGACGAACCGGTTTGCGTATCCACCGGCCAGAGAGCCACAACAGAGCTATATCTTACGTCACTGCATACGTATCATGTTGCCCAGCAACGCTAGCGCGGCAGCGCCAAACACAAACACACCAGACTTGTTCGAGATGCATCGGCTTCTCGCAGAACGATCAGCACATGAAATCAAAGCACTGCGAAAGCGATCAAAAAGCACAAGGAGTCGTATGATCTCCAAACACTCCCGCAGCTCTGATCGGTCCACGCTGCTCCGATGCATCTCGAACAAGGCATCAACAATAATAGACGTTGCGTTACTATGGATGCTCATGGGTTTGCGAAAATAAATCGGCATCCAAACACGGCGAATCCAACGCGTTCGTGCAGCTCGCCGTAACTTACATAGACGGATATTATAATCGAGCTGCTATTAGCTCGACTAGCTGCTATTTAAAAATGGCGGTCACAAGTTTCTCTTCAGTCTTGTTGGCCACGGTAACCCCGCCCCCAGCCTCTGACGCAAGCGGTTCTTTCTTGGCTCCGTTCTAGACCCTGCAATGATTTGGTGCTACTTAAGAACCAGTTTTACTGGTTCGGAGCTGGTGCTTTGGCGGTGGAAAAACAAAGAACCGATTTGAAACTAGGCTCTGGCTCCGAACCAGCACCAGCTCTGCCTTGGTGGAAAAGGGGTAAATGAGGCCATTTCTTTCTGTTTTTCATGCCAAAGCTCATGATTTCAAATGTGAGGTAAGAAAAAATGATTGTCCATGACATTTTCTTTCCCTGAAATCCTGCATAAGATTGTTGCCACTTAGGTTTTCTTTTTTTGTTTTCTTTTCTAAAGGTAAAATGGAGTGGAGCATACCAGTAAATTTTGATCCTGATGACAATGGTGAGCCACTTTGAGCTCATGCATATATGCTGACTCTGAAAATATAAAGCTCAGAATATTCAACATAAATGGATGGATCGATTACAATACCATCATCCTATTTTATTTGATGTGAGGATAATAAGGAAGGGCAGTGCAATATTAAAAAATACACATCGATTCTTTAGAATCGCGTGGAAAGACAGTATGTCACGTTATAAAAAGGCCCTAAAAGCGGCCAGGGCTGAGCACCTCCGCAAACTAATAGAAAACAAGCAAAACAATCCAAGGTTTTTATTTAACACCGTGGCTAGACTAACAAATAAACAGACGTCACCCGAACAAAATATCCCGTTACAGTTCAGTAGTAATGATTTCATGAACTTCTTCACTGAGAAAATAGAAAGCATCAGAACCACAATTGTAAACGTTCAATCTTCAATCGCGCCTTATAATTCAGCTTCAATTATCACCCCGCAAGAACAATTACAGTGCTTTACAACTATAGAACAAAAAGAGTTAAATAAACTTATCACTTCATCTAAAACAACAACATGTTTATTAGATCCTATACCAACTAAACTACTGAAAGAAGTGTTACCTGTAGTGGAAGAGCCTCTCCTCAATATTATTAACTCGTCTTTATCTTTAGGTCATGTTCCAAGAACATTTAAACTGGCAGTTATAAAACCTCTCATTAAGAAACCACAATTAGATCATAATAATCTAGCAAATTATAGACCCATTTCAAATCTTCCATTTATGTCTAAAATATTAGAAACTGGGCTCTTTCTTGCAACAAAATGATATCTATGAAAAGTTTCAGTCTGGATTCAGACCGCATCATAGCACTGAAACTGCGCTCGTTAAAATCACAAATGATTTACTTTTAGCTTCTGACCAAGGCTGTATCTCAATACTAGTTTTACATGATCTTAGTGCTGCGTTCGATACTATAGATCACACAATACTCTTAGATCGACTACAAAATTATACTGGTGTTCAAGGACAAGCACTAAGCTGGTTCAAATCATACCTATCTGACCGCTACCATTTTGTCTATTTAAATGGAGAAAAATCGATCATAACTCCAGTAAACTATGGAGTGCCGCAGGGATCTGTATTAGGCCCTCTGTTATTTTCAATATATATGATGCCACTTGGAAATATTATAAGGAAACATGGAATTAGTTTCCATTGTTATGCTGATGACACTCAAATATATATTTCATCACGGCCGGATGAAAACGCAAAATTTTCCAAATTGACAGAGTGTGTTAAAGATATAAAAGATTGGATGACGCGTAATTTTCTTTTATTAAATCCAGACAAGACAGAGGTAATACTTATCGGTTCAAAAAACCGCCCACAAAACCTCGCACAATACAACTTTAACATCATAGGATGTCCTGTTACATTATCCTCTACAGTAAAAGACCTGGGTGTTATACTCGATTGCAACCTGTCTTTTGAAAATCATATTTCATATGTTACAAAAACAGCCTTTTTCCACCTTAGAAACATTGCTAAGCTACGTAATATGCTATCAGTTTCTGATGCAGAAAAGTTAGTTCATGCATTCATGACCTCGAGACTGGATTACTGTAATGCTTTATTAGCTGGTTGTCCTGCATCCTCAATAAACAAGCTACAGTTAGTCCAAAATGCCGCCGCTAGAGTTCTTACGAGATCAAGAAAATATGATCATATAACACCGATTTTATCATCACTGCATTGGTTACTTATAAAGTTCCGTATTAATTATAAGATATTGCTACTGACTTATAAAGCCCTAAACGGCTTAGCTCCAGTCTATTTAACGGATCTTCTATCACCCTATAATCCATCGCGCTCTTTAAGATCACTAAATTCAAGGCTTTTGGTCATACCTAGGATATCCAGAACCACCAAAGGAGGGAGAGCATTTTCACATTTGGCTCCAAAACTCTGGAATAGTCTTCCTGATACTGTTCGTTGCTCAGACTCGCTCTCCCAGTTTAAAACTAGATTAAAGTCGCATCTCTTCAGCCAGGCATTCATATAATCCCACAGTTCAAACTACAATCCGGCCTCTAGCTCATAAATGCCAGAGGAGAACTGGCCCCCGACTGAGCCTGGGTTCTCCCAAGGTTTTTTTTTTTCTCCATTAGGTCACCTGATGGAGTTTTAGGACACCATTTGGTCACTTGATGGAGTTTTTCGGTTCCTTGCCACTGTTGCCTTTGGCTTGCTCAGTTGGGGATATTTTGGGGATATTTAATTTAATTTTATCAATCAATAAATTCCTCTTGAAACAAACTTTGTTGTATTATTTTAATTTAATACTGTGAAGCTGCTTTGATACAATCTGTATTGTGAAAAGCGCTATACAAATAAACTTGACTTGACTTGACTATTTCTTCACTATCCTGTGCTATTTACCTAACCCTTTCATGGGACAGTAATCAAATGGCACAAGACAGCAGATTAATAGTTCCATAGTACTGTAAGTTATTATCTCTGAAAAGTTTGTGATTCAAGTCTGCACAGTTTCTTCTCCTACTGCTACTGGAAAGAAAGGTGATAATCTCATATTTTTTATTTTTGCAGGACGCATAGACATGCGCTGGAACCAACAAAAGTTTGACAACTTGGCTTCTACCCTTGCCCGCCGATATCGGAAGGTAAAGACACCAGTTTTCCCTTATGCAAAAATGCATAGCGATATTGTAAAATAAAATATTAAATGTTCATACCATATATATTGATAGTCCACGTATATACGAATATACTGTATATTTAATTAGTGTTGTATGTGGTTTTCTAATAGTGAAGGTACTTCACAATCCTTATCAACAATTGTCAAAGTTGTAGGCGTTTCCCTCATTGTCATTTATGTTTGAAGGCCAAAATAGCCCTGCAATGCCAGTTGCATAACCTGGAGGCCATGAAAACGGTAATGGACATCTCAGACAGTCAACTGGAGAGGTGGATCTTTGATGTCAATGAGTGGGCAGAAGGTAGGATATACTGTTTTATACTGTTTGATATGGTGCTTGATGTATCACTTCTGACTAAGCTTGGCTGCAATTCCAAAGAGGCTCATTGTAATCGTAGTCAAAGAGCACATACTCTGATTGCTGATGACGTGTGGACAAGATTATCCCCATGGGGACAATAAAGAACCTAACTATACTCAAATTTAGCTACAAGTGTAGCCTCTCAGTTACAGAGAAATATGAAAAGATTGTTGAGGCTTTATTTTGCTCATACACCAAAAATATTTTTTCATGGAATCAAGAAGCATATTTCTTATCTCTTCATTTCTTCCTCTCAGCAACAACATCCCCAAATGATGCTGATGTTGCCGCTGTTGCCAGCCCAATAGAGGAGCTGGTGGCAAGTGTTAAGAGGAGGTCCCAGCGTCTTTATAAGGACAGTGACGGATGCAAAGGACGTGCCCGAATCCGCCGAAAGATCAGGGAGGAAAAAAAAATCTTAAATTCTGTAGTGGAGAAGTATAACACCTTGGTTCCTAATGCAGAAAAACTGACATTGGACACCATTCTATCTGACGAGATTGTTTGGCCATGGCAGCTTACACACGGTGGTATGTACACAATTCCGTTGACTTTGTGAAATAGTCACATAGTAGGACAAAATCTGTCATGCCTCGATTGTAACCCCAGAAAATATTGAAATACTAATCTTAATTACAACCGACTTATGTTTCATCTATGTATTTCAGACTCTGTAGATCTAAGGACAAAGAGGAAGGCGTTCGACATTGTGATGGCAGTAAGGAGACTTGAGCAGGAGAAGAGGATTCTTATTGCAGAGATGAACAAGCATTGGAAGTCTCTTTGCACCCGTGCAGACACCCTGAAGCAGATGTCATCCCAGCTTTCTAATGTGACATCAGGTATGTATTTGTTATACTTGGCATACATTACAATGTTTCTGAATGTTTCTGATTAATAAAGGCTCAATGTGTTTTAACATGTAAGGTGAGACGTGGGGCCTGCTTCAAGATGGTATCCGAGGTCTACAGAGCTTGACGATGAAGAACAAGGAAGCAAGCAACAGCCTTGCAAAGCATGCAAAGAAATGTTATGTTTATGTTAACATTTGTTTATGTTGTTTTTTATTGTAAGTATATGTCGGATGTATGATAAAATAATATGTTAAGTTTTATGTGTGAAGTATTTGAACTCAAGGCAAATATCCCTCTGGGGACAATAAAGGAGGCTATCGCCTGCAAAATGGGCTTCATGATTATATGTAAAAATGTAAACGTTGTCGTAGGACTATAGCAAGCACATCATTGGAAAGGTCTCAAACCTCAACAGTAACATATGTCAGTCTGAAGAGGATACAATACTCCTGGTTTGAATTATTGACCTCTGCTCTGAACCTTGAACCCAGTACATGTTTGTACAGGCTTGTCATTTAGCAACAGAATGTGCTACACACATAGGACCAGCTCTTATAGAAAGCTCTGGACCTTAGCTGTCATGCAGATATGGTCTCCAATGTTTAACCACTGTCAAATGTGGTAATAAGCTATTTTGACTTATTTAACGATTCAATTTTTAAAATCTGATGAGACCAGTGTGTTCCCCATCCCCCCCAAAAACAGGGTATATCCAAAATTCTACACTGCCAACTTCTACTTATGAGAAATATACCAATATATTTTGAAACTACAACTTCAACTAGAGACACCCACAGAACACAGTTACAAAGCTAGTGTTACTTGTAGTTCTTCCGGGCTGGGTGGGTGGACTTGTTCGACGACTCTGTTTTTCTGCTGTCTGCTGTGAATGGGCTTCAACTACACTCGAAAAGTTCAAAACTGAGCAAAGTGTTGTTGCTGGTGACAAAACCACTGATTAAATATGTACATTGAAGCTATACTGGCGTTAAAGACCCCCTGACCTGCATTGAGGGATATGGGATTCATATGTGACCCGCTCAGCCCACATTGTAGTGTTCTGTCTGACTGCATACTGTAATGTTTCACCAATAATAATACTGAAATGACATAATTAAAATAATGTAATGAATACCATGATAACATCTAAATAAATGTTGATAGATGTAGCATTATAGTTCTAAAAATATCAATAAACAAAGCAATCCAGCTTCCCTGGCAATAAGACAGAAATAATAACATTAAAGAAATACATATAAACCATATGATCTCATGAATAAATGTTATCTGTGTATCCATGTAAGATGTATCTAGGAGATGGAGGAAACTGTCATGATGAAATGTCTTCTTCCCCCTAGTATAAACACTGTACTTAAGACGACACACCACATTTTAGGCATTTATTAGCTTATACAAAAACAACACACATAGCTCAGACACATAACAAAAATCACAAATGCAAAAAGTGAAGAGCATGTCGAGTGATTACAAAGGCCTGGTAGGGACTGACCCTGTGATACATGATGGGCCGCTATGGAGTGATTTGCAGTGGTGGTAGTGCAAAAGTAAACATTGCAGGGATTTAATCAGTGCAAAGCTGTGCATGTTTAATATGACTATGGAAAAAAAGAGTGTAATAGTATTGCTTAACAAAAACAATACAAAGAAGATCAAATAAATAGAACAACAGAAACTTAAATATATTTATAAAAAAAAAAAAAAAAAGATTATACAAGCCAACAGGGGTAAATGTTGGGACCACAGCCCAGAATGTGTAGAGGGGCTAATGTAGCCTGTAAGACAGTGAAATGGATAGTGGATACTAGACAATAGACAAAGTGATGTGATGGTTGGCGCAGGGTGAGACTCATGCTGAAAAGTCCATTTCTCCCCTAACCTTTTCTGTGACATTGAGTTGCTGGTTTGCCCTGGGGACAAATGACCTCCTCGTTTTTGAGCATGACAGAAGACTGCTACTGCAAATTATCCTCAGTTTGTTAAATGATTAACCTCAGCTCCATGCCAAACACAGAGCCAGCTTTCCTTACCAACCTGTCCCAGCGGCCCTCTTCTTAATGCTGCCTCCCCAGCACACAACCGCATAAAAAAGGACTCTGGCCATGTTTAGTCTTGCTCAGAGTCACTGCTGGTATGGTACTCCTCAGAATCACTATCGAAGTTAATTTCGGTTTCAGTCAGAACTTGAACATAACATTTCTTTGCATGCTTTGCCAGGCTGTTGCTTGCTTCCTTGTTCTTCATCGTCAAGCTCTGTAGACCTCGGATACCATCTTGAAGCAGGCCCCACGTCTCACCTTACATGTTAAAACACATTGAGCCTTTATTAATCAGAAACATTCAGAAACATTGTAATGTATGCCAAGTATAACAAATACATACCTGATGTCACATTAGAAAGCTGGGATGACATCTGCTTCAGGGTGTCTGCACGGGTGCAAAGAGACTTCCAATGCTTGTTCATCTCTGCAATAAGAATCCTCTTCTCCTGCTCAAGTCTCCTTACTGCCATCACAATGTCGAACGCCTTCCTCTTTGTCCTTAGATCTACAGAGTCTGAAATACATAGATGAAACATAAGTCGGTTGTAATTAAGATTAGTATTTCAATATTTTCTGGGGTTACAATCGAGGCATGACAGATTTTGTCCTACTATGTGACTATTTCACAAAGTCAACGGAATTGTGTACATACCACCGTGTGTAAGCTGCCATGGCCAAACAATCTCGTCAGATAGAATGGTGTCCAATGTCAGTTTTTCTGCATTAGGAACCAAGGTGTTATACTTCTCCACTACAGAATTTAAGATTTTTTTTTCCTCCCTGATCTTTCGGCGGATTCGGGCACGTCCTTTGCATCCGTCACTGTCCTTATAAAGACGCTGGGACCTCCTCTTAACACTTGCCACCAGCTCCTCTATTGGGCTGGCAACAGCGGCAACATCAGCATCATTTGGGGATGTTGTTGCTGAGAGGAAGAAATGAAGAGATAAGAAATATGCTTCTTGATTCCATGAAAAAATATTTTTGGTGTATGAGCAAAATAAAGCCTCAACAATCTTTTCATATTTCTCTGTAACTGAGAGGCTACACTTGTAGCTAAATTTGAGTATAGTTAGGTTCTTTATTGTCCCCATGGGGATAATCTTGTCCACACGTCATCAGCAATCAGAGTATGTGCTCTTTGACTACGATTACAATGAGCCTCTTTGGAATTGCAGCCAAGCTTAGTCAGAAGTGATACATCAAGCACCATATCAAACAGTATAAAACAGTATATCCTACCTTCTGCCCACTCATTGACATCAAAGATCCACCTCTCCAGTTGACTGTCTGAGATGTCCATTACCGTTTTCATGGCCTCCAGGTTATGCAACTGGCATTGCAGGGCTATTTTGGCCTTCAAACATAAATGACAATGAGGGAAACGCCTACAACTTTGACAATTGTTGATAAGGATTGTGAAGTACCTTCACTATTAGAAAACCACATACAACACTAATTAAATATACAGTATATTCGTATATACGTGGACTATCAATATATATGGTATGAACATTTAATATTTTATTTTACAATATCGCTATGCATTTTTGCATAAGGGAAAACTGGTGTCTTTACCTTCCGATATCGGCGGGCAAGGGTAGAAGCCAAGTTGTCAAACTTTTGTTGGTTCCAGCGCATGTCTATGCGTCCTGCAAAAATAAAAAATATGAGATTATCACCTTTCTTTCCAGTAGCAGTAGGAGAAGAAACTGTGCAGACTTGAATCACAAACTTTTCAGAGATAATAACTTACAGTACTATGGAACTATTAATCTGCTGTCTTGTGCCATTTGATTACTGTCCCATGAAAGGGTTAGGTAAATAGCACAGGATAGTGAAGAAATAGTCAAGTCAAGTCAAGTTTATTTGTATAGCGCTTTTCACAATACAGATTGTATCAAAGCAGCTTCACAGTATTAAATTAAAATAATACAACAAAGTTTGTTTCAAGAGGAATTTATTGATTGATAAAATTAAATTAAATATCCCCAAAATATCCCCAACTGAGCAAGCCAAAGGCAACAGTGGCAAGGAACCGAAAAACTCCATCAAGTGACCAAATGGTGTCCTAAAACTCCATCAGGTGACCTAATGGAGAAAAAAAAAAACCTTGGGAGAACCCAGGCTCAGTCGGGGGCCAGTTCTCCTCTGGCATTTATGAGCTAGAGGCCGGATTGTAGTTTGAACTGTGGGATTATATGAATGCCTGGCTGAAGAGATGCGACTTTAATCTAGTTTTAAACTGGGAGAGCGAGTCTGAGCAACGAACAGTATCAGGAAGACTATTCCAGAGTTTTGGAGCCAAATGTGAAAATGCTCTCCCTCCTTTGGTGGTTCTGGATATCCTAGGTATGACCAAAAGCCTTGAATTTAGTGATCTTAAAGAGCGCGATGGATTATAGGGTGATAGAAGATCCGTTAAATAGACTGGAGCTAAGCCGTTTAGGGCTTTATAAGTCAGTAGCAATATCTTATAATTAATACGGAACTTTATAAGTAACCAATGCAGTGATGATAAAATCGGTGTTATATGATCATATTTTCTTGATCTCGTAAGAACTCTAGCGGCGGCATTTTGGACTAACTGTAGCTTGTTTATTGAGGATGCAGGACAACCAGCTAATAAAGCATTACAGTAATCCAGTCTCGAGGTCATGAATGCATGAACTAACTTTTCTGCATCAGAAACTGATAGCATATTACGTAGCTTAGCAATGTTTCTAAGGTGGAAAAAGGCTGTTTTTGTAACATATGAAATATGATTTTCAAAAGACAGGTTGCAATCGAGTATAACACCCAGGTCTTTTACTGTAGAGGATAATGTAACAGGACATCCTATGATGTTAAAGTTGTATTGTGCGAGGTTTTGTGGGCGGTTTTTTGAACCGATAAGTATTACCTCTGTCTTGTCTGGATTTAATAAAAGAAAATTACGCGTCATCCAATCTTTTATATCTTTAACACACTCTGTCAATTTGGAAAATTTTGCGTTTTCATCCGGCCGTGATGAAATATATATTTGAGTGTCATCAGCATAACAATGGAAACTAATTCCATGTTTCCTTATAATATTTCCAAGTGGCATCATATATATTGAAAATAACAGAGGGCCTAATACAGATCCCTGCGGCACTCCATAGTTTACTGGAGTTATGATCGATTTTTCTCCATTTAAATAGACAAAATGGTAGCGGTCAGATAGGTATGATTTGAACCAGCTTAGTGCTTGTCCTTGAACACCAGTATAATTTTGTAGTCGATCTAAGAGTATTGTGTGATCTATAGTATCGAACGCAGCACTAAGATCATGTAAAACTAGTATTGAGATACAGCCTTGGTCAGAAGCTAAAAGTAAATCATTTGTGATTTTAACGAGCGCAGTTTCAGTGCTATGATGCGGTCTGAATCCAGACTGAAACTTTTCATAGATATCATTTTGTTGCAAGAAAGAGCCCAGTTTCTAATATTTTAGACATAAATGGAAGATTTGAAATGGGTCTATAATTTGCTAGATTATTATGATCTAATTGTGGTTTCTTAATGAGAGGTTTTATAACTGCCAGTTTAAATGTTCTTGGAACATGACCTAAAGATAAAGACGAGTTAATAATATTGAGGAGAGGCTCTTCCACTACAGGTAACACTTCTTTCAGTAGTTTAGTTGGTATAGGATCTAATAAACATGTTGTTGTTTTAGATGAAGTGATAAGTTTATTTAACTCTTTTTGTTCTATAGTTGTAAAGCACTGTAATTGTTCTTGCGGGGTGATAATTGAAGCTGAATTATAAGGCGCGATTGAAGATTGAACGTTTACAATTGTGGTTCTGATGCTTTCTATTTTCTCAGTGAAGAAGTTCATGAAATCATTACTACTGAACTGTAACGGGATATTTTGTTCGGGTGACGTCTGTTTATTTGTTAGTCTAGCCACGGTGTTAAATAAAAACCTTGGATTGTTTTGCTTGTTTTCTATTAGTTTGCGGAGGTGCTCAGCCCTGGCCGCTTTTAGGGCCTTTTTATAACGTGACATACTGTCTTTCCACGCGATTCTAAAGAATCGATGTGTATTTTTTAATATTGCACTGCCCTTCCTTATTATCCTCACATCAAATAAAATAGGATGATGGTATTGTAATCGATCCATCCATTTATGTTGAATATTCTGAGCTTTATATTTTCAGAGTCAGCATATATGCATGAGCTCAAAGTGGCTCACCATTGTCATCAGGATCAAAATTTACTGGTATGCTCCACTCCATTTTACCTTTAGAAAAGAAAACAAAAAAAGAAAACCTAAGTGGCAACAATCTTATGCAGGATTTCAGGGAAAGAAAATGTCATGGACAATCATTTTTTCTTACCTCACATTTGAAATCATGAGCTTTGGCATGAAAAACAGAAAGAAATGGCCTCATTTACCCCTTTTCCACCAAGGCAGAGCTGGTGCTGGTTCGGAGCCAGAGCCTAGTTTCAAATCGGTTCTTTGTTTTTCCACCGCCAAAGCACCAGCTCCGAACCAGTAAAACTGGTTCTTAAGTAGCACCAAATCATTGCAGGGTCTAGAACGGAGCCAAGAAAGAACCGCTTGCGTCAGAGGCTGGGGGCGGGGTTACCGTGGCCAACAAGACTGAAGAGAAACTTGTGACCGCCATTTTTAAATAGCAGCTAGTCGAGCTAATAGCAGCTCGATTATAATATCCGTCTATGTAAGTTACGGCGAGCTGCACGAACGCGTTGGATTCGCCGTGTTTGGATGCCGATTTATTTTCGCAAACCCATGAGCATCCATAGTAACGCAACGTCTATTATTGTTGATGCCTTGTTCGAGATGCATCGGAGCAGCGTGGACCGATCAGAGCTGCGGGAGTGTTTGGAGATCATACGACTCCTTGTGCTTTTTGATCGCTTTCGCAGTGCTTTGATTTCATGTGCTGATCGTTCTGCGAGAAGCCGATGCATCTCGAACAAGTCTGGTGTGTTTGTGTTTGGCGCTGCCGCGCTAGCGTTGCTGGGCAACATGATACGTATGCAGTGACGTAAGATATAGCTCTGTTGTGGCTCTCTGGCCGGTGGATACGCAAACCGGTTCGTCAGTCGAACCAACTCCGAACTGGCAATAGCTCTAGCTCTGAACCAGCACCCGGTTCTTGTTGGTGGAAAAGGGGTAATGGTGAGGAGATCCTGAAGCTCAGGGCATTTCTCTGTCACTCTCTGGAGGTAAGGCCAGTATTTGCATGCCACATCCATTGCAAAAAATGTAACTGGCTTACAGGCCATTTGCTTTTGTAGGTACAGGGGGTAGGCAAAAATCTCCCCCCTGAACATATTGAGGGCACGAAGGAGAACCCCATGACGACATACAGCGAGTTCCAGGCCCTCCTCGTCTGTTTTTCCTGAGGACTTCTGAGACGTTTCACGCGCCGCTGACCATTGCCCTCCACAGACACCTCTTCCAGAGACCTAAAACATGGAAGATGAACAGTCCAAACTTGTTCAAACAAAGTACTCTGTAGGACGTGGTGTTTTATAGGTAAATATAGTGAAGTTGTGCAAGTTTACATGACTGGTCGAGGTATGGACATAGTCCACGAATTTTGCAACGTCATCATCATTCGCGATGAACACGCCATCAAAGATGGCTTTTTCCTCCGATCTAAATAAAAGAGATACATATTAACTTTAAATATTCATATGATTTTGAATTCACAGCAGTTACTTTCAAAGTAATGGACCGTCAATGCACACACAGTACCTTGCTGCACTCTTGAATCTGTAGTGCTTACGGTTTCCATCAACGGATACTGCAAGCATGTCTGGGTTGCAAGCTGGGCAGTCAAAGTGGTCCTCCTGGCATAATTTGTCCACTTCGAATCGGACAGCTCCCCACTCCAAGAAGCTTTTCCGGAAGCTGTCTGCTGTGATGTTTCCGCTCTGTTTCAAAGAAGAGTTCAGTAAAAGAGAACAAAAGAGAACAGTAAAACGGATCAAATTAAACAATATACTACACTGAAGTAAAATGTTCTAAATGGATATATTTTGGGATGTTTGTACAAACTTTGTTACCACTCCTTAGAATACATATCAAAGGAAATAAACAATGGCAAGGCAAGGCAAGGCAAGTTTATTTATATAGCACATTTCATACACAATGGCAATTCAAAGTGCTTTACATAGAAGAAATTAAAATAATGAAAAGAAATAAGAATAATTAAAACAGTTTAGAAAAAATAAAATAAAATACAGTACTTTTAAAAAATAAAAAAGAATATTTATTATAGATCTTTCTTTCAAAGGATTCCCTTAAGACTTAAATCTTTCAACCTTCTTTTAACCTTCAATCTTCTTACGACTTCCATCTATCAACTTTCCTTTAACTTTCTTTTCTCCCTCATTTACTCACACGTTCTTTTCACTTTCTTTAGCACTTTAGCACTGCGTTCACATTTTTTCTCAGACGAAAACTTTAATATCGTCATTTAAATACTGTTCTACTTTCAAACCCACATTAATCACTTTCACATTATCACCTTCTGAGTGGGCATTTACAGTTTCGGGCTAAATGCCCTGCTGACATAGGAGAAATTAAAATAATTAAAAGAAATAAGAATAATTAAAACAGTTTAGAAAAATAGAGTAAAATACAGTACAGTACAAACAGTCGGACGAACAGCGGCACAGTGCTCATTCAGTAAATGCACAGCTAAACAGATGTGTTTTGAGTCTGGATTTGAATGTGACTACAGTAGGAGCACATCTGATCTCTTCTGGAAGCTGGTTCCAGCTGCGGCTGGCATAATAGCTAAAAGCAGACTCACCATGTTTAGAATGAACCCTTGGTATTTCTAGCTGATATGATCCTAATGATCTGAGTGATCTGTTGGGTTTATATTCAGTGAGCATATCTGCAATGTATTGAGGTCCTAGGCCATTGAATGATTTATATACCAGTAATAATACTTTAAAATCAATCCTAAATCTAACTGGGAGCCAGTGTAAAGACCTGAGGACTGGTGTGATATGTTCATATTTTCTGGTTCTGCTCAGAATCCTGGCGGCAGCGTTCTGTATGAGCTGCAACTGTCTTATGGTCTTTTTGGGAAGGCCAGTGAGGAGTCCATTACAATAATCCACCCTGCTGGTGATGAAAGCATGCACAAGTTTCTCTAAGTCTTGTCTGGAAACAAAGCATCTGATTCTTGCAATATTTTTCAGATGATAGTATGCTGATTTAGTTATTGCTTTGACATGACTACTGAAACTAAGGTCTGACTCTAGTGTCACACCAAGATTCCTGACTTGATGTTTAGTTGTTTTACCCCTAGAGTGAAGGTATGCGTTCACCTTGAGAACTTCATCTTTGTTTCCAAACGCAATAACTTCAGTTTTGTCTTTGTTTAATTGAAGAAAGTTTTGACACATCCAACTGTTGACTTCGTCAATGCATCGGCACAGGGAGTCAATGGGGCTGTAATCATTAGGCGATAGGGCTAAGTACAGCTGTGTGTCGTCTGCATAGCTGTGGTAAGCAATTTGGTTATTTCTCATTATTTGGCTCATTGGGAGCATATACAGGTTGAACAGGAGTGGCGCAAGAATTGAGCCTTGAGGGACTCCGCATGTCATGGATGTCCACTCAGACTTATGGTCTCCTATACTCACATAATAACCTCTCTCATCTAAGTATGACCTGAACCATTTTAGGACTATCCCAGAAAGCCCCACCCAGTTTTCCAGCCTGTCAAGAAGTATGTTGTGATCAACAGTGTCAAATGCAGCACTGAGGTCGAGTAGTACCAGCACTGATAATTTTCCTGAATCAGTATTTAAGCGAATATCGTTTATTATCTTTATGAGCGCTGTCTCTGTGCTGTGGTGCGGTCGGAAACCAGATTGAAAATTGTCAAAGTATCCATTCGAGCTTAAGAATTTGTTCAGCTGATTGAAGACAACTTTTTCAATGATCTTGCCTATGAAAGGAAGATTTGAGATCGGTCTATAGTTGCTTAATATGGTCTTATCCAGATTGCTCTTTTTCAGGAGGGGCTTGACAACTGCAGTTTTCAGGGAGTTTGGAAAACTCCCAGAGAGAAGTGAGGCATTTACCACTTCTAGAAGATCTGCTTCTAAACTGTTTAGCACAATTTTGAAGAAAGATGTGGGAAGTGTGTCAAGAGCGCATGTTGATGTTTTAAGGTGTTGTACGGTTTCTTCCAAAATTTTGCCATCAATTTCTTTGAAGTCAGACATAGTAACTACTTTCTCAGGTGGTCTGATCTGTCTGACCCCAGTGCAACTCAAGGATGTGCTGATCACCTTTCTGATATTATTGATTTTCTCAGAGAAGAAAGAAGCAAACTCACTGCACTTGCTGTTTGAGAGCATTTCACTGGGAATCTGGCTTGGGGAGTTTGTCAGTCTCTCTACAGTAGCAAAAAGAGTGCGTGTGTTGTTTAAATTGCTGTTTATAATATTTGAGAAGAAAGTCTGTCTAGCTTTGCCTAGTTCCATATTGAAAGCATGCAGGCTGTCTTTGTATATGTTATAATGGACTACAAGTTTTGTCTTCCGCCACATGCGCTCTGCTTTTCTGCATTGTCTTTTCATATGTTGCACTGCTGTTGAGTTTCTCCAAGGTGCTTTTTGTCTGCCACTCTTCTTCCTGACTTTAACAGGAGCAATATCATCAATTATATTTTTAACTTTTGAGTTAAAAGAATCAAGGAGAAAATCAACAGAGTCAGCAGATATGCTTGGTGTTAAGGATATAGCCTTCATAAATAGTACACTAGTGTTCTCATTTAAGCATCTCTTCTTGACAGACACAGATCCAGCTTCAGTGGCAGGAGAGATCAATATATCAAAGAAAATACAGAAATGATCAGACAGTGCCACATCCTTAATAACAATCGATGAGATGTTTAGACCCTTACTGATAAGTAAATCTAGAGTGTGTCCATGATTGTGTGTGGGTCCATGTACATGCTGAGTCAGATCAAAAGTTTTTAAAACAGTTTTGATTTCTTTTGTCATATTGTTTTCTGCATTATCTATGTGAATGTTAAAATCTCCAGCAATGGCAAAACAGTCAAACTCTGAGGTAATTGTTGATAACAGTTCTGTAAAGTCCTCAGCAAAGGCTGGAGAATATTTTGGAGGCCTGTAAATAATGATAAGTAAAATGCGAGGAGCACCTTTTAACACAGTACCCAGATATTCGAAAGACGGGTAATTCCCAAATGATAT